>NC_081189.1:95653056-96000556 GCF_902713425.1 Acipenser ruthenus | reverse complement strand
CTGAATCTCATTTTTAAAGTTCCAAAGGTGCATTCTATCTTATTTTGTGTTCTGCAATAAGCATCATTGTATTTTAGTGCTGCTTCACTTTCTGCATTAATTATTTGAGTCGTTAGCCATGTGTGCAAAGGGTAGCCAGAGTCACCTAAATAGAACAAAGAAAATAATATATATATATATATATATATATATATATATATATATATATATATATATATATATATATATATAAAATATTATATATTATATATTTTTAACTATGTACCTAAAATGAATCCATATACTCCCATAATCCTCTATGAAAGAGTCGTGATAGGATCTTGGGTATTTTGCAACGACATGTGACTTGAAATTTTACACTTTGAAAGTATGTAATCCTGCAATTGAGTAGAATTTACTCTTGGTTTGTCTAATTGATTCAGCAGTGTTAGGAAATGTGATGAATTCTTTGTGGTGCTGAAGTAAAGCTGTGCTCTGCTCTGTTCCTATTAAATCAGAAACCATTCTTTGAAATTGATCCTGTTGCATAAAATAATAATGCTGCTAATACTTTCCACACTATTATTAATTTGTTTATTTTTTCTCCTATTTCAAGATGCTTTATTTTAAATTAACTAAAAAACATGGAAGTGTTCAAACAGGAAGTTTTACATACAAAGTCATAGTGGCAGTGACACCAGACGCAAGAAAACAGATGCGTAAGTCAGAAGAAAATGATAATATACCAAGAGTAAGTATGATGAATATGTATTATAATGAGATTCGTAGGACATGCATACGAAATTAGTTTGAAACAAACAGACGTAACAAAATTACCGCAGTATGGGTGAAACTAAGATACGGTAGTGAAAACAGCTTTAATACATCCTGGGTAGGTCTATGAAGTAAAAAAAAAATCAAATAAAAAATGTCAAGATACAACAGAAAAAGGAATGATACATTTGCGGAAATCAGATTACCAAATATGTTTTTCTAAAAGCTTCTCTTTATTTTAAATGTGTTTCACAGTAATAAACAAATAGTTGCCCATCAATGTACCCTGAAAATTGAAAGGGTTAAACCCATTGTATACTAGCACAGCAACAACACCATAGCAGTCTATACAGAATATAGACTTGTATGTAAACATAACATTCCCGTAAAACAGTGCACATTATATGTAAACACGTATGGTAAAAAAGATAAGTCTGACCCTTTGCTACTTCATATCAAAAGATCTACAGCATTGATCACTGAGAAGGGGTTTTGGCATTAATGATACAACCGCATATTCTTACCCTATTTTGTGCTATATTTGATTAAAGGAGCACAGCTGCTTTATACAGTATATGACAATATGAATAGGTGTATAAATGTGTGTAAGGTGTTACTAAACAGGAATCAATGGTCAAATGATTTCAACGTTTATATCAAAACATTTATGTCTAATTTGTACACAGTTGTATAGTGTAAGTAATCAAGAAAAGTGATATCAGATATTGTTTTGGTAGATATCTAGTAGATGTGTGTAGTAAATCACCCATAATTTAAAAATTCTCAATTAAAATATATAGGTAAAACTAAGTCAAGTAAACAAACATTCAGAGCACAGTCAAAATGTGTAGTAAAGCTTAGAGAAGAATTTGCCAGATACCAAAAAACTTTAGTCTGGTTACATCATTGGTGAGCAGGAGCTACACATGAGTGTCTCCTAGCCTTGATCTTGTGCCCAATCAAAATATATACTGTTTTATTACGAGTTCAGTATGAAAGATTTAGAGTCAAACCACTTCTGTAGCGTGATGAAAAGCTCCACAAATTAATTTTAAAGGAACATTTAGTTCCATGATAAACATTATATAGAATATTCAGTTTAAAATGTGGTTTTACTTTAAGAAATTGCCTGCAGTCCAAACAAAATCCTACAGTTAAATTGACTTTCCTGTTTTTACCCAGCACATTTGTTGGCAATCCTCCACCAGCCAATCGGCAACCTCTTTTATTGCTTGGCAACACGCACTCCCTCAGAGAATTGAAGGTCTTTATAATATAACCAGAAACAATTGTTTTGTGTGTTATGCAAACAAAGGGGTTGCATCGTGTAATGTTTTTAAACATTTACAATCCTTTGTTCTTTTTTTGTTGATAAAATAAATATTTTAAATTGTGAACTTGTTATTATTATATTTAGTCAAAATATGCTGGACATTATTTGTGATGTGCTTTTTTGTCATTTTGTGGGTTTATGTATGTAGACTTCTTCCATATTCTTGTATTTTAAAAGGAACTTCAACGACTCATGGGCTTTGATCTAAAATAATTGTGCAGTTTTGGTTGCATTACTTTACTCGGGTAAAGGAGAGCTAAGGCGCTGGATATAATATACAGCACTGAATATCTGCAACATGTTCTCTCCCTAGTGGGAAGATTTCCTTTGGCGCTGCTTGTTGCCATGCCTTCAATGCAGTACCTTAGAAATGTTGTTTATCTGGACTTCACTTGTAATAGTTAAGCATTAGAAGAGGAAATATTCCCACTGGGAAGGGAGAATGTAGTAATGGTACTATGGAGTACATTAATGATGCACTACATCAGATGCCACTTAGGAGCTGTACAAAACAAATATTTCCATTGTCAGTAATGGGCAATATCAAACGTGGTATGACACATGAACAAAATATGTCATACAATGATTATTTAGATAAAGAGATTGGAATATGTACTTTGCAGACTGATTTATTTAAATGTAAGTTAAAGTGCAGCAGTGAAGCTAGTGAAGCCAATGCCACTCTGCATTGGCTGTCAGGACACGCAGGGTCCTTGGGTAAACCTCCTACTGGAGGGGCTCACACCAGGGTTGCGATAGACGAGTCTACTGGTGGGAATTCTGCCAAACCTAGTGCCCCCTCGCCTTCCAAGGAAGCCAGCGGGTCTGCTCATTTCACCACACTCGACGCCAAGGCCGGGTGGTTCCAAGAGGACCTCAACTCTTCTAAAAAGTCAGGGCTGAAGGCGGGGTAATGCCTGAAGACTGATCGGCGCAGTTCGGGCGCTGCCATCCAAGGTACCTGAAGGAACTTGGAGGGTCGCGCTATAAGTGCTGGGATCGAGCTCAGAAGAGGGGACCCATCTCAAAGGTTAGATCTTGGGTGCCTCCTTCCTCCTCATCCTGAGGGAAAGGGCTACCATCCCAGGAGGCTGCAATTGAAATCGCATCCTGGTCTTCCTCGGCCGCAGCCAGGTCCGGTTCAGAAGCATCCGGGATGACCACCGGCAAGGACGGGGTCAGCGCCAGGTTAGGCGTTAGCGACGGAGCAGAGTCCAGAGCAGGGGGTTGGCCCTGCTGCCTGGCCAAAAACTCTAGGACTTGATCCATCTGGTCCTTCAGATCAGAAATGTTCTGTGCCTGCTTTGATTGTCTCATCCACTTAGTGCTCCTCACAGGAGATCTTGAGTGGCTGTGAGCCTGAGGCACCAGAGCCTGAGCGCAGGGAATACTTTGCGAGGGGCTCTGGGACAATTGAAGGATGGGAGAGACCGGGGCTCCCAGCGCTGCAGAACCAAAGTTGGATCGGTAAACCTGGCGAGTCTCTTGCACAGCACCCGTTGCTGGAACGATGCACAGATTGCGCAGAAGGGGGCATCTCCCAATGCAGAGGAGGCGTGATGCAGGCCCAGGCACCATACACAGAGGGGGTGCCTGTCCTCTGGAGGAAGCTTCCTGCTGCATGACGTGTAGGCTACGTGAGCACGGTGTCAGAACTGAGGCACGAGTGTGATTGCCCAAGCACTGAGGGTGTCCAGATGGAGGAGCTGGAGCGCTAAGGTCCCACAGATGTAAAAACACAGAGGGTACCTATTTCCAGGTGCGTTTGACGCTGAGGCGTCAAGGGCACGGAGGCTCTGAGGTCCCGAGGGTGACTAAGTATCAGGTGCTGAAGCCTTGAAGGCCTGGGGGGTGCAAAGCACTGAGGGTCGTCAATCAGTGAAGCGCTGAGGCACCGAGGTGCAGAAGCAGCACTGGAGCACTCAAGTGCCAAGGGTGCAGGAGCACCAAGGTCACTGAGTGCAGAAGGCTCTGTGGCACCGAGGCACCTAAGCACCGAGGGGTGTACAGGTACCTAGTGTGTCAAGGCTCTGAAGCTCCAAAGGTGACGAAGCACGAGGAACGTCTGAAAAATAGGGTACCAAAGCACCAAGGGCGCCTAGCCTTTAACTGCTTCAGTCACACAACCCGGGGTAGCACGTAGCATACGCTGGGATGGATACACAGGCTTGATGGCTGCAGTAGGCAATGAGAGAGTAGACTTGAAGTGCACAGTGCTTACAGTACAGCGCGGGTGATAATCTGGCCTTAACCACGTGCATTCACACGACCGGGGTAGCGCGTAGCGTACACCAGAGTGGAGCACAGGCTTCAGGTTTTTGCGGTAGGCAATCAGGTTTTTTTTTTCTTAAACAGTAATAAGATAGCACTCTCTATTGTTGTTGTTGTTATTGTTTTTTTATCTTTTATTTTTTTGAAGGCCCAGCGCAGCCAATGAACTCTACTCGACCACGGGGCAAGGTAGAACCAGGCCCCGGTGGAGGAGGCACATGTTTGTTTGATTTTTTTTTTTTTTTTTTTAAACACTACAACCGCATTAAGTAAAGGCACACGCTCACAAAACAGGCTAGCTCTGGAAACTGAACGCACCGAGTCCCGGTGGAGGAATCCGTGTCCCTCTGATTTTTTGTTCTTTTTTAGCTGCAAATAGCAGGAGAAAAAAACACAGAACAGCAGGCGCTGTGGTTAGAAAGCAGGCTGCAACTGAAAACAATGCAGGCTGGTGAAAAGAAGGAAAGATTTGAGTATCGTTGCAGAGCGCAACGATAATAGCTCAGTTCAGAAGCTGAGTTTCTGAATCCATTTCCCAAAAGTATTGTTGGTGGTCGTCTTCGAATTGAAAGGGAATGGCCATTATACCATACCAGAGTCATCAAAGACAACTGTAGACTGTCTAACTGTAAAAAGTTTTTTTTTTTTTTTAAATACATTGATTTTTGTAGAGTATTATTACATTTTATTGATTTAAAGAGGCAGTAACAAAATACACTGTTGGCTGATGTAAATTCTGTAATACAAGTTTTACAAACGCTCTGTTGTTGAGTGACTGAGTAACATATTTTGCAGTTTGTATGTTCTTTATGAAAAAAATATTTAATATAAATTAAATTGTCAGTATTTACAGGTTTTTTTAAATATTGGAACACTCCAACTGTAGGCTATATTTTCATCTTCAGCCATTGTCTGAGTGTAGTGCAGCAAAAAAAAAAAAAAAAACCTTAACATAATATGGGGAAAAAAACATTCATTTTTCTCTTGCCACTAAATTAATTATACTGCAAACTGGAAAGTGGCACAATTCTTGCAGCAGTCTTATTTAAAAAATTCTTAAAAGTTATTTAAAAGTTATTTAAAAATTCTTAAAAGGTATTTATTAATGGTGTTAATTGTTGCTGGGAATTGACAAAACATTCAGTAATATATTGCATTCTATCTTAGCCTTAATGCAGTTGTTTTAATGCCAAATCTGTGGGAATGCTTAGAAACGAGTAAGATAATTGTGGGTATCAAGTCGTGACAGAGTAGTTTATTAGGAAGTTGAAGCTGAACATGATCCAACCACCCTCAACATCAGTCTGACCGATTTATTTTATTTAATGTAAACTTCTGCATCAAATCAAAGTTTGTATGTGAATGAACTTAATCAGTGCTCATTTTGGGGCTGATGTAAGGATACGTGCAGTGATTTGCGGCTGCAAAACACCCATATTGCGGCCAAAATCTGTGTTTTGCACACACAAACCGTGTTTAGCTGCTGTAAAGTGGGACTTTAGTGGCCATTAAAAATGTGCCGTATGTAAAGAATGGTTTTCACCTGGCGCTCTGCACCCACTTTCAAATTAGTTTTGCCATCATTAAACCATTTAAATGATATTGAAATGCATTCAAATGAAGAAACAAGCATGGAATTGGAAAGGGATCTGGAATACTAAGCATGCACAAACATTATAATGAGGTGTAAGGATTTTGCCTTTGGCAATTGCTGACCCTCCAAAAACTTTGTACCTCCTCTTACAAGGTTCAAACCATTTTAGAAGCGGCCCAGGGTCACTTTGTTTGGGATGCCGTGGTGTGATGTTATCGTCTCACTCCGCAGGTCATCCTAGACCCAATAGCTGAATTTCACCTTTTCATCACCTGGTTGACTGTCCTCCTGGTAACACCGACAGCAATGACTTTCTCCACTATAGAGGACAATATGGCCTCTTTGGTAGAATAAATGATGTTGGCTGAGGCTTTTCCAAATAACTTAATTTCATGCTGAGTGACCTCAGCCGTAAGGGCTCTCAGCTCCTCCTCAGAAAACGTTTATTTTTAATAAATAATCGGGAGGGGTTGTAACGGTGCTCGCAAACCTGGATTTGGACTCGCCAACTGACATTCTGGGCATGACCTACAATATCGATCCACTGCCTTTCTAATCCCTAACCAATAAAACCTTCTCAATATTCGTTGCAGGGTTTTTTCAGACCCTAAATGTCCCCCAAACAGATGTGAATGGGCCAAATATAACACCTGGGGTTGGAAAGCCTGTGGAACCAACAACTGTTCTACTGGTTCTTGATTAAGTTGAGTACAGCGATACAGTAGATCATTTTTTATTATAAAGTGCTCAAGCGGGTTAATTACAGTGTTTTCAACCCTGGTACCATTTACCGACACCACGTTTTTTCTAACATTCACAAGCGTGGGGTCTTGTTCCTGTTCCCTCGCAAAATCTTCACTGGGAAGTTGGAGACACTCTTCCCAAGAACCTTCCCTTGGGTTTCCTATAACTACTTCCCCCGTCTCTGCAAGAATTTCTGCCCCACTGCATTGAGTAAACACCCCCTTGCTATTGCGTTTTGTCAAGACCCCGACCAAACTCTGTATCTTAATGTCACGTTCCTGTCTCCGCTGTCGGCGGGACTTCCTTCCTTTTACACAATGATTTTCAATAAATAAATCTGGGTCCGTAAATGGGAAAATATCATGGGGGCTCTCTGAAGGCATGCTTTCCTCCTCCATGGTTATTTTAGGCTTGGCCAATTGCCTATTAAATTTCACCAGGGTGTCAAACCCTGGTATATTTCTACCAAGAATTACTTGGTGGGGAAGATGGGGGACTACTCCAACCCGCAAGTCTACGATCTTAGACCCAACTTCAATGGTAACTACGGCCGTTGGATAGTGCTTAATATCCCCATGGATACAAGTAATCCCTGTTTTAAAATCATGATCTAATGCGCGATCTGTTAATAAATCGGGCGTAATTAAGGTGATTGCACTTCCCGAATCAGCGAGAGCCTCCGCCCTTTTCCCATTAACCGTCACCAAGACCAAATAAGGGTATGCCCCGACAGGATGACGTGGAACAATGATGTTTCCACAAAATGGACTCTCTGCAATACTGGATTTAACAACATTGCACTCCATTCTTTCCTCATTTCTGCAGTATTTGGCAATGTGGCCCAACTGATTACATTTAAAACATTTATAATTTCCATAACCCAGGGCCTCGGCCCTCACCCCCACGTCTGTCCCCAGTCCCTTCACGACCTCAGGCCGCTCTTCACCCCTTTCCGGCATCGCCGGTCGCTTACCCGAACCCAGGTTCGAACGTATCTTCCACGTGGGTGGTCTCGGGTTCCTCACCGCTGGGTTCTGAGGCTGACGAGAGAGTTCCTCTGCGGCTAACTGCCGCTCCACGAGGTCCACGAACTCATTGATAGTCCGAGGGTCTCCTTGGCCGACCCACTTCCTTAGTGGGGCCGGTAATGACCGCAGATACCGATCCATGACGAGGATCTCTATGACTTTTTCAGTATTGTTAACCTCTGGTTTGAGCCACCTAGTGGCTAAGTGAATTAGGTCATACATCTGTGACCTGGGTGGAATTCCAGGCACATACCCCCAGGCATGATATTTCTGAGCCCGCACAGCTGAGGTCACCCCTTCCCGAGCAAGGATCTCAGCTTTTAGATGTGGGTAACTCTCAGCTTCCTGAGGGGCCAGATCATGGTATGCCTTCTGAGCTTCTCCTACCAAAAATGGTGCCAAGATTCCAGCCCATTTTTCTGATGGCCATCCCTCCCGGGTGGCGGTGCGTTCAAACGCCAGTAAAAATGCCTCCACATCATCCTCCCGCGTCATCTTCTGCAAGACGTGGGAGGGTCGGATTGAAGACATCGGAGGTAGTGTCGCCGACTGATCCATACGTCCTTTTAACACGGCTACCTCTTGCCGGGTTACCTCCAGTTGTTGGGCATGCAGCCGGTTGGTTTCCTGCTGTACTTGAATAGCAGACTGTTGTAACTCCTGCATCTTCGAGTTATTATCTTGTTGGACAGCTGTTGCATGTAGCAGTGCACGAATCAGTGCGTCGGTGTTTTCCATCTTGTTACGTTTTCGTGGGTCCGACTGAAGTGTGTTTTCGGTCGTCAAGATCCCACCGCTGCCACCATATGTAACAAACTGGCGGGGTACCCTGCGGGATACTCCTTTTCTGCTTCCACCGACTGGCACAGACACGTAGAACTTTCAGGTAAGTAACTTTTATTTACAACAGACTCTTTGTATCGCTTATTGCCCTGTACGGGTCACTAACTGTCTCACTTCTTCGCCCCTCTCTAACTATTTCAGAATACCAGGTCCTACAGGTCGAGGCCTGTACAAGCCCTCCCCAAGAGGGCTATCCACGGGAAGGGGTCAGCGTAGGCTCTCCCAGCGGTAGGAGCTTTGTATTCCAAGTAGTCAGACGGGCTCCCTCGGCTGGTGTGTTTCCGCAACACGGGTAAGTATCCACAGGCTCCCCCTAGCTGCAGTCTCTCTGCAACACAGGTAAGGCCAGCGCCGACTCCCTCTGCTGGAGTCTCGCTGCAACACAGGTAAGGACAGCGCCGACTCCCTCTGCTGGAGTCTCGCTGCAATACAGGTCAGGACAGCGCCGACTCCCTCTGCTGGAGTCTCGCTGCAATACAGGTCAGGACAGCGCCGACTCCCTCTGCTGGAGTCTCGCTGCACCACAGGTAAGGACAGCGCCGACTCCCTCTGCTGAAGTCTCGCTGTAACACAGGTAAGAACAAAGGGAAGACCCTCGGCTGGAGTATGGAACGAGCCCCTCTGAATAAGGGCTCCTGGAAGGCCACTCCTGTGACCCACCTCCAAAAGACGTGCCCAACAGCGTTAATGAATAATATCCAGACTGTGGGGAAGGACCCCGGCAGCCAATGTCCTGGTAGATTCCAGAACACACCTGTATATAATGTGGTTATTGTATGTCTCACAATAAACTGCGTCCTGCAAACCAAACTGTTGCCTCAGTCCACTTTTCTTTTTCTTTTTTTTTTCTTTTATTTCTACCCGCTGCTCCTGCAGCGCGTGCACACACAATTCCCTTCAGGTCCCGGGTATTTTTCACAACCTCTCAGACGGCCGCTGTGACAGTGCCCAACCGTCACGGAAGCTGCGGGACTGCTTCACTTAACACTGTGGAGCGGCGTTTGCACAAGCGTTTCATAAAAACAAATTACACTCGTCAAAACAAAAGGCTACCTCACCAAGAGGAAAACGCTCACAGTTTAACAAAACAAAACTCTTATTCACCAAACAAAACGTTCACTTTACCTTACGAAGCTTTGTAACACTCTCTTTATTTTCTGGGTACTTTTCTGCAGGACGATCCGGCGGTGCTCCCCACAATCACCCCCGTCCTGTCCTACCCTACTTCCTTATATACCCCAGGAACCCCGCCCTATTCATTAGTGCTCAGGTTCCTGGGTGCTGTTTGTTTTTTCTAGTGGCGCCGCCATTTCTTAAAGGAGACGCTACTCTTTCTTACAATATATATATATTAGCTCAAAGAGTTATATATATATATAGCCTACAGTTTGAACATTGCTGTATTGAAATAAATAAACAAATATGTCTATGAACACTGTCAATTATGTCAGCTAAATATATATGTAAATGGAAGTGGGGGCCAGCACAAGAGAAAGCTTTCAAGGAAGTGAAAGCACTACTACAATCAGCACAACTGCTGGTTCATTTCGACCAAGACAAAGAGATCATCCTGTCATGTGACGCCTCGCCCTATGGCGTCGGGGCAGTACTCTCTCATCAGATGGAGGACGGGTCAGAGAAACCCATTGGATTCGCATCACTCACACTGACGAGTGCTGAGAAGGGATATTCACAGTTAGACAAGGAAGGTCTAGCCATAGTCTTTGCTGTGAAACGTTTTCATCAGTACCTCTACGGTCGTCATTTCACCATATGCACTGACCACAAACCACTGATGAGCCTTTTCAGTGAATCAAGATGCATTCCTCCCATGGCTTCAGCAAGGATACAGTGCTGGGCCCTCACACTGTCAGCTTACCAGTACACTATCGTGTACAGAGCGGGGAAGGACAATGCAAACGCAGACGCGCTCAGCCGCCTCCCGCTACCAGAGATGCCCGCCACAACTATCGTGCCTCCCGAGACAATTTTCCTAATGGAGAGATTGTCAAACTCACCTGTGAATGCCAAACAGATCAAACAGTGGACAGACCGGGATCCTATCCTGTCGCAAGTGAAAAGATTCCTTATGCAGGGTTGGCCTCCTGTCATAGTGGATGATGAGTGTGCAGGATGGCTGCATACTCTGGGGGTCCAGAGTGGTTGTTCTGCCCCCTGGCCGTTCACAATTCATGGACGAGGTCCATGAGGCTCACCTGGGTGCCTCCTGGATGAAAAGTTTAGCCAGATCTTACATCTTGTGGCCTAACATGGATCAGGACGTAGAAAACAAAGTGAAATCATGTTCTGAGTGCCAGATCAACCAGAAGATGGTGCCGCCCGCGCCACTACATCCGTGGGAGTGGCCTGACCGCCCATGGTCCAGGCTGCACATAGACTTTGCAGGCCCTTTCATGGGCCACATGTTCCTTGTCATGGTGGACGAGCACTCCAAGTAGCTGGAGGCTCACATCATGAGCAACATCACAGCGACAACAACCATCGAAAAGCTTCGGCAGGTGTTTGCAACCTATGGTCTGCCTGAATCTCTTGTGTCCGACAACGCGACAACCTTTACGTGTGACTTGTTCCAAGAATTCATGCAGAGAAACGGGATTCGCCATGTCCGCAGCGCTCCGTTTCAACCGGCCTCAAACGGCTTAGCAGAGCGGGCTGTGCAGACACTAAAAGAGGGCCTCAAAAGGATGACTGGGGGAACCATCACAACCAAGCTCTCTCGGTTCTTGTTCCAGTACCGCATCACGCCACAAACAACAACAGGACAGACTCCAGCTGAGATGCTGATGGGCAGAAAGCCAAAAGCTCACCTGGATCTACTGCATCCGGATATCAAAGCACGAGTGGAACGGAAGCAGGAGAAACAAAAAGAGAGGCATGACCACCACGCGAGGGAGAGACAGTTAAAACCCAATAACACTGCCTACATCCGCAACTTCACAAGCAGCCAATGCTGGTTGAAAGGTATCATTCTGAGTCAGTGTTCCAGTCTCCTTTGTGGTAAAACTGACTGGTGGTCGAGTCATTCGTAGACACCAGGACCACATCCGTCTGCGCTATGACAGAGAAAAGACAATGTTTTCAGACGGAACAGCTGCGGGTGGTAGTACGTTGAAACCCCACAGGAAACAGTATCAGAGGAACAGGGGCATTCAGTGGTTCCAGGAGAGGGTGATGGACATTCTTTCACAAACACCCAACCCGCTCCTGTGCCCTCAGACCCAGCTCCACTGGGACACGCCTCACCTGTGTCTAGTGGCACACCAGGAGTACTGCACAGATCACAGCGTAGTCACAAGCCTCCTGAAAGACTAACTCTGTAGTTGAGACTGAGAGACTCATGGTGTTAGTGTTTGTTTGGAACAGCAGACCTAGTTGAAAAGAAATAAGGACTGTCATTTTTGTTTGTTTACATTTACAGTAACACTAGCACAAGTTCTAAAGTGTTGTGAAGGAAAGAAGAGAAAACACTGATGTGGTTTACTTGTTAACCTTATGTTCTTTCCTTACAAGGGGATTGAAATTAAGGGGGGAGAAGTGTTATAGTGTGGACACTATATAAATAATTACCATTGAATATTGTGACAAAGAGCGAATGAATCTGAATCAACAATCTCCCTCTCGACCTGTGAGATCACTGTACAGCAGGAACTGCATGCCCCGTACTGAATGTTTCGGCAGTTTATTCCGGGGGCAGTCGGAAGCCGGCCATTCAGGAAAGGGATGGCGTCACGGTACCAGGAGTCCCCGCCCTAGTACGGTAAGCAAAGTTTCATTCATGAATTGGAGGATATGTGATTGAACGAGCTATCGGAGGGGGCGGAGCTGAGGGTACTTTAGGGGGACGTGACGCCATAATCGGTTCCTTTTGTTGTGGTTGATTGGAGGAAACGAGGACTGTTTGGAAGGAGAGTTAAGTGTTTTGTTTGTTTTTGCAACCATGTGTGTTTTGTCTTTGTCAGACTGATAAAGCACGGATCTGGGAGCTGCAGCCTGAGGCCAGCGATTCACCCGGACTTCACCGCACCTGCACTTAACCGGCATCATTGTTAGGGACCTACCTAAATCGCGATTTCGCGGAAATCGTGAAATTGCGGGGTCACCGCGAAATTCACCTCTTAGGGGCCAATGCATACAAACAAGTACGGAGAGGAAAAAGAAAATAAAACTTGTTTAAATGAACTACTGCACAACGCAAGTGACGCAAACTACGTATCTTCCTTCTGCAGATAGCCCTTTTTTATTCCTTCGCCGTCCCGTGTGCATTGCACTTAAGCAAAAAACAAACAAACAAACAATGTCCACAAGTAACATTTACAAAATAAATTCTCCAAAGCAGTTAACGTTCTTGTTTACTATTCGAATGACAAAGTTTTAATCAGCCTATCAGTGCGTCTTTACTGCTTTTATGTGCTCTGTACTGTGCAGGAGGGGGCGGGACAAAGTTGGTGCTGCATTGTTTTGATTTAGGTTGCTAAAATCTAGTTTTCAGCATTGGAGGGAAAATAATAGAAATGGATGACAAAAAAAGCAAAGTATATTTCGGCTGATGATCATTTTAAGATATTTCCCAAAGAAACTACATGCAGACTGAGGAAATTGTTTTCCATATCTTAATGTGTATTTGGAGAAAATACGATCGATCGCTATTTAGCTTCAGAATCACACATTAAACAAAAGGCTACTTCAGAGGCTGCTGAACAGAACGTAAAATAAACAGCTTTCAGAAGCCAAACTGGAAAGTCAGCGTAGACAAAAAGTATTCCTGTCTGCAAGTTAAATCAGTACTAAAACGATCTAGCACAGCCACCTTGCTTCAACCTGCTGCGTACAGTTGGAATTTTAGACCCGAATAGCCACGTCTTCTTTGTTTTGACTCGGTACTAATAAAATAAATTATTGGATGGGAAAAATATCTTTTTTATCTGTTTTTGACAGACAAGGCTTAAAAACCATGCCATATTTAATCAAGTACAGGTTTCAGATTATTCATTTCATTTCTAGTTTTTTTTTTTTTCTAGCACATCAATGTTAGAGTTCTGTACCTCAGCGTGACGGTTTAACTTTTTCTTTCCTTCGCTTTCGGGAGACTTGCAAATATGAGCCGATGCAGCTTCTATTTCTACCCATTTATTGATTGCCATTGGTGCAAACAGCTCAAAAGTGATGCCTTCAGTGGTAAAAAATAAAATAATCTGTGTTATCTATTGGGGGTTCTACAATGCTTGAATGAATGTGTTTTTATAACACGTTAAAATGACACGCCCTATATTTTTGTTTTAATAGAAAGCAATTGGGTGGCATTGTGAATACCAACATTCATCCCAACTTAGCTAAGGCGGCGCACATAACTTAGATTTAATCCCCTAGTCAGTTTTAGCCTCTAAATAAAAATCACCCCTAAAAGTTTGTCAGTGCATTTATTTCAGCTGAATGCAAATTATTGTCAGTTTGAAAACTTTAGGAAATTAGCATTTTGCTTTAAAAGTGTATAAATCAAGTCAGACTTAATATGAGAGGTCCCTAGTCTCTAAGCCACAATCGGAATTTATGCAGCCCACACAGCTTGACAAATTAAATATTTTAATTAAAGATTATTGGAAAATTATAAAACTAGTTATAAAAGAACATATCACATTTTGTGTCTTTATGAATCTACAATTAACTGACTTGATCAACCTTTTTTTCAGAAAATATCTTGGTTTTCTGACTTCCATGTGATGTAGAGGTGGGGGGTCTAGAATTGCTACTTAATTGCTTGTGCAAAATTAACTGTGCATCTGTTGCAACACAATAACAGTCAGACAGCCTTGGTTTGACCTCAGTATTCTGTCAAGTGTTCATTATCTCAAAGCTAATGTTTTTAGAGCTACAGATACAGAGCTGTCCCACCATTTAACCTAAAAAAATCTATTAATTGATAAGTATGTAGGAACTCAGTCAAATCACTGATACACAAAGATTGAATTTACAAAAAAAACATTAAAAACAATTGACATAACATGACTAGTTTGGGTGAAGTGGTAAAATAGTCAATCAAGGCACTTCAGTACTACCTCCTGAGACAAAACTTCACCCTCCTCACAGATCCCTCAAGTATCTTCATCAGATGAAGGACACCAATGGTCAGATTAACTTTCCAAACTGTCTACTCCATAAAGGTTGAAAAGCATGGGATGTTTTTGGTGAATTTTCCTTCCTTTCATTTGTTCACCTTGTGCTTCTGCATGATCCGTTATTTGGGATAAAAAGAAGTGCCTACTACATCGTAAATATAAGTGCTTATTGTTATTACAGGGCAACATATTAGGACATCTTCATATCGGGGGAAAAACAGCATTGTGTCAATAAGCACACTAGTTTAAAAAGCACACAGTTTATGATTGGTAGACGTTTTGGGTTTGAAGAAGGTTCAGATCTTTGAATGCCTGAAATCAATGGTGCGATTAGAGTAACGGTCAGATATGGAACTGTATGAAATGAGCTGATTGATTTGAGAGAGTTTCAGCGATGGTTGAACAATAAGTTATAAAACAAAGAATATGGTCAAGGTTGACATTATGGTGGGATGGAAGTAATGGAACAACGGGAGATGTAGACAGACCAGATGGAATGAACTGACTAGCTGTTGGAGATGGAAAGGTCCATGGTTAGGTCTTCGAATGTGGGAATTGGGAGGCTGTGTTGATCAGAGAGGAGGAAATTGTCTAGAAGATGCAATAAGAATGGGATTTATGTTAAACGGATACAGCATAAGGATTCAGACAGGGTTCAATATATTTGGGCTGCTATAGCAGCCAAAAGTTATAACTTAACTGAAAGATAAAATTTCCCTCCACTGGATCCTGAACAGATATCACTGAGAAGGGTGAATGGACACTACTTCAAAAGCATGTAATATCTCCGCTTTTGAAAACCAGGTACCTTGGCCAGCTGTTTTGATAAACTGAATGGTGTCAGCTATGGTACGGTAGTTGAGAGAATGAATCAGAAGGAATGAGTTAATAGATGCTTCGGTTGATTTCCTCTGTGGGGTCAAGGAGGATAATAATTAGCCATTTTACCCACTATATTTTCTTGTAGCGACCTCTATAGTACTGATCCTGAAAACAGAAATAAGAAGAGTGTCAAAGGGCCCAATTATGTATTAACTTCTCAGTTAGGACAGCTATGGTTTGTGGGTCTTCTAAGGCACAGTTTAGGTTATTGCGAATAAAGTAAGTCGTGGGGATGGTATGGACAGTGAAATGTAATATGTCAAGCCAGAGAGGAGGTAGGAAACAAAACAAAAATCAGGGTGGTTTTGAATGGCAGAGGCTACATTTGGAATGTTAATGCGGGTTGAGCTGGATGATACTCATGAATGGGATGTGGAGGGAGTGATTTTTGCACGTTGAGGACAGATGCTACGTGCCTGTGCATCCCCATAATCCCCAAAATTGCAGCGGCGAACTACTCAAACTCCAAAATTGAAGTTATGGAATAGCTGTTGGCTATGTGATTTGGGGCCTTTTGGCGTCCTGTAATTTACTTGCTACAAATGAACCAGAGGCAGCTGTTGTTGAAGTTGGAGGTGAGGCTTGATTGGCTGGGGAGGAAGTCAGGGAAGATGATGACAATGATGATGACACTGCTGATGGTAATAGTATGAAAGAATGAGCTACAGACACAGCAAGAATTTGCTTTTAGCCCAGAAAAACTCAATGAAGAGATTGTGATTGATCTAACTGAGCCCAGTTCATGATTATATTTTCTTGGCTGAAATACATATCTAAGGGTATGTATTTGTAACGCTGTTACCAGTTACTCAAGACCAAAACAATCCTTACCAACTTTAAAAGACCCCCCTGCAGCTTGCAAATCAATTATCTCACTACTGTGTGTATTTGTTAAAATGTATTTGTTTGGTTTCTGTCAACCATGACATTCAGTAGATACATAACATGTAAATTGTACATCAATTTGAATCACATACAGTACATGCATTTTCAAAAAGGCAGACGCTTGCAGCTATCATAAAATATATTAAAAGAAAATGAAAGTAAAGGCCTTTGCAGCCATTCTTTACTTTTTTGACAGTCTGGCTGTAACGTAATAAATGAAAGAAAAAACAAGCTGGCTTCTGAACAGCACGGTACCAAAGTGCTCCTCCATAGAGCAGATGGTATCCACATATACAAAAAAGGAGTCCAAATCTGAGACTAAAGAAAGCCTTTGAACACAACTCTGTTGCTGTTGAGGTAAAATTGATTTATGTAAAAACTTGGTAAATGGGGTCACAATCCTGATCCACCATTGAAGTACCTTATGAGGACAGTGGTTGTTTATATTTCATGTTTCAGTGGTAGCTTATGCTGTATGTACATTTAATCCATAGACAAACTAAAAGTAACAGAATCAAACGATTGAGACCAACAAGTCCAATTTGTCTGCTTTATTCAACCCCCAAGGTTATCTATTCAATACTAATCCCTACCATTGCAGAGGAGAGTGTGAGGTCTCTGTGTGCACAGGAGAATATAAAGTTGACATTGCTAAATGCACACAGATAATCACTTCTATAAAGATTAAGCCTTGTCACATATGTTAGGGATCCCCAGAGTAAAATACAAGTTCTCCAATCATCCCAAATATTGTTCATATGTTCTCAGAAAAAGAGAAAATAAAATGTGCAACAAGGGAGCCACAAACTTTATTTCCTGTTCTTTTTATGATTGATTTCAGGTCTTGCTCATCTTGGTAGCTCAAGGGGAGATATAAGAAAGCACTGTTTTTTGCTCAATAATTTTGGGAGTGATAAACAGATACTTTTCAAGTGTTTTCCAGTCTTTATCATCCTTTAGTGATTTGTTAATTTAGTTTTAAACATAATTTTGCCCACAAATTCACAGATTTTGGCCCAGAGTTAACAATTCATAAAATGTAATTTGTAAAAGGTTTGTCCTCTAAATATGTCTTATACAATTGTGAAATTTAACCATGCAAAATCCATTTCAGTATCACAACCTTGATAAATCTGGCACTTCTCTCAGTTTAAATGTACCTGTTGTTGTGTCCAAGGTAATCCTGAGCTCATCCAAGCAAATTTTTGATATATTGTACTGTATACATTTAGGTATGAGCTCAAACGGTGTAGTAAATAAAATGCAGTAACACAGTACCAATTTAGCTTGACAATGAGAATGATTTTGCAGGTTATAGTGGCACCATTGGTTGTTCATTTGTTATATAGCACCTCCATTTACACTTATCTCTAATCAGTTTTTTTTAAGCTTTTAACAGCTTTTTGATGAGTCCACTGTTTGGTTGTATTTTAGGTGTTCAGCAAGGTTAAGCCACTTTGGGAATGATTACAGTTTTAAAAAAGTCAGTCAGCATATAAAATGCCTTTTAAAATGACTATAGCATGGCAACACCACAGCAAGATGTGATAAAGTATAAATAAAGCATAGTAAAAACATGGTAAGCAATAGACAAGCATGGCAAAAGAATGCTAAACTGCGTTTAGTGTTTTATTTTATCTAAACCAAAAGGACAGATTAGTTAGTTAGTAGTTAGATGAGAAAACACATTAAACAGAATGTTGTTTGTAAAAAATCAATATTGGGGATATACCATGTAATGTATATCAAAACCACCCCATGGAAGGGAAACAAATCATTGCAGTTATTTAATTAAACACACACTGAAATCTTTTCTTCTCAGTAATTAATAGACAATAGCACATAGACAAGTGAAATACGCCAAAAAAGTATTTACTTGCATAGTCTACTGTATGTACTGTACTTTTTTCCTTTACACAACAAAAATATACAAAGACTCAAACAAACATTTTCTGCAATATTGTTAAATTAAAGCACTGAAAGCATAGGGAAGCATGGTTAGGGTACAGACGAGTACAAACATGGTAAACTGGAGAATTAACATGCAAATTTACCATGGTAAAGTTCCATATATATAAACAAGCTTAGTTTTATTAGGCTTCCTAGCCAGAATGGCTGGGAAGCCTATTGTTATTGTTAGGATTTTTCTTTTTATTATTATTCTTCCATCAACTTCAAACTGCTCCTGTTCACATGTGGTGTAACCAATCAACATGAAACTTGGTAGGTATCATCCCGTGTAGATTACAGTTCGGATGCGAAAAATTGCACTCCTGCGTCAACCAAGATGGCGGCCTGACGCATTTTTTGGAAAAACCTTTCAAAATCTTCTTCTTGGGAATCGGTGAACCGATTGAGCTGGAATTTTGCATACGTCATCAGCAACCAAACCCGCGAAGCAGAAGTTGCTGCGATAAATGTTACTATCAAAATGTCTGCCACCAAATTCTCTAAAATGTGCCCAAACATCAAACTGCTTCTGTTTGCACACCGTTTAACCAACTAACTCCTAACCTGGTAGGCATCATCCCAGTGACAATAGAATTCAAGATGGCTGCCAGACCTACATTTTCAAATTAAATTTAAAACTGCTTCAGTTTAAAAATGGTTTACTTGATTAACTCCAAACCTAAAAACCATCATGCCTGTGTCAGTACAATTAACGTTTTCAAAAATTATGTTTGTGCATGAACCAAGATGGCCGTCTGATGCATTTTTTGGAAAAAAAACTTTCCAAATCTTCTTCTGGAGAACTTCTGGTGAAGTTGTTTGGCCCTGGTACTGGGGCTTGGGAGCCGTAAAATTGCCTGGCAGTTCAAGTTTATGCTTTTCGTTTATGTGGACCCTTTTACATTTTGGTTTGTTTTCGCTGTGCCCAGGGTCTGCGCTACTTTTAACACATCACATTCAGTTTGTCCTGTTTGTTTTTTTTATTTTCTGCTGCTTTCTTTTTTGTAATCCTCCTTAGGTCATGCCATTTATGTTAAGTGTCTGTCGCTTAGTGTGTCCCCATGAATTTATTTTGTTAGTTATTTCTTTTCATGTTTCTTTTCTTAATGTTTTTTGGCCCTGAATAATATTTCTTGTTTTTTTTACATTTCACTAACTAACAGGTCAATTTAGTCTTTCTGGAAATTTGTTTTCCTTTTCTTTTTGGCCGGTGCCATAGTTGCACCAAGGTCGGAGTCTGCAGAAGATAAAGCTCGATCCTATTATATTTGCCTACTACTTCTTTCTCACTCATTTATCTTTGCCAGAAGGAAGTTCTAAATCCTGAAATTCAGCGTTGCGAAGCTATTTATAACAAGATGCAAATTTCGATCTCACCTTTATAATGAGCAGTAATTTGTGGGTTGCGGTGATATTACAGTAGTTGTTCACGAAAAAGAGCTGTTTAATACATTGCATGCAAAAATTCTACGAAGGACGGAGGCTATGAATTTGCAGTATTTACGAACATGTAAGTAATATTAGTACATAAAGCCCTAAGTGCTTTTGACTACTCAGAGAACCGCCGTCGCTGAGGTGAGGCTGAACCGATCGACCTCCAAGGCCGGGAAGCAAGGAACTTCCCTCAAGGGGAAACTAGGAAGGATAGAAGATGAACTAAGGTCTCCCTGGTATACTGAGACATCTAATTGAGAGATCAGACTCAGCTGACGCTCCGAGGCCATATGGACAGCCTTGCGATCTATGCAGGGAGTACAAAAGCGCTGGAAAAGAGAATAAAGAAATAAACATATAAAGAGGGCCAAGGGTCCATCCTTCTCCACCCCCAGATGTAAGAGCCACCTTTGATAAGTTGAGTCAATGACTAGCTCGAAAGTTGGGAGCAAGCTTTGCTGTCCGAAGGGGGAGACTTGCAATGGTGCAAACGAATAGATTTAAACAGGAGAGTGGAAAACGAAATGTAGTTAAGGTTTTTGGCCAGGGATCCCCTCTGACCAGCAGGAACCTTCCTCTCAGACACGAGACATTGTCGGCCTCTAAGGTTGGGGAGTGATCTTCACTTGCCCCCAAAAGAGGACCCGTGACTCCAATGCAAAGAAGAGAGAACATTGTTAGTTAGAAATGATAGTTAGTGATTAATGACAATTATATATATACAGTATATACTGTGTGTGTGTATATATATATATATATATATATATATATATATATATATATATATATATATATATATAGTAACGGATGTAGCAATATTTTTAAAACTAATTAACTGCTCGGTGGAGAGGACCCCCCCCCCCTTTTTTTTTTGTGGGTAGAAAGCTCTGGTGGTCCTGGCGGAGAGATGGCCCCCATTCCGGGAATGCTAGCAATACTTTGTTGAGTGGAAATAATATCAAGGAGAGAAGAGAACAAATGTAAGATTTCACTGCAGAGGAAGGACTGGTTGATTTTAACTTTGGCTGCTGATGTTGCTGCACCTATATGGAATGAATGAGAGAATACAATTGGGAAGACTAGCTTTAGAAATGAGCTGAAGACAGAAGATTGCAAATGTATGAATTTAGTTGAAAACCAGTTAGCTGGAGGAATGGGTAGAGGTAAAGGTTGAGCTGAGGGAGCTAGACATCTGAATTGAGCACTGTAAACGAAAAAGAGCATCAGCAGTGTTATTAGTGATACCTGGTTGCATAATTATAGGGGAAGAGGAACAGCCTTTATTAATAATATGAAGATTAAGATAGATTTTTTTCTGCCAAAATGGGCCCCAAAGATAGGCTGCAACGACAATAGGGAATACCTCAAGTAAGGCTGTGGATTTAAGCTGAGGAGGAAGATTTTTGATTTCTGGAGTCCAGACATCTGAGAACAATTGATTAAGAAAAATTTCACCAAAACCGATAGAAGAAGCATCCGTATGAAGTGAGAGGTTGTGGGGGGCAGAAATGAAGTCATCGTAAAACAGGAATGGCCGTTCCAGTGCTGTAGGAGAGAGGACCACATCCTAATGTCTTTCTGGGCTTCAGCTGTGATATTAATGTGAGAATTGAGATTTTTAGCTGTTATAGAGACAGCAAGAAGATGAGAAATAAATGTCCTACCTTGAGGAATGATGTGAATTGCAAAATTGAAATGTCCCAAGAGTGAAAGAAGGTTCAGTTTAGAAATGGAGTGGTTGATCTCAAATGATTGAATGCTTCAAATCGAATAGTATCCAAAGTTATTCCTAGGAACTCAAGAGAGTGAACTGGACCGATTGTTTTCTTCTGAGTGGAGGACGCCGACTGCTGAGAAGAGAGACCTGAGTTCTAAGAGTGCTTCAGCTGGAGGGCTGCTTTTGGACACAGGGAGGTAGAATGGGCGGTGGAAGCACAAACTCTGCAAGCGTTAGCACTTAGATCACTGACGACTCTATTAAAGAGATTATGATCAGGTTGAGACCAGTCAATCAGTGTATTGTCCAATGCTAACCGAGAAGCTGCTTTGTCCGAAAAAGCTTTATGATACTATGAACAGGCTGCCTGGTGGTGACATCAGGCCAGGAAGTAGACAGACAGGACTGATGAGTGAGTGCGCAGTTGCTCCGGTTTATTATAAATAAAAGGTTTAAACAAACAAAACACTTTACAAAACAAAAGGCACATTGGCCAAAAGAAACAGACAAACAAACAAACACTGACCTATAACAAGTAGCGGGTGGGTGTAGAACCAGCACGCATAGCAATTGTTAATTTTATATTTGTTTCTCCTCCTCTCTCCCGTTCTCCACTCTGAACACCCAACCCAGAGTGAGTGATTCATGCCTCTCTCTCTCTCCCTCTCTCTCTCTCTCTCTCTCTCTCCATATATATATATATATTGTGAGGAAAGGATAGCGTCGCCTTTAAGAAATGGCGGCGCTAAGGAAGAAACTACACAACCCAGAAATCCGAGTGTCAATTAATGGGGTGGGGTTTCTGGGTTTAAAAAGGAACAGGGCAGAGCCATAGGGGAGAGTGTGGGGAAAACGGCCCGGTTGTCCTGAAAGGAAATAGCGTGCAAGCTCCAGTGTGTTGGGAAAACAACTAAAAAGAAAGAGAGCACAAGGTAAAACTATCGTTTGTGTTAAAATATAGTCAGCGTTTAGTTTTGTTTAAAGTGCGGTTTTTCCTCTTGTTGAGGTAGCCTTTTGTTTGTTAAAATTTATTTTTATTTTTATTTTCTGTTGTTGGGGTGAGACGTGAAGATAGTATACTCCGTAGCAATTTAAAAGAGACCCGCGGTATTCTGTGCTATGCGGTTGTGCGCCGCCACAACCATAGCGTGTTGTGTTATATGCTTTATAACCCAGAGAGGTATTGGTTGTTTACGTGTTGCTGAGACAGTAAATAATAACCAGAAAGAACGGGCTTGCGAGACTGGAAGTGCAAGACATTGTTTATTCATAACACAGACACAAGACACGTTGCATATAATGAATACAAAAAAAAATGGACACTGGCTTTTAGAAGAGACACCATTTGCTTTTGTGGATGACCGGGAGTTGGCTGCAGGGGTTCTTTCTCCACAGCCCGGATATAACTTGTTTTATCCTTGTTCATTTCTCTGGACGTCTGGGGTCATCGCTGTTGTTTTTCTGGAAGTCTTCATTAAAAACGGATTAATTCTTCCACTTACCTGTGTCCCAGGATTACTCCATCAGAGGGAGCTTGTCTTGTAATTACCAGTGATCTAGAACCACTCCAGCAGAGGGAACTTGCCTTGTTCTTACTTATGTTACAGGACTACTCCAGCAGAGGGAGCCTGTCTTGTTCTTATCTGTGCTACAGGACTACTCCAGCAGAGGGAGCCGATCTAATACTTACCTGTGTTACAGGACGACTCCAGCAGAGGGAGCCGATCTAATACTTACCTGTGTTACAGGACGACTCCAGCAGAGGGAGCCTGTCTTGTTCTTACCTGTGCTACAGGACTACTCCAGCAGAGGGAGCCGATCTAATACTTACCTGTGTTACAGGACGACTCCAGCAGAGGGAGCCTGTCTTGTTCTTACCTGTGTTACGGGACTACTCCAGCAGAGGGCGTCTGGTGGATAGTGACCTGTGTGGCAGATATACTCCAGCAGAGGGAGCTCAACCTACACCTGCCGGTGACTCAGGCCAGCTCTAGGGAGGTGAGCTGGCCCTTTTCTTGCCCGCGGGCTAACCCACTTCGGTCGGAGGATCCTTTCGCTATCTCCCTATCCTGATATAGCTAGAGAGGGTTGAAGAAGTGAGTTAGTCAGTGGCCCGTACAGGGCGAGAACCGTGACAGAAACTGTTTATTTTATGTAAATATTGTAAATAAAAATTACTTGCCTGCAAACGTATTGAGTCTGTGCTAGTTGGTGGAACGGGAAAGAAACAGCAGCACATGTCTACTGGATCGTTTACAATATATATATATATATATATATATATATATATATATATATAATCACTACCGGTCAAAAGTTTTAGAACACCTCAATTTTTCCAGTTTTTATTGAAATTTACGCAGTTTAATGTCTCAATGTACTCTGAAATTAAAGCATAGAACAAATAAACAATTGGAGATAAAGAAATCATGGAATCGTTTTGTTTAACAAAATTTAATCTAAATTTTTTACTCAAAGTAGCCACCTTTTGCAGATATAACAGCCAAACACACTCGTGGCATTCTTTCTACAATGGAAATCAAATATTGTACGGAAAGTTCTTCCCAACACTGTTGCAGAAGTTCCCACAAATGTGTTGCACTTGTAGGTTGCTTTGCTTTCACCCTTCTGTCCAGTTCATCCCAAACCAGCTCGATGGGGTTTAAATCTGGAGACTGTGCTGGCCATTCCATGATTTGAAGCCTACCGTCTTGTTCTTTTCTTCTAAGGTAGTTCGGACATAGCCTGGAGGTATGTTTTGGGTCATTATCTTGCTGTAGGATGAACCCCTGACTAACTAGGCGTATACCAGAGGGTATTGCATGGCGCTGCAAAATGCTGTGGTAGCAGTTTTGGTTCAGGGTGCCACTCACTCTGTGCAAGTCGCCGACTCTGGATCCAGCAAAAGAGCCCCAGACCATCACGCTTCCTCCTCCATGTTTGACAGTTGGTGTCACACACCGAGGAACCATCCTTTCGCCTACTCGACGGCGTACAAAAACCCTGCGTGATGAACCGAAGATTTCAAATTTTGATTCATCGGTCCATAAGACCTTCTTCCAGTCTTCAGTAGTCACTGGCGGTGCTTCATGGCCCAGGCAAGCCTCTTTTTCTTATTTTGCCATCTTAGCAATGGCTTTCTTACTGCCACTCGACCTGTCAAACCTGCAGCTCGAAGTCTTCTCTTCACAGTTGAAACTGAGACTTGCTTATTTCGACCAGTGTTAAGCTGTTGTCCTGTGAGCCACCTATCACGCAAGCTGTTGACTCTCAGAAACTTGTCTTCTGATTCTGTTGTGGCTTTGGGTCTGCCAGACCTCTTCCTGTCAGAGTTTCCTCCAGTTTCCAAGTGCCTTTTGATGGTGTAGGAAACTGTACTCACTGACACCTTGGCTTTCTTTGCAATTTCTCTAAAGGAAAGACCTACACTTTTAAGGGTTATAATGGTCTGTCTGTCTTCCTTTGTTAATTGCCTTTTTCTCGCCATTATGAGAGCAATATACTACTTCCTGCAGTACAATACTGTCCAAATACTTCTTAAGAGGGTGTAGTAACACAGTCTGTTCCAACACTGCTTTTATACAGACAGAGGGTTTGTAAGTAATCAACAAAACTTGGGACACCTGTAGGAATTGTCAGCATCAACTTTCAAGGCTTAATTTACTTCCATTGCAGCAGAACAGCTGTAAGTTGTTAACCCATTACTTGTTCCCTGAAAAAGGCCTTTTTGTATAACTCTGAAATGTACATTATTTTTCAGTTTTTGGTAACCTAAACTTTTTTTTTTAACCTCTGGCAGTTTACCGTTTACCTTTGTACCATTTCAGGTTATTCACTGGACTTGAACTGCTTAAATTTCAATAAAAACTGGAAAAATGGGGGTGTTCTAAAACTTTTGACCGGTAGTGTGTGTGTATATATATATATATATATATATATATATATATATATATATATATATATATATATACAGTTGTGCCGGGATTCAATTGCTAATTAATCATTCACTTGAAACCCTGCACGTGAACTAATGTGTGCAATCCCCGTGCCCACATACTACTATACATTGTATCTGCACGTGAAGTGATTGTGCAATCCCTGTGCTTAAATACAAACATACATTTTAAATCACCTGTGCTACATAACCCACACTTTGCGCACCACTGCACACATACATATAAACATCCCACATATAGCATAAAACACAAAATACGCACAGGGGTGGGACACCCCGCCACAGATACTCATAAAAAATGGTACCGCCATATCTGACCGAGAGATCAACAATGTTAGAGTCCAGTTCTTGTCATCGGTGAGCATAAACTTCACAAAGGACATTGCAAAAAACAGAAAATGCAAGCACAAATGCTCCAAGATTAAGTTTTTTACACAGTCGAGGATCCCGAGATTTTAGAGTAAAAGACAAATCTCCACAACTACCCTGTGATCCAGAAATTCTGAGGTTGCAATAAAAATAGAGACCAAATTAACATCTTTACCTTAAATAATATTGCGTCTCAGTTGAGGATAGAGAGTGTGGCGATGAACAACTGAAGAAGAGGAGGTTCCTGAGCCAGAGGTGGTCACAAGAGTGAAGATTGGCAACTCGAGTAGGTGTGGGCGTGGCTGAAGCAGCGGGAGAGACGAGTGCTGTTGCTGTTGCCACTGATCAGGAAGTAATGGCTGCTGGTTCCAAGCGAGTGATGCTGCTCTCTAGCGCATCCAGAAATTGTAGTGGAAAGAGGGTGAATGAGTTGCTTGATATCTTAAAAAATCTGATAACGCAAATCGAAGGAAGGATCAGATGAAATTGAAAACTGAGGCGAGTGAAGCATGCACTGCAGCAGGGGTGGAGCCTGAACTGACAAGTTTGGATCTCTGCTGAGACGTTTGAGGAGGAAAGACTGGCTCTCTGCTTCAATGGGCAATCTTTTTTTGAAAAGAGCTTTCAAGAGTTTGTCGATGGGCCAATCCTTGTCAAAAATCTGTGCTGGAGAATCATCCTGAGGTTTCATGCGTTTACAGCGGTGAAGAGAAATGGCAGCGGGCACAGCTGGATAAGCAGAGGTTGAAGCAGCAGAATTGTCAGATGGAGGAGAAGCAGTACAGGCAGATTTCTTTGAAATAATTTTGGTGGATTATTTATTGAAGGAAGACAGCCAGAAGGAGAGAAACATTCTTTAACTGAGTCAGATGAAAACAAAACGGGTAAGTAGTCATTTTAAACCAATTGAAAGTTTTGTTTTAAGATTTGGTCTGCAAGTCTGCATGGTAACCGCAAACTGAAAAGCAAGACAAGAATCAGGACAGGTAATTAAAGGATGACTGACAGGTATTTTAGCGGGATGACACTCTATACATTTTACCTTCATTCTCTATACAGAACCTAACCTTGTGGGACAAATATCCCAAATGTTTAAATACCGTTCTACTTATGTTATTATTATTATTATTATTATTATTATTATTATTATTATTATTATTATTTATTTCTTAGTTGTATACAAAAAATACATATCAAGAATTACAGTACAATTAAGCGCAAGATACAAAATACAGTGTCTTCAGTCCTAATAAAAGCAAATACAAAACACAGTACGATTTGATATCGGGGCAGATCCAGAGCAGATAACAGTGTTGATAGTTACATCGGGGTTAGATACAGGTGTTGTCTGAAGAGGTGTGCCTTGAGGAGGCGCCGGAAGGTGGTCAGGGACTGGGCAGTCCAGACATCCGTAGGAAGGTTGTTCCACCACTGTGGGGCGAGGGTGGAGAAGGAGCGGGCTCTGGAGGCAGGGAAGCATACAGGAGGTACAGCCAGTCTTCTAGTGCTGGCGGAGTGGAGAGGTCGGGTGGGGGTGTAGGGAGAGATGAGGCTCTGGAGGTAGTTGGTTGCAGTCTGGTCAAGGCATCAGTAGGCGAGTACAAGAGTCTTGAACTGGATGCGAGCGGAGCAGTGGAGTAGCGTGGGAGAAGCGAGGCAGAGAGAACACCAGGCGAGCAGCGGAGCAGAGTGTGCAGAGGGTCGAGCAGAGAGTGGATAGACAGGAAAGCAGAGAGCTGGCAGTGTACTGCTCTCTCGAGGGTTTTAGAGAGGAAGGGTAAGAGCATTTGTTAAGTAAGAGGGAGAGGACAGTGGTTCTGGAGGGAGGTGGGTTTTTTTGAGGAGGGGGGTGATAGAGGCTTGTTTGAAGGAAGAGGGAAAGAGACCGGAGAGGAGAGAGGTGTTGAGAAGGGAGGAGATGAAGGGGGGTAGAGCAGGAGCAGCAGCTTGAAAGCGGTAAGTGGGGAGAGGGTCCAGGGCGCACGTGGTGGGTTTGTGGCCCTGAAGGAGGGAGGAGATGTCAGAGTCTGAGAGGGGAGAGAAGGAGGAGAAGGGTGAGTTAGTAGGGGAGACAGAAGATGTTGGGGTTGGAGCGGGGGGGGGGGGGTTGGGGGGAGGGAGAGGTGTTAAAGAGTTTGCGGATATCAGAGATTTATGAGGAGTCGTCAGAGGAGATAGAGGAGGGGGGCGGGTTGAGGAGGGAGGAGACGGTGGAGAATAGTTTCCGGGTGTTTTTGGTGGAGGATTAGATAATAGATTGGAAATAGGAGCGTTTAGCAAAAGAGAGTAGAGGAGAAGGAGGAGAGGAGGGAGCGGTAGAGGTCTAGGGCAGCAGGGAGTTTGGTTATCTTCCATTTCTTTTCAGCAGAGCACAGTTTGGTTCTTGCTGACAGGAGCAAAGAGGAGAGCCAGGGTTGGGGAGGGGAGAGGCGGGCAGGTCAGGAGGTGAGGGGACAGTGGGAGTTGAGGGAGGAGGTGGTGGAGGTAGCAGAGTCTACAGAGAGTTGGGAGAAGGAGTCGATAGGAGAGAGGTGAGAGAGTGGTTGAGGCAAGGACAGAGGGGGAGAGAGAGAGGAGGTTACAACGGGCGGTGACAGTGGGGGTAGGTGGAGTAGGGAGAGAGGGGAGCGTCAGAGAAAAATAGATTAAATAGTGATCAGAGAGGTCCAGAGGGGTGACAGAGAGGGTGGAGGGGCAGCAGGCCATGGAGAAGGTGAGGCCCAGTTGACGGCCAGCTTTGTGGGTAGGAGGGGATGGAGAGAGAGAGAAGTTGAAGGAGTGAATGAGAGGAAGGAATCCGGCAGAGTGGGTGGGGTTGGAGAGATGGATATTGAAATCATCTAACAGGACAGTTGGGGTAGACAGAGGGGAGGTGAGGGAGGAGAGGAGATAGTCGAGTTCAGTTAAAATAGGTCAAATGAAGACGGAACAGAATGCATTGTACAGATGGCATTTACATTTAACAAAAACAATGTTATTTTGATTCTTGCACGCATAGACGTTATCCTTCGGGCACCCTCTGCTGCAGCAAACCACAACTCCCACTAATTATTTTAACAATGTCGCACGACATGTATAATGCTAGAGGGCTTGTTAAGAAGACGCAACAAATATTTAAATTAGTATATTGCAGCTGTCTTCATTAACATATTTTTTCTTCGTACATACGACAACATTTTCACTTTAAGTCTTGCAACGAAAATGCAAACTGCAGTATGTTTGGGCTGTGACTGGCCCATCTTAGTACACCCACCCCTGAATGTATTCAAATATAATTTGTCACATTTGAAATATTATATATTACCTGTAACATTTAAGTCAAATCTTTTAAAAAATGCCAGAGAAGAAAAAAAGATCTGCTAGCAGTATATGTCAAGGCTGCATTTTACAGAATCCTTTTATACACAGTGCACTTTTCTCCTCATCACATTCTGTACAACCAGCCTGTGAGAGACATCAAGTGTTTTGCTAGACTATTAGCTGACAGCTGCCCTGAAATGTAGAGTACATCATTCCAGATCTGCAGAAAGGCCAATGCTTTATTACTTTTGATTAGTCCAATATACCCATTTATCTTCAAGGACCAGAAAATAAACTATTCAAGGACGTCTGGGAAAGCATAACCTTTTTAAATGTTCAATCAATGTGAATTAAGAGCTGACCAACTGATCACTAGAATTCTGGTTCCTGTGATCATGAACAAAGTAAAATGTTTAACCATATAGTTGCTAATAAAATAGTCACTGTTCATTTCATAAAATGAATACCACTATATTACATACAATTACACAATGCCTGTTTGGCTCACTGGACTGTAAAGCGCTTTGAGGTACTGCAGTATGAAAGTATAAACAGACAGCTAGGAATTAAAGATTAGCATGATTGTGGGACACTGCAGCATATTGAAGCAGTCTAAAAAAAATGGTAAAGTCAAGGCCCAGCATTATCAGCAAAAATGAAAGATGCTGATAACATTTTTTTTAGGACAGAGCCTCGCAATATTCCCCAAGCTGTCAGCCTGTAAGGAAGTATTGTGGGGAGGGGCAGCAAGAAATGGAAAGAGATGTGTTTGTGTTAAAACAAGATGAAAATGTGCTGCACTATCTGGTATCTGCACCATTCATCAGGAATCTGCGGTTCGATATTAGAGAAACCAGAAGATTCTCAGTAAAAAAAAGCTTGCTGAAGTACCTTGCAAAATCTCAGATTTTTTCTGCACCACCCAGTATCACAAGTATATCTTGCTTCTCAAGAAATATAGTACAGTGATAAGCCAATGGGGATACGGTACATGTCTTTTCAGATGCCCTGGATATCTGTAGACGCAGACCTGTGTGAGTACAGCAGTCCACCGCTGGACTGGAATCAAGCAAGATAAAGCCTGGTGCCCCTGATGAAAAGCAGTTACCAAGCACTTCAACTGCTTAAATCTGTACCCTTTAACAAGTTGCTGCCACCTACAAGAGAAGAAACCAAACTATCAATGCACCATGAAAGGAAATGGAGAAAGTATATATATATAATCCAGGACTGGCAATGGGACATGAAACAAGCAATGTGATTGGTCGAGCAAGGTTCCAGCTGTCCGTATATTGGATGGATACGGACAGTTGGAGCCTTGTCACATATTCTAAATCACTGCACTGCCTCACAGAATTTAAAGTATCGGACGGTAGCCATCTTGCTTTTACAGTTACAGATGTAGAGCTGTAACTAACTGAGTGACCTATTACCTGCAAAAAATACCAAAATAGTAAGTAGACATGCCAATTTGTAAGAAGAACAATGAAATGAACTGGAAGATAGCAAAAAAAAAAAGAAAATACCAAAAAAAAATCATCTTTATACTCAGTCACCCTGACTTTGTCACTTAAAATAATGTATTTTTAGCGGTTTGTAAACACTATAGAAAAACACAAAAAGACACTTCTGCACATTATCCATCCCCTCTCAGACACATACCTTGAAAAATTACTGAAATCTAAGACGTTGTTGTATTTATTTTTATTCCTCCCATCTGTTCTGCTGAAACATTGTGTCTGCACTGTCAGTGACAGGGGGAAAAAAATAACTCTGCCCCCTAGTGCATCTTTTCAGTGGCAATGTCCACAATATCAAAAATACAGATGTACTTTCTTTTGTATGTTCCAGTAAAATTAATTTACTCAGATTAACGCAGCCTTGGCCATAAAAGCCTGTAGTTCTTGCAAAGTTGCCATTGGCCTCTTGGTAGCCTCTCTGCTCAGTCTCCTTCTTGCTCGGTCATCCAGTTTGGAGGGACGGCCTGATCTAGGCAGGGTCTTAGTGGTGCCATACACCTTCCACTTTTTAATAATCGTCTTGACCATGCTCCAAGGGATATTCAAGGCCTTTGATATTTTTTTACACCCATCCCCTGATCTGTGCCCTTCAACAACTTTGTCTCAGAGCTCTTCTGAAAGCGCCTTGGTGCTCTTGGTTGAGTCTTTGCTTTGAAGTGCACTACCTGGCAGAGGGAACCTACAGGAACTGCTGAATTTATCCTGAAATCATGTGAATCACTATAATTTAACACAGGTGGAGGCCACTTAACTTGGTGTGTGGTTTTGTAGGTGATTGGTTACACCTGAGCTAATTCAGGATTGCTATTACAAGGGGGGTGGACACTTATCCAACCAAGCTATTTCAGTTTTTATTTTTAATTAATTTTCTACAAATTTCTAGAATATTTATTTCACTTGGAAGTGGGGTAGGATGTGTAGATAAATGAAAACACAACTATTTTAATGCATTTTAATTCCAGGCTATAAGGCAACAAAAGGTGAACATTTTGAAAGAGGGGGGGGAACTGTATATATATATATATATATATATATATATATATATATATATATATATATATATATATATACATAACCACATGAATTTAATGGAGGTGGGTTTAAAAGAAAGTTACCAGATAAGCAATTAGCAGCATTGGATGTAATAGGGAGACGGTTGCATGAAATGAAAAGGTGAGTACAGTACAGAATTTATTGTTCATACTGGCATGCAGGAGTCAGAAGATTGAATGAGTTTATTGAAGGCAAGGCTTGTCACTGTTAAAACCACAGCCAATCATTAATATCCCTTATATGAAAAAAACAAATATTAGAAATCAGGAATTCCAAAGCTGCAAAGTTAAGTCAATAGATATTCTTCTGTTTAAATTAATTCATTTTAAATATTTAGTATAAATTGAAATTGATTACTGTAAGTTCCTTTTTTGAGAAAAAAATACACATTTTAAATATTTGTTTTAAAGATATGTTACTTGATTTCCCAGCAGGAAACATAAAACTGAGTGTGAAATATAATTAATGGTTGTACATACTTCAGTAGGTTAAGTAATGGAGTGTTGAAACAGACACAGTGGGGTCCATTTTAATGTCAAAAATGACACTTAATTGCTTAATGCTGCTTTGATCTCTCACTTTGCCTGCAATTTTTGAAGTGCCATATTTTAATGCTATTTGATGGAACAAAGCGTTAAGACCAAGAACCATCCTAACACTAATACTTGTATAAAATCCATTAGATTCCTGTGGCAAAGTGCCCGCCCCTGTGTGTATTTTGCGTGTTATGTGTTGTATGTATGGTGCGTATGTTAATGTTGGTGTATAGATTGGTACATGGGATATAAACGGGTCTGTGTTTCACGTGTATTTAAAAAGTGTAGATTTGTATTTAGGCACGAGGAGGGCACAAATCACTTCACGTGCTGGTTAAATGTAATATGTGAGCACGGGGTTGCACAGAATTAATTCACGTGCTGGGATTCAATTACTAATTAATTATTCACTTGAATCCCAGCACGTGAATTAATTCTGTGCAACCCCGTGCTCACATATTACATTTAACCAGCACGTGAAGTGATTTGTGCCCTCCTCGTGCCTAAATACAAATCTACACTTTTTAAATACACGTGAAACACAGACCCGTTTATATCCCGTGTACCAATCTATACACCAACATTAACATACGCACCATACATACAACACATAACACGCAAAATACACACAGGGGCGGGCACTTTGCCACAATTCCCCATATAGATATACATTTTACATTTGTATTTAAAAAAAAAAAAACTTTCTTACACAGTAGAGAAAACAATATAGGTTCCATATGTGGTAGACATGCTAGTATAATTGTGAATTAGTATATTTGTGTTGCCTCTTAACTTACAGAATGCCAGTAAATTCACTTTTATTCACTACCTTATTGAAACACCCACAAAATCCATTATCCCAGTTAGTGCTCCGACAATCAAAACGCCCAGGTATAATATAACATATTGCAACTTTAATAGTCCATAAACAGACTGATTCATAAAATGCATACTCATGGACATAGCTACAACAGTGAACTACAATTGAGCATTTAGTAGAGCTAAACCTAAGAATGCATTTTTGTAAGGTGTATGGAAAATGTTTATCAAGGGACAAGGCACGTATATTCTATTTTACCATGGAAATTAAAGGCTACGCTATACAGTCTTTTTTAAGCATTTAAGAATATGTCCAGTTATGTGTTATTAAAGATTATATTGCAATATTTGACATTACAACAATATCTGTATTTTAAATGCTGATAAAGTACAGATAAAAAAAAAATTAAGCAACCTGACTTGCATCTGCTGTAGAAAACAACTTACATTATATGATTTTGGCATTTTTGATATTTCAGTGTATTTTTCAAGTGCATTGATTTAAGCTTGTTGATACGCAAAAGTGCTTTTACAAATGTATATATAATTATTTTACAGAAATTGCAAAATCCCCAAAACCTAGATATGTTGTAGAAAATATTAACCTAACCATTGATCCTAATATAGAATATTACTTATTAGTTTATTTAGCAGACGCATTTATCCAAGGCGACTTACAGAGACTAGGGTGTGTGAACTATGCATCAGCTGCAGAGTCACTTCTCACCCGAAAGACAGAGCACAAGGAGGTTAAGTGACTTTGTCAGGGTCACACAATGAATCAGTGGCTGAAATGGGATTTGAACCGGGGACCTCCTGGTTACAAGCCTGTTTCTTTAACTACTGGACCACACAGCCTCGAAATGATTTTATTTCCATGAAATGTGACAGTGACCCCCTGTTAGGAGCTATTAAGAGCACATCAAAGAAGACTCCTTCCGGCTTCAGCATTAAAAGGAGATAATGTTTAGACAAGACTTCAGACAATAAATAACATTGGGTCATTAGTTTAATATTTTCTCAATATCAGACATTTATAAGCTGTACATATAAAATAAAGCAGCAGGTATCTTGTAACATTTTCATAATTACCGTGCTTGTGCTTTCTCCGTGCCTGCTTGAAGTTCAGTATAAGGATTAAAAATGAACATAAGTGTCAAGCTGACATCTGGAATGCAATTGCCAGTGGTAAAGCTGTATACCAATAGCAAAAGCTAATCATGCTGGGTTATTTCTGTGCAGATGTTTATTTTTTAAATTCATACAGAGTGTTTAGGGATAGAGAGCAATAGTAATACAGTAGGTAAGTTAGTAACAGAATTAAAGAATTGCTGAATGTTGGCAGTCACAAAAAGTGAAGGACACATAAAAACAGTATGGTGTGCTAAATATAAAAGTTTGTAAATGATTGTGCTATACCCTTGGGAAGTACAGTTTTTGGTATCACATACTGTGTGGCACAAAATGAACACTCATTTGGGATTGTTCTGTCCAAGCTGCACTAAGAAGAAAGAAATGATGTATTGGTACACGTCAGGGAGCCTACTTAAGGCTGGTTTATACTTTCGACTGCGACCCAATTTTTGGTCTCAGTCAGTGGTCTCCGACGGTCAGAATTACATCATCCGCACTGCCACGTGCTATGTCTTTTTGAAAAGTTGTACGTCCTTTTCTTGTGTGTCTATGACCGCAAAGCACACAGGGTCGGAAGATGTTGAAAAAATCCAACATTTGTTGCATGGTCGCAAGCCAGTGAAGCGCGGTAGAGAACCCAATAAACATGAACAACAGAACAGGATTTAAACTTGCCTCTAAACTGAATGAAATTAAAGTGTAAATGAACCTTTGCTAAAATTAATATTGGTGCTTACATAGGCTACCATGCGCAGCAACCACTTGTATAATAATAACAATTATAATGAATACAATGTATTTTTATTTATATTATGTTTATTCTTTTTATATATTTTAGTCACTAATAAGTTAACATCGCTATTTATTTTCTGTATGCAATTACTTTCCCCATCAAGTCAGTAACGTTCCTCAGCTGTTTAGTACGTCTGATCGGAGACAGTATTATTATTATTATTATTTAGTTCTTAGCAGACGCCCTTGTCCAGGGCGACTTACAGTTGAAAACAAAAATACATTTCAAGAATCACAGTACAAGTATTAATACAATTAAGAGCAAGATAAAATACAATCACTTCGGTTCTAGCAAGTACAAGTATATGACAAAATACGATTCAATAACAGAGCAGATAACAGTGTCAGTGATAGTTACATCAGGATATACTGTAATTAAATACAAAGTATTTAAATCTGTAGGAAGGTCATTCCACCACTGCGGGGTGAGGGTGGGGCTCTGGAGGCAGGGGAGCGTAGAGGAGGTAGAGCCAGTCTTCTAGTGCAGGAGGAGCGGAGAGGTCGAGTGGGGGTGTAGGGAGAGATGAGGGTCTGGAGGTAGCTGGGTGCAGTCTGGTCAAGGCATCTGTAGGCTAGTACAAGAGTCTTGAACTGGATGCGAGCGGTGATCGGAGCAGTGGAGTAGCGTGGGAGAAGCGAGGCAGAGAAAACACCAGGCGAGCAGCGGAGTTCTGGATGAGCTGGAGTGGACGGGTGGCGGACGCAGGGAGGCCAGCCAGGAGGGAGTTGCAGTAGTCTAGGCGGGAGAGTACCAGGGCCTGGACCAGGAGCTGGGTGGTGTAGTTGGTGAGGAAGGGTCGGATTCTTCGTATGTTGATCAGGAAGAATCGGCAAGTGCGTGCCAGGGTGGAGATGTGCTGGGAATAAGAGAGCCAGGGGTCCTTAGCTGAGGAGTATGGAGAATATCTGATCAGTTTTACTTGTTTGCTGCTCATAAAAATATATATGAGCCAATTTATACATTCACTTCATTCATCGAGTCGCGGGATTGTGGAGTCTGTTGGCAAACCTAGTCACATGTCGACACCGGCAGTAACGTAGACTGACTGAAAGTATGACCAACAACTATGACCACTTTGCTGCGTCAAAAAGTGTGCGAACACGGGGGTGCTTCAGTCCTTCTAGCGCATCCGTAGAAGTGTCTGCAGCTGACGTACAGCTTTTGTCTGCGAGAGAAGTATAAACTAACCTTAAGTGACAAAGCATCACAGAAATGATAAATTCATCCCCCAAGCAAATACTTATAATTAATTTGCACACAGAACATTTTAAGTTTAAGTTACTGCAAATTTAATAAAATGATGCTCTAATCCTTCATAATTTTTTTTAAAGCATTTATTTACAAAACGCATGTGTGATTTAATACTGCCAGTTAAACCAATGTTGTTAAACCATTTTTTAAATTACATTTTTTTTATCAGTCTGCATTCCTGTGATTCTGCCAACCTGGTCGTTCCAAGGGTTGGCACATGTTTGGGTAAAATGTCCTTTGCCTTTCGGCTTCCAAAACCTTTGAACTCTTTTAACCATGATATAGGGAGTAAATGTGATCGTCTCTCTTTTAAAAATGATCTCTGTAAATTGTTTAGGGCTTCATGTAAATGTTTTAATCCTGATTAAGGATCCGTACATGTTTGGGTGAATGTCTTTTGCTTATGACTCCTACAATGATTAAGACAGTACCACACATGATATTGTGTTGCTTTATTGTATATGTTTATTGGCAGGACCCCCTTGTAAAAGAGATCTAGGTCTCAATGGGTTAAATTCCTGTATTAAAAAAAAAAAAAAAAATACTGAAAGTTAAATTGGTGAGGACTCACATGGGAGGACTCACTGATTACCAGGGCCGTGTTAAGCCAATGGGCTACATGGGCTGAAGCCCAGGGCCCCGCCTCCTAGGGGGGCCCCGCCGTCCCTGTAAAGTCAAACTGATAACGGTTGGCTAATAAAAAAAGCATGGACTAAACTAAACAATTTGCCTTTTTTTAAAACATTTTGTGTCCTTTTGGCATGCCGTAGTTATTTGACACAATAAAAAAATCTTATGCTAGCTATACCCACTGGCGTTCAACTAAAATAAACTAAGCTGAGTAGCTAGCGGCAAACATGTCACGGAAATACGAGAGCGGTGCGAAAAAAAGAAAAATCACTAAACTCAAACTAGCTAAAGCCAAGGAGGTTATAAATAGTACCCCAAAACTAACTACATTCTTTAAAAGTCAGTGTCAGAAGAATGAAAGTGAGGAAGAGCCACATGAGTCAGAGGAGCAAGCAGAGAGCGTCGAGTCGGTTAGCGCTGAGTGCACAGCCACAACAGCAGAGGAGAAAAATGAGAGCGAGCCATTGAACTGCGAACTTAAGGCGGGAGAAACTTACGAAACAGATAATGCTATTGCTAGTTCTGATACGGCATGTTGGGGTCCGATAACTGAGGAGGTGAGATCACACTGGGTGAGCAAGGGCCCCCTTATTTGCCAGAATAAAGACAGTAATTTTTCCACCTCAGAGAGAATTTACAAAACTCAACGCAGATGCCTCTCAAAAACTTTATTCACACGAACCCTCAAAAACGGGGAGTGCGTGCCACGAGAGTGGCTCCTTTACTCACCCTCCACCGGCAACGTGTATTGTTTCGTTTGTCATCTATTTCAAGAGGGGACACGTTCATTAGCATTTATCGATTCTGGGTTCAGTGACTGGAAACATGCAAACGCTCGTGTAGAGGAGCATGAGGCTAGTAGCTCCCACCGAAATGCAATGCTAACATGGATTGCACGTACTCAGATCAATGGTATACATGCTGCGCTTAAAACACAGTGTCAAGAGGAACAGGCATACTGGAGTGAGGTACTCAGGCGGGTTGTTTCTGTGATCAAGTTTATGGCAGAGCGCGGTCTCGCCTTTAGAGGAGACAATGAACTCTTTGGTTACCCCAATAATGGTAATTATCTTGGCATTTTGGAATTACTTAGTCAGTTTGATCCTTTTCTCTCTGAACACATGAGGAAGTATGGGAATAAGGGAAGGGGGACTCCCTCATATTTATCATCCACTATCTGCGAGGAATTCATTGCTTTAATGGGACAGAGGGTACTAGCTGAAATAATACTTCAGGTGCAAAAGGTGAAGTATTTTTCCATCGTAATTGATTCTACTCCCGACGTTTCACACATTGACCAGTTGACGTTTGTTATTCGCTACGTGTCGCAGGAGGGCCAGATTTACGAACGTTTCCTGAAATTTCTACCAATCCTTAGCCACACGGGTGAATCACTTTTTCAGTCAGTAACAAATGTTTTAGAGAGCATGAACATTGATCTTCAGAACTGTAGAGGACAGTGTTTTGACAATGCCAGTAACATGTCCGGAACGTATAAGGGATTGAGATCGCGCATACAAGAGGTGAATCCTCTAGCAGACTGGGTTCCCTATGCAGCTCTCTCTCTTAATTTAGTGGGAATGAGCAGCGTGGATTGCTGCACGGAGGCAAACAATTTTTTCCGCGTTATTCAGTCACTCTTCAACTTCTGCTCTGCGTCACCCCGCCGCTGGAAATTGATCAAAGATGGACTTGACCCAAACGAAAACAAGCGTGTGGAGACACTTAAAGACCTGTCTGACACACGATGGTCAGCTCATGCACTGGCCACCAAAGCCCTTTTCCTGAATTATGCAAATATTCAGGAGTCCTTGAAAAACCTTTCAGATAATACAACACAGAATTCTAGCACACGCGCTGATGCGCAATCCCTTTTCAATAAAATGACAAAGCTAGAAACGGCCTTTCTATGCATATTTTGGAATACAGTACTTCAACGCTTTCAGTCCACTAGCGTTGCCCTCCAAGCTGTAGATCTAGACCCGGTAACAGCAGTGAACTTAGTAAGCTCCCTCATTGATTTTGTTGAGGACCTGCGTATGCAGTTTGACACATTTGAGGAAAAAGCAAAGGACATGTCAGATAACGTGTCACAAGAGTTCAAGGGCGAGAAGAGTCGACATATAAAGAGAAAACGTCAATCAGATGAGTCAGTGGAGCCAGACCACATTTTGTCAAGAAGAGACAAATTTCGTGTTGAGGTGTTTTTTGCAATGATTGACAAATTGAACACTGAGTTAAAACACAGGCACGACGCATACAAAGAAACATGCGCCCACTTCAGCTTTTTGACAAATCTAATGTCTCTGTCTAACGATGAACTAGGCACGGCTGCCCGCAAATTACAAGTGAGGTATCACAATCATCTACAGGAGGACTTTGTTGATGAATTGATACAGTTCATTCATTTCTCAAAGGACACAAGTGACACATCTCCAAGGAACTTGCTCCAAATGCTGCGGAAGAAACAGCTGCAATTTGTATTTCCAAATGTGGACATTGCACTGAGGATTTTCCTCACCTTACCGGTCACAAACGCGGGGGGTGAGCGGTCGTTTTCAAAGTTGGCACTGATTAAGCACCGGCTTAGGTCCACTATGGGGCAACAGAGACTCAATCATTTAAGTCTCATGTCGATTGAACATGACCTGCTTCGCCAACTGGACTTCATGGACATTATTATGGAATTCTCAAGTTTGAAGGCAAGAAAGCATAAAATCTAGCAATGGTAAGTCAAATGTGTTTTTATACTTTGTAATGTTAAGGAGGCTTGAGAGTAGCGCCAAATACTTGCCTACTGTAGGCCACACGATTAGTGTAGCGCTGACTACACTGTGTTTTTGTCTAATGTCACATCATGCTGCGCTGCCTGATAACGTGGTCCCATCGACTACAACTGGCGTTGATTTAATTCGAAACGATGCGGTCAGTAATGAGAGCTAGTGGTAGTGCCGACTACCATACTATTTTGCATGCCATAGCTACTGTGATGTGAGTGGTAACGCTGTACACTGCCTATTCAAATTACATGATTGATGACTGTGTTGGTATTGTATGAGATTGTGCATGAGCGCGGGACTATCAGCTGATTGTACAGTATTATTGGGGGGGGGGGGGTCTCCAAGGGGGGGCCCCTGAAATGTCAGTAGCCCTGGGCCTCCAAATACCTTAATACGGGCCTGCTGATTACACCTGACCCATGTCGGTGAAATTAAGTAATGGGAAGTGGTAAAGGAGTGCTAACAAAGTATTTATGATTTCCATTACACAAGAGTAGATGTTAAAACTTCATGCTGATTTGAACTCGGCTCTCGCCAAGATAAGCACTAACTAAGACGTAACTTTACAGTAAATTAATGTGATCCATAGGTGTCTCCATCCATTTGCGCTTCCTTCCATATGATGATGTAGATATCCTTCTGTCTGGTGTTGATAGCTGAAGTGTAATGCTGGCTCCAGGGATCAGCTTATTTTGCCTCCCTAGCGCACCAGCACACACAACGGCTGCGATGCTGGCTCCGGGGATCAACCACAGTGCGGTCTCCCCAGCGCATCAGCATGACAACCGTCTGGATTGAGCTTAGGGTACATCTCTGGGGTCTGCAAGTGAGTACCTTCCATCCTCGGTGTTTCGTCGACTAGCCCACGACACCTCAAGAGGACTCGACGGTGATTCTGGCATCCCAGAATCACCCCCCTCCGTCCCCCACTCAACTCAGCCCAGCTTACTTACCTGTACATCAGCGTTTCTTTCCTTCTATTGTGCTTGAGGTCCCCAGCCAGAATCTTTCTGTCTCAACCACAGCCAGTTGCTGCTCCTGTCTGCTGCGTTAGATAAGTTCTTCACTGTGCGACGCAACTCTTGGCCACTGAATCCGACGTCTCTGAGAAACCGGGTCGTAGAATGTGCCACAAATCCTCGACAACCCACCTCCACTGGGTAAACTCTGACTCTCCATCCTCGCTGTTCCGCTTCAGTGGCTAGTTGAGCATACCGCAGTTTCTTCCTCTCATACGCCTCATCTACAGCATCCTCCCATGGCACTGTTAACTCTACCAGGTGAGCAAGGCGTGCTGATCCAGACCACAAGACAATATCTGGTTGAAGGTTAGTGGTGGCAATCTCAGGTGGAAAAATAAGCTGTTGACCAACATCTGCCAGCATTTTCCGGTCTAATCTAACCTCTCATTCACTTACAAACTGTCATAAATCTAACTGGTCTTGTTCCTGATCTTTTTTGCTGATCATTTTCATTATTTGAATCAGGTTTTACAGATTGCCTCCTGCCTTAAAGGTAATAAAACCATACATTCTATGCTGCAACTATGTGAGGTCAGGTTTGGCCCTACTACACGAAACAGTTCATTGAAAGTGAAAAACAAGTTTGGGAAAGAAAAAGGTAACACGTGATTGTGGTGGAGTGTCCCGCCCCTTTGTTTATTTATTTATTATGATTTGTTTATTACGGCGAAAGCCGATTTTGTTATTTGTTATTTATATTTTAAAAACGTCGTGAGGATGCGTGGCTGTTCAGCTACTGATTATTTAACTAGCTGACAGTCACGCATCCTTACTAAACTCGTGCAGACTGTGGCCGAGGGGTAATAAGGTAATTAACAGCTAATTAACCCCTTGGCCAGAGTATAAGAACCTGCAGCTGTCCGTGCTGCGGGGTTGAGTGTACAGAGGAGAGTACGGGGAGCGGAGAGAGCGAGGAAAATAAAATAAAACAACTGCTAAGTATCATGCTGGGTTAAAACCAGCACGCTTATTTGTTTCTATTTGTTTGGCCAACGCGCCGTTTTGTTTTGTGTTTTGTTATTTGTTTAAATCTTTTGTTTTGTATTATGATTTAATAAAAGCAGCTGAACGCCGTAGCGTTTCAGCTTTCACCCGCCCATCCACTGTTTCGGTTCGGTTATTTCCTGGTCTGTGACATCACCACACCTCACCACTGCAAGCCATCCTGTCACAGTGATACAATAAGGGAGAGAGCTGAGATGTAAAACAATGTATCATCTGTTTTCAGCATATTACTTTGCTTTAACATATATATATATATATATATATATATATATATATATATATATATATATATATATATATATGTTTGGGATGATTCTGAGACTCTGTTGCCCAAAATGTACAGTGATAAAGTGCAAGGGCTCACCGTCAAGCACAAACATGTACACGTCAGAGAGAAAGATTTGGCTGCTGTGGTTGGGGATGACTTGAAAAGCAAATGAAACAGTTTCAGTGATTAAGAAGACATAATTTCCCTTGTGTGAATATGAGAGTTTGTTTTATAGTACAATTGCTGGAGAGAAACCTTTGAAACTTGTTGTGAGTGAAATCACCTTAACACACATTAGCTTCACTGTCATATGCTTGCTAAACACATTATCTATGTGAAACAAATACTAACTAAATAACTGTTACACATTACGAAGTCACGTATGTCTGGTCAAAATTGCCTTTTTTTTTTAGCCAGCATTATTATAAAAAAAAAAAATCTAGCATTCACATAAATACACATCTTTCTAATCTGTGCTCATTCTACTGTTTGTTGGAATTAGAGGAACAGTTACCAAATGGTCGAGGGGCCCTTTAAGCATGCATCCCACTGCTTCGCTGTGTTGACAGAGAAACAAAATTCATGGATCCATTGGTCCCAATCTTGGTGTTGATCTCCCACAAATTATGCTATCATGGTTTTAATGGTTCGGTTGACTCCATCAGATTTGTTTGAGGGTGGTAAGCTGTGGTCAACTTTCTGATGACTCCCCATGCCTTGCACACGCGTATACTAAGGCCGGACTACCTCCACCTGGGAAGGTGGCCGCGCACTCATCCAGAGGTGTGGTTACGTCATGGACCCTCTTCAGAGGTGCCTCATTGACCGATATACAGTATGTACTGCGGCTAGCTGAACTACCCTGCATACATTTACCGGGTTCTACTGACTTAAAGTCGTAGATCCCTCTATGCCTTTAATAAGCACTAGGGTCCTTGAGGTTGCACGCTCACACCACCAACATTAGATGGCGGTAGCGAGATGTCCCGCATATGCTGTCCGCTCATTCTCCCTCACGACGGCTTTGGTATACTTTCCCAAAAGTATAATTGGCAGTCATCTTCGAATTGAAAGGGAACAATAGGTTACGGATGTAACCCCGGTTCCCTGAAACTGAAGATGACCGCCAACCTTGTGAGGTCACATCACTCGCATTCGCGGGTTTTATTACCTCAGTGAGGCGGGACCGAGGACGTCACTCTGCGGAGGAGCCTATCGGCAGCTTTGATATAAAATGCTCAGCGAATACCTGACAAGCAGGCATATCCCAAAAGTATAATTGGCGGTCATCTTCTCTTTCAGGGAACCCTGAAATCGTTCTGTCTACTTCGTTACATATTTCAAACACAGAGCTCTATATTCGTAGGCAAAGTCACAAATTCCTTCAGATGGGGCCTGAACTCTGCTGCACACTCGATCTTCCACATCTGTGATGAAATCTGCTGGTAAAAAAGCTTTTAAAAAGGCAATTTTAAATTGAGCCGAAGAAACAATGTTCTGACTTTCAGCCCGCCACCAACTATTGGCAGACCCTTTCAGTACGGATGATAAAGTAACCTTTATTTCGTTGTTCTTCAAAGGACGGAGAGCAAGAAACTCCTCACACAAATCAAGATCATAGGATCTGAATTTCCTTCTCTTCCTCCGAATTCTGGGAAATATACCCTGAGTTTAGTCATATTTATATTCTGATCTTCACAGGGTGACTGCTGAAAGCACTGGAGCATCATCAAAGGCAATACTAGAGAGTGTGGGAAGACGGTCTCGTGGCTGAGAAGGAAGAGAAAACATTCTTGTGGAGCTAATCTTCTCCATTTTTTTAAACTCTCCTTCCCAATTTTTGTCTTGCCTCTGTAAGCATTTTGCCAAGGCTTTATCCAAATTAGCTATAGCAGTGTTAATATAACGCTCGAACCACTGATCAAAGTAGATCCTTTAAGATTCCTCTCTATTTATTTGGCTTTCATGTGTAAGCCTAACCTCCTCCTCAACACTATTAAACCTGACATTAATTTGTGCTAGGTTATCAGTGATAATAGCAAGTCCTTGACTAGGGTTAATAAGCTTCCCCTGGTCCAGCATCTTCTACCTCTGGTTCCCTAATATAAACATAATTTAACCTCATGGCTATTTCAGCTACAGGCTCCCTTCTAGTCACAATGGGCCTTGTGTAAAATCAGTATCATCCTCATTGCTATTATGCATATTACCTGGAGTTGAAATAGCAACTGACATAATTGCATTAACACACCAACACATATTAATGAAACCAGACTTTCAAATACCAAAATGCAGTATAAAGCAAGTATTCCTTAAAAACAAAAACCTTGATCCCTGTGCGGGCCACCAATTTTGTAACAAACTACATCTACATGAAGCAATTTTTATCCCCACAATTAGCAAGACAGCGAATGAGACCAAAGGGTTCCCAGCTAAATAAGGAAATCACTGGATGTCTCATGTCCCAATGAGTTTGAATAAATCTCAAAGCAGAAGAAAAAAGCTGGCAAAGTCCCACAGTATACAATCCTTGCTAGAAAAAAACTAAAATAAAAGTAAATATTTCGATCTCATCCGATCCACAATGGAAATCAGTGAAGTTGTCCAGAAAATCAAACATAATGAAGATCGAGGTGAGTAGTTGAGGAAATCCCAGCAGGTGTTTGCAGTCTAATTCCACGGCGTTCAGTCCCAGCTGCTTTGTGTATAGGCATATTTGCAACAGCATTAATTTGTTTAGTTAGTTAATGTTTTCTATTTAGTGTTTACAACAGTCGACTTATAAAAAACATTTTTACAATTTTTACTTCAAAACTGACAAAACAACAAACTACAGGTATATGCAAACCTAAAACACTTTCTTGTGAGCTTTTTCCTACTTAACTAGCCTACACTGGAACATGCTGCCAGAAGAGGAAACAGGAAGCTCTTGTGAGACAGACGTGGACATTTTTTAAAGGCTGCTCTTAAAGGGCAAATTACACAAATGTAATATACAATTAGCTGCTGGAGTTACATATTTAGTACCACTTAATGCCACATTAGAAATAAAAAGTTGTGATTTTTTTTATTATTATAATTAATGTGGTCTAAGTTGTATTTATGCAATTAGTTTTGTTACTATATGTAATAAAATATGTATTTCAAGTGAAGGAAATTAGAAAATGTTTCTAATACATTCTAAATGCTGTGTTTCCTCAGTGACATACAGTATGCCCCACTCTAAACCTTCAACAGACTGGCTCATATCTGGACATGGTATGTGTATATTTGTTATTTTACTTTTTTTTTTAAGTATGAACATTTAAAAAAAAATTAATAAACAGATAAGATAATCAGTAACAGTGGAACTGTCAGTAAAATTCACGCGTTTGCCATTATTAAAAAATTCCGCTCCAATTGTGGCTATTTCTGTGTCCTTTCTTAAATGGTACTGGACCATGACATTGCCCCTTGGCTATGGCATCATCTGTTTAAACCTATTCTGGGAGAATTGTCAATCTTGTGTTAGGCCCTTGCAGTACTGCTAACATATTTTTATGGACATTCTGGTTCTGGCTCTTCTCTATATTTAATCTTACCTTTTCTTATTCATGTTTTTCTCAATGTGCTGCAACCTTGATAGCTATGCTAAAAAGAGAATAATCAAATAACACATAATGAAATCAATGCACATGTGCCTTAAATGCCAGTCCAATAGAAAAAAACTAAAGCCAAATAAAAAACTTTGAGAAATGCAAAAATAAAAACCTGCTGTTTTGCACATTTTTTTTTAATTTAGCATTTGTAATGAAGCCATGAATTTGTTATGCAAATAATTCTCTCCAAGAGCTTTGGAACCGTTTGAAAACGTGTGATAGCAGTCTATAATTAGATAGCACAACTGACTTGTATCAGGATTGTTCAGGAATATTTCCACTGAGAATCAATAAATGCTGGATGAAAGATTGAACAAAACAAAGAAATAGGTTCCAAGTTAACAACAAGCCAATGTTTTGAATTCACAGCTGCTGCACCCAATAACATTAAAATTGAACCATAGAGGGTTCTTAGTGGCATTCAAAAAGAGGAAAATTAAGGCTGTGTATATACAGCAATTATTCAAGAACTCCACAAGCTTGCTAGATAGCCTATCACATTGATCAGTTGATGTAAGGATTATACTACCTTTCAGATACTTTAGTTTGAGCTGTTGCATTTAATAGATACAGTATACCCTTGCTATAACGAACCTGTTGGGGTCCAGGCCTTTTGTTTGTTATATCGAGGGGTTTGTTATAGTGAAATACAATCAAAATGAAGGATAAACTGTTGGAGTAAGTTAATGAGATGAGATTGTGAATAAAAGTAGAAATACATTAACCTGTTCGTCTCATGTATGCAGTATTCTGCCTTTGCTTTATCCTATTCGTTGAATAATTAAAACACAGTACAAAAAGCAAAAATCTCGAATTGAAGCTGAAATTTTATTGAAAATCAATCTGTCACCAAATCTTAATCCAACATGCAAGAATCCCAAACTGAGCTTTTATTCAAAATCAACCCGACATGAAAAGTTCATCAGATCCTCAAGTTTTTTTTTGTTGTTGTTGATGTTTTTTCTTTTAATCAATATTGCTTTGCCTCACAATTGCTACTCAAGCCAAAAAACAGAGTGCTTTTTGACAACCTATATTCACGACAGAGACATGCCTGCATTACTTTTTTTTTAAACGATCAATATAGTTTCCAGCTTTTTTGCAACATGAAATTATTTTATGTTTCGGAGGCATAGTTACACAGCGCAAGCTTTTAAACAGACTTTTCAGACCCATGGAATGGATTTTATTTCTAGAATTGCAATGTAATCATACCATCGTCAAACTATTGGAAATGCTTGCTTAAACCACAGTATGCATGGAAGGGTCATTTAGGCTCAATTTAACCATTGTACCAATCAAATAATCTTACTGAAACAAAACTATACTTCTGTAATATCACATTACCTCAAAACAAGCAATGCAAGGAGGATCATCACAGTGTCAAATATATGCTTGTGGCAGGGACAGGGTTAATGTTCCTGCCAACAACCACAGGTGTGGCCACTCTCCAGTTAGTGCAGATTATTGTTAATTGGGGAGTGGCCACCTGCATAAAAGCAGCAAGAAATCCTCTGTCTAGGAGAGAGGAGTTTGGTGAGTGTACACTGTGTTTGTTACTATGGTTCTTAATATTTGGTTTTTGTAAAGTTCAGTGAAGGCTCTGCCCAGACCGAGTGGTGACGTCAAGACCAAGAAGTAAACACACAGGCAAGGTACTATGGGTGAGTCGCAAATGCGCTCTTTCTTTAATTATAAGTAAAATGTTTAAACAAAACAAAACAGCACAGTGGCTAAAATAAACACAATGGTTCATACAAAACAAATAACGTGCTGGTCGAAATCCAGCACGAGTAGCAATTGTATTTTTCTATCTTACTTCTTACGTTCCTCCTCTCTGAAGAACCTTGATGAGTGGCTGATCTTCTCTTTATATATACATGGCCATCTCCAAATTGGTACTCACCAGAGATCCTAGAAAAATTGCTGAGGAATATCATGGAAAAGTGAGGATTTTCTATGATAACACGGAAAAATGCGGATTTTCTATGTTTTTGGAGACTTTAGTTTTACATTTGTGGAGGGGCAAAAAACATGCAAGGATTTTTTGTTTGTTGATAATAACCAAAACAATACATGTATAATATATAAAAATTAACACAGGCAACTTTCACTTTAAATTTATATAAACATACCTGTCTAATAAAACTGCTTCCGGTATTCAGGTTCAGTTTACTTCATTATTCAGAACTGTTCAAAGATGCCCAAAACAATAAAAATCACCCCTAAAGATTGGGTCAACGAGTTTGGCAAGGACAAATTTCACACCGATGGTAATGTGCTGTTTTGTACTTCATGCAGCAAGGCTGTAGATTACACTTGTAGGAAGACCACTGCAGAACACATGGGAAGCGCTAAACATAAATTGAATGAAAGGAAACGTAAACAAGATGATGCTAAAACAGCAGTGCCATCGAAAACACTGAAACAGACCACTATGTTTGGATCATTTCAGCGTCTTACAACTGCCAAAGAACAGTGGGAAACTGTGGTTTCAGATTGTCAAAATGTGTGTAAAAGCCAACATTCCTCTGTACAAAGTGGATCAACCAGCAGTTGGAGATTTTTTTAGCAAGCACATTAGGGAGGTGGTGCCATTCCAAAGTCAGACCAATTGCATCTGGAATGCTGCAGCTCTATTTTAACAATAGCCGTCTGGATAACGAAGACTAACTCGGAGTTGTACTAACATGAATATTTTTGTTTTATTTATTTTTTTACAACACGGGGAACTATTTGTAATATTTGAATTAAAAAAAGTAAGTTTGTTTGTTTTATTGATTTAATGGCACTGGTAAGCTTGTAACGTGGTTAGAGTTTGAAAGTGTAACCATTTTATTTTTTTATCGGCAAATTAAGTTTTTTTTTTTATTGTGGAAAACTAGGATCCCTAATTCATTTGGAGATGGCCACATTATTATTATTATTATTATTTATTTATTAGCAGACGCCCTTATCCAGGGCAACTTGGTCGTAAACAAAAATACATTTCAAGAATCATGGTACAAGTAATAATACAATTAAGAGCAAGATAAATACAATGACTTTGGTTCTAGCAAGTACAAGTATGACAAAATACGATTCAATAACAGAGCAGATAACAGTGGCAGTGATAGTTGCATCAGGATAAAATGAAATACAAAATACTACAGATTAAATAACACTTGACATATTACAGTACTCAAGTACAGGATTAAATGCAGTAAAATACGGGGCAGATAAGAGCAAGAAAAGTGCATTTAAGGAACACATTATGCATGTGTTTAGCTGGAAACAATAATAACACAACATTGTGTTTTTAAACACCAAACAGTACATTTAAATCATAATAATACAACAAAAATACAAATACACAGTTGAGGTGCAGCCCATCACATTCCTCCATCTAATAAAGCTGCTAGCTCCTATGGCTATATACTTTTTCAGGACCACTATCCCCATTGTCACTCCAAGTATGCTCTAGGGCAGGGGTCACCACCAAACTGAATAGAAATTTTAGAGCAAGTAGTTTACAAAGAGCCCGTGGTTACAGTAAAGCAAACCAATACATGGTAAAAACAGATTCCAAAAATAGAAACATCAATAAGAGCAGAGGGTAGGTGGACCTAAAAGAACAGTGAGATAGTATGTGACGACTGTGAGTTGAGCAATGGTGCATTTGTGTGGATGCTACAAGTACGGTCTTAAAAAATATTTTTGTGTGAATGACTAATAGAGCCATATGTGGTAATTCGAAGAGCCAGGTATTGTTCGGGATAGGTTGGTGACCCCTGCTCTAGGATATACCTTCAATGTATTTTAGGCTCTCCTGCTGTGTGGCTCAGGAGCTAAGGTCTGAAAAAAAATCACTGGGGACGGTTAAAAAAATCATAAGCCCTTGCAAACTTTGCCTGCCCTGAAGATCACCATGACCTTTCCTTATCATGGTGTCGAATCATCATAGATCGCCTGACCTTGGCTGTCAAGATAAACTTCAAACCGATAAGAGTTGTTTCTGATGAGATGTCTTCCTAAAACTATGGGCACTGAAACTACTTTTATATCAAGATGAATTTCGAGGAAAAGGCTATTTTGTGATGTTTGATACCTGGAGGGCAAATCTACTTTCGTATCCCACAGGGCAAGCAATTAAAAAAACTATTTTGTTGAAAACATCATATGTGCTTGGCCTGTCATTAAAACAGTTTTCATAATTGATGTCCATGCCATACTATAAACATATACAAATATAATCACTAATTACTAAAACTTTATTTTACAGCAGGCAACCTAAAAACAGCCTCAAACAGTGACAAATAAAAATAATACATTTAAAAAAAGACTACTTCTTCATAACAATAATAATAATAATAATAATAATAATAATAATAATAATAATAATAATGAGACGTAAAACCGAGGTTCTATTGTAAGTGACTCTGCAGCAGACTAATTAACAATAATACTAATAATAATAAGCAATGTATTTGTATATACATATTTTTATTACATTTTTAAATAACATACATGTAATCTTATAATAGACATATTCTCAAATATATAACTTTAACATTGTTACATGAATAAATCTAAACCCACAATCCATACCCATATGTCACGTTTGAACGCTTCTTTAATTCTCTAATAGAATAAGGGGAGGTCAATAGGAGGACAAATAGATTGTATAAACTCCTACAGTGCGTTTGTCTACTGGCTTACATAGAGATTTTCACATACCCAGACAACCTTTAATCAAGAACAAACACACACTCAGTCTATACAAAGTTTAATGAATCAGAGTATATATTTACTCCTTCAGTTTATTAAAGTTTAATGGATCACGTGATCACATCTATGTCGAATCTTAGCTCAAACAATTCAGACAGTCTGGTGTCTTTGCAAACTAACAGCATTAACACTTAAAGCACTTAAATTATCCTAAAGCATACAATATAATAACATCTCTAAAGCTAATAATAATCCTATCCTATAGCATCATGCTTCAATAGCACCTGTTCTTGTCAGTAAATTTAGCCTTGCTTGTTAAAACACATCCTTCTGGTACCACGGAAATCCTTGTATATTTACAAATTAGAATTAATTATTATTGTTGTTTATATATATTTATGTTGCAAAATATCACATTGTAGAGTATAGAGTAACATATTTCAGATAAGAACAGTTGTAAAGTACAATAAAATCAGTAGCAAAAAAGATCAAATTCAAATAAGAACAAAACAGAGAATACAGTAAATAATTACATTTAAGAGCGAGTTTGACTAAGAGCAGTTAACCTATATTAAAAATATTTGCTTATATGAGTAGAAGTCTAGTATGAGCACGTAGTAAGTACGATAAATGGATGAGAATGATTTCAAATAAGAGCAATTACAAAAAAACGTGAATACGGATACTGTAGCTGAGCAGAAGAGAGCCCTGCACATAATTAGTGCTTGTAAATAAATGTATTGGGGAATTAATTGTGGAGGATATGAAACATGGGTGATTTTAAATGAAATTATTATTTAAGGGGTTGTAAGTAACCCTTTCAGGGCCACGCATTTTTCAGTGGGATGCCCCCCCCCCCAGGACCAGGCGTTTTTTGGCTGTAGTTGACTCTGCCTATATCACTAAAAATCAATTTTTTACATCTTGGAAATGGTGTCCTATTTTTCAGAACACTGGGGAACATTATAAAGTACTGCAGAAACCATAACAACTTTTCGCTTTTTTTTTTTCAACACAATATTTGAAAGTTAAGTATTTTTTATTATGTATTCTGCTTAGAGACACATGTATAAAAACATGTTATTCTATGACCCGAGGGACCTTAAAATACTTCCTGAAAGTTTTGTTGAAAAATATTGGTTTGGGCACATTACAAGACATTGATTCACCTGAGTGATTGCAAGGACATAATACACATTTATTCTCAGGGTCTTTATAAGCAATAATGGATACTCTCGATTTATTTTCTCAAAATAAATATTTATAAATAAGTTATTCATTCCATTATTATCAGTAATAAGGAAAAAAAATGTACCTGATACATTTAGTTCATGAAATAAATAATAATAAATTGGGAGGGGATTTTGCAAATGGGGTCTATTAAATATTCAGTCTAATTTATTAAAGCTGCCGGTAATTGTGGGCCTCGTATTTGCTTAATTACTTTAAGAATTCTGAAAAGCAGGTGTTAATTTGCAGCAGTCAGACAGTAGGCTATATAAAAGGCAAGGTGATGTGGCAGTCCGCAGCAAGAAGGAGACATCGTTTTCAAGGACAAAGAAACATTTAATAACATTTTGCAAAGAGCTAATTTTTTAACCCTTCTGATCAAGTCAGTTTGTAAATTTATAATACCGTATTGTTTTGCAAACTCCAATTTTCAATACATATATCATAGCTTACATGACAAAAAATAAAGTCTGCATATAGAGAATATAGAATCCATGTTAAAAAAAGGTTCTAGAAGCACGTAAAAAGGTCTCCCCACAGTGGCAAAGCAAGGGTCTAATGAGAGCCTTTACTTCTGGAGTGTAGGCATTATTATAAGAACGGTGGAGGAGATTAAGAAAAGATGGAACGATATTCTGAGGCGCACTAAAGAAAGTCTCATATACATGTAATACAATGAGGGCTCACCCTCCTCCATTATTTTAGTAATGCCTACAGAATTTATGTTTTGTAATATGGCATTCTGGTATTAAACAATACTGGTTCAGGCAGTAGTGTTAAATTCAAAAACAGTAAAAAAGGACAGAGGGACAGATTACGCAGTTAGTTTGTAGCTAGAGCAAATACAGTACAGCTGGTTGTAGGCACATCTGAATAATCTAGTGTGAAGCTGTACGGAGTTGTTGTTGAACATATTGCTGTACAATGGAAGAATTTTCCACCTGTTTGACTGCCATGGGGTGACCAGGGGTAACCATAGTAAACCTGCTTTTAGAATTTGTAATGACTGCGCCACCTTGGGTTTGGCAAGGACAAGGACCTTGATGACCGAGTGGATAATAAATTTCCCCTGTTTATCCCTGGGTTCCAATATACACACACTAGTGCTTGGATAGGTAAAAACTATTTGTACTGTTTCTCAACAGGGTTAAAATAGAATACTAAAAACCACACAGCAACAAGTTTAAAAAAACAAAAGATAGGGAAAGCCACAAAAAATAAAAACCACACCAGGCAGTCCCCTCCTGTTGGTAGTTCTCTAAAAAAAAAAAAGAAAAAGAAAGGTTACTGTCTAAAATGGTGGATAAGCATCTCTGATAGGTCCGAGGAGTCCCAAGAGACCCCTCTCCCCGACGTCTGCTTCCCTTGCAGCCTGAACCCACCACGGACCTCGCCACGCCCACCGCCCGGACCTCCAACCGCCGACCAGCCAACACTTTCGATGAACCTGGAAAGAAGCTGGGCAAAGAAAATGGCCGTCAGGAAACGTACACTCAGGTAAGTAGAATTACCACCTCTACCCACGAGTTATGGTTACTTCCTTTTAGCCTATCTTTAAACCACGCGTGTCTCCTTTCTCTCTCGCCGCCGTTCCTATGACCCTGACGTGGCACGCTGGAGACCGGCGCTGGACCTCGAACCTTGGGACAACGATAAGTGGAACGCTGGCAGACCTTGAGTGTGTCCTGGCAGGACTACAAAGAGATCGCTCGGCGTAGGTAAGTACAAAGTACAAAAATATTAAAGTTAGAGCACTTCTGGAAATGATTAAAGTGCAAATTAAATAATGTTATCTCTTCTCGCCCTCAGACCCTTGGCCGTCTCCCGGGACCATGACCTTGACTCTAATGGGGAATGGATTTTCCAAGGAGTGCTAGCCAGACAACAGCAAGGCAGTTACCTAAAATAAAAATCTATTTGTTTTATAAACCAAAAAATGTCTTCAGTGTCAATAATTCTCTAAACCAACCTGTTACCACAAAAAAAGGCAGCTCGAACACAGTCCAAAAGTGGCAGGTAATAATAAAACAAAATCCCCAAAAAACACAAAATCCAAAGAAACAAATATCCCAACCAAGTCCTGCTGCAACAAAGTCCCAAACAGAAAAAAAAAAAAAAAAAACTCTCCGTGCTGCTGTTCCTTTCCAATATTGCTGTCTCCTCGCTAGTCTTCCAGACGTGTTGTGTGCTTCTTCCCAAAACACTTCTCTCTCTTCCTGTTCCTCCCTTTTTATAAGGCGGGACTTCCTATTGACTGAGGGGAAAGTGCTTAACCCAAACGTCAGTCACAGTGCACAGGGGAATTAGGAGCAGTTTAAAAACAACATATTCACTAATAAAACACACAACAAAAATACAGGCAGTTAAAAACCATCACTTGTGACACTTATTGTTTCAAGTTTGAAAAGTCTATACGTCTGGAATTATTCTATTCAAAATAAGAAGGTGAACTAATATGCAAAGCACAGTAACTGGATGATGCATCGTAATGTATAAGCAACCTAGACTACAAACACTGAAGTGGTACAGTTGTTTATTAAGAAGCCACCACACATTCTCAAATCAGAGCAAAGTTGCCAAGAATTTAGAATACTCAGATTTGATAAAGGACTTTGCTGCCGCTAAAGCTAGGAAAATGTCTTTGTAATGTATGTTCTTATGCAATTTAGAACATAAAATGAAAAAAAAGGTTTTGATAATGCCCAGGGGTTAATTTGTAAAAAAAGAAATGTAAAAAGTAGCAAGTGTCAAAGAGGGATTTTTTTTGTTATTTTATTTATGCCTGGTTATTCTCACCTCCAACCTGTCAGAATCCACATATAGTCAGGCATTACAGTATTGGGCAGCAGTGTGGAGTAGTGGTTAGGGCTCTGGACTCTGGACCGGAGGGTTGTGGGTTCAATCCCCAGTGGGGGACACTGCTGTTGTACCCTTGAGCAAGGTACTTTACCTAGATTGCTCCAGTAAAAACCCAACTGTATAAATGGGTAATTGTATGTAAAAATAATGTGATATCTGTATAATGTGAAATAATGTATAATGTGATATCTTGTAACAATTGTAAGTCGCCCTGGATAAGGGGCTTATTGGGGCATGGTCATTTTAGAAAAAGTTAATACATGATATGTTTGAAGTAGACTGGAATTCTGAGTGCTTTAAAGTTGTGAATTATATAAAATGATTATGTCTAGCAAATGAACGGAAACAAATATTCATTAACATTTTAATATTAATACTATTTACTGTATCTTAACATTATGTAGGTGCATATGATTACATGATGCACCTATATACTAACTTTAAGATAAGTTTGCTACTGTAGCATTTAGTTGATGTTCTGGACCCTGCACTTAATCATCACCGCCTAAGGCCGGCCCTGTCTGTAACCATATTGAAAAAATCAATATAGGTCGACCTCCAGATGAAACTGAATTTTCATACAGCAAAGCCTGCCTTAAAGACCCAACTATATAATTAGACTGACCACCTGTCTATAGTGACAACTACATGTTTTTTATTAAGTAGTTGTAGCCTTATAAAATAAAATCATGTTTGCTGTAAAAGTCACTTTTAGGCAGTCGCTTGAGTGGTCGTTATAAGCAGGTTAGCCGAAGACGATCTTTGACTTTTTTTACATCCATTTGTAGATTGCAACCAATTGGGTCTTTTTTTATATCCTTTTGTGTTGCTTTATGTAAATATTGTATATTTATATTTAAACAGATTTTATTCAAGATATTTTCAGATAGATATTTAATGCACCTTGACCAACACAAATAGAAGTCTTTTAAATGTAAAAATAGATTTTCTGGAATCAGAAGGGTATGTTCAATACAAATGCTTGTTTGTGAGTTTCCTTTCAAAGAACCTAAGAATTAAAGGCTGCACATCCTGTTTTTACATTAAGAATTGAGTCATTGTATTCAGAGATCACATATAGTACAGTATTTGGGTCAACGTCTGGATAAAGTCTTTTAGGAAAGACTCTTTATGATGCTGTTGAACATAAAGTACTCTTTGTTGGAACACCAGCATCACAAATCAAGTTAAGCATGGAGATACATACAAAAGATTCACTGAATATTGCATTTGCAACTGAAATGCATAACCTTAAGGCTGTCTTTGTACATGGTTAATTTATTTTATACAAAGTAGGGGGAAAAAATTAAGCATGTTTGTAATTGTAGAATATAAAAAACACATTGTATATTGGGTGAACATGACATGTAGCCTCAGGGATGCTGCGATTTATTTATTTATTTATTTATTTTGGGCCACAAACCCAAGTTGCACTCTATAATACAATTTTCTACATTAATATACAATCGGAAATTACCAGTGATATTAAAAGTACAATTTGGAATGCCCAGTTATTAGTGCCAGAGGACAACACAGATCTGAGTGGTTTCTCCAGCAGACCCGCAGGCGCCCTATCGGCCACAGGTGCGCGGTGAACCAAAGATTACCCTGCCGACGCGAACCCTCCCCACCAGGGCGGCGCTCGGTCAATTGTGCATTGCCCCCTGGGAACTCTTGGCCACGATCGGCTATGGCATAACCTGGACTCGAACCAGCGATTCCCAGGCTATAGGGTGCATCCTGCACTCCACGTGGAGCGAGGTAACCAGTGGTGTACCACAGGGATCAGTATTAGGTCCTCTGCTATTCCTAATCTACATTAATGATTTAGATTCTGGTATAGTAAGCAAACTCGTTAAATTTGCAGACAACACAAAAATAGGAGGAGTGGCAAACACTGTTGCAGCAGCAAAGGTCATTCAAAATGATCTAGACAGCATTCAGAACTGGGCAGACACATGGCAAATTAAATTTAATAGAGAAAAGTGTAAAGTATTGCATGCAGGAAATAAAAATGTGCATTATAAATATCATATGGGAGATAATGAAATTGAAGAAGGGAACTATGAAAAAAACCTAGGAGTTTATGTTGACTCAGAAATGTCTTCATCTAGACAATGTGAGGAAGCTATAAAAAAAGGCCAACAAGATGCTCGGATATATTGTGAGAAGTGTTGAATTGAAATCAAGGGAAGTAATGTTAAAACTCTACAATACATTAGTAAGACCTCACCTAGAATATTGTGTTAGGTTCTGGTCACCTCGTTACAAAAAGGATATTGCTGCTCTAGAAAGAGTGCAAAGAAGAGCAACCAGAATTATCCCAGGTTTAAAAGGCATGTCGTATGCAGACAGGCTAAAAGAATTGAATCTATTCAGTCTTAAACAAAGAAGACTACGCGGCGATCTGATTCAAACATTCAAAATCCTAAAAGGTATAGACAATGTTGACCCAGGGGTCACAAATGGAGATTAGATAATGGGGCATTCAGAACAGAAAATAGGAGGCACTTTTTTACACAGAGAATTGTGAGGGTCTGGAACCAACTCCCCAGTAATGTTGTTGAAGCTGACACCCTGGGATCCTTCAAGAAGCTGCTTGATGAGATTCTGGGATCAATAAGCTACTGACAACCAAACGAGCAAGATGGGCTGAATGGCCTCCTCTCGTTTGTAAACTTTCTTATGTTCTTCTTATGTTCTTTACTGAATGCGCCACTCAGAAGCCCCCCTACTACCAGTATTTTGAAAATGTACTCTCCTAAATATTTTGACTGGATATTTTTTATATCATTAACTAAAGGGTTGGATTTTATCGCCGTTCGTAGACTACCATATGGTTCAGAATTGCTGAAGCCACCCTGTAGGAAACCTTGTATATATTATATATTATATACTTACACACATACATATTATATATACTACTATTATCCGGAATATACTACTATTATTGTAATAGTGTATTATCTTGCTTTGTGACAGACAAATAAGATAGTTATTTGGTCTTATTAAGGATAATATCTTTGAACTTGTATTGTAAGTTGCTGAATCATATGTTAAGACCTGTTTAAAAAAGAGACTCTCATTTAAAAAGGAGCATGCTGTTTACAAGGCCTAGGAAGATTCAGCATGAAACAGGCACTTTAATACTCGTATAATACAACATATAACCTGTGTATTACTACCACCCCCAGAAAGACAGCAGCACTTGACTCCTTACTGCTGCCTGCAATGGAAGGTCATTTTCAGCTGACATGTTTCTTTTTTCTTGGTAATGTGTACCCTCAACATCTTCAACTCTCAATGTCAGTCCGAGTCCACGAAGAATTGGTTTGCAGAGATGATACTCCTGGGAGAAAGTCCAGTTGAAATAAATAAGCAGATTCTCCACTATGTATAGACGTTATTGTGTTTATATGATTTGTCACAAATATGATAGTATGTACATGTTTAGGCAATTAAGAGGCGAATTTTTTTTTTGAGAACCACTACACTCATTACATATGTTGGCCATGTGAGCCTAATTATCCCTAATTAAAATAACTCCTTTCATCTTTAATGCATATACAATTTTGCATTCTTTTTATTGTATTTACACAAGAAGTACTGATTCATGATACATAGCCTCACTTCTCTTCCCTGTTCTGTATTATCACCCAGCAGAGTAGGCTCTATAGGTGGATCAGGGTGAAGGTAGTCTAATATGTCTCCTGGTAAATTATTGTTGATAGCTATGTTGTGCAAAATGCAGCATGCAACAATGACCTAACAACATTTTGCAGGACTATACTGTAGCACCCCTCCTGATTTGTCTAGACATCTAAATCGACTTTTTAACAATCCAAATGTCTGCTCAATGAATGAGTGTGTAGACATATGTGCTAAATTATACTGGAGCTCTGCTGGACTGCTAGGATCAGCCAGAGAGGTTAAAAGCAATGGCCTTAGCTCACAGCCTGCATCACCTAATAAACAAAACTGTTATTGTAATGTTACAATTATCAACAACATTAACACCTGGAATGTAATAACACCCTTCCCCATATTTACTAGTCCCAAAATCATCAAACAGACCACTGTGTCTCAATATACAATTGTCGTGGGCACTACCAGGATTACCAGCAACCACATTCAAGATACTATTTTGAGAGTCACACGCCATTTGTACATTCAGGGAATGAAAATGCTCCCAATTCTGGAAAATATGCTCCCTTTCACTTGGTGGTGACAGTGCTATGAGACTACAATCAATAGCACCCATCACATTGAGGAAGCAAACCACCTGGTAGAAGCCCACTTTCAAGTCCTGTAAACCTGTCCTCACTGGCTTGGTTTACATGCACTTGAAAATCGACTCCACAGTCATGACTGTGTGACGTTGTCACGTGAATACATCGTAAAACAGCAAAAGGACGTCCTTTTGGCAGTGCGACTTTAAGGGCAGGGTCAATCGCTTTCTCACGATAAAAATAGCTGTAAAAACCCATGTAAACCGGAGCAGGAATCATGCTTGTGGATCACGAGGTTTCAGCAGTCAAGATCCCGTTCTTCCGACTTAATATCATGTAAATAAACATTTCAAAAGAGTGTGTAAACAGGTATATGCACATACAAAACTATAAAAACAAAAGTAGTTTTTAATCTAAAACGAAAAGTAACATATGATTTATCTTGCGTGTGTGTCACTCGCAGCACAGAATCCAGGTTGAGCTGCTGCAGCCTGCAGCTTTCTGATTGAAATATTTCTGCTGAAGCGCTGTGGCTCGCTTCAAGATGAAATCTCTCCTACCTTGTAAAAAACGAAGGAATTGATTGTATTGTAAAAGGCAGTTCTAGTGTTTTGAATGTTCCACAAACACACAGACACAAATATAAATTCTAAGTAGTAAAACTTGTAGAAATTATATTTGATATCATTTTGTGTGTGTGTTAGAAAGGTAGCCAGACAAACAAGTAGCTAATGTGCGGCGTAATTCAGAATGTGTGCGACAACAAGTGAATTAATTTCTCTTGTTAAACGTTTTAATCTTCATGGCAACGCATGAAGCTTTCCTCACGATATTCAGAGTCGTTCTTTTCCTACTTAGTAAACAGACACAGACATATGAATATACCCTCTCCTAAATGACTATGAATTGAATAATCTGCATTGGTACGGCCGATTTTTTTTTCCTAAATCAGAACTGCATAGCAACGCATTTCCTAAAAAAGTACGGCAAACAGTTTGTGAGGAAAACTGTCATGTTTTGTGCATGTAAACGGCGCCTCTGTGTGGGAAATGTAATATAATTCCCTGTGAGCTTCAGCAGGGTATGCAGTACCTGCTGGAAACACTGAAAAGGTGGGTCTGAAAATGACTCCCTTCTCCTCCTAGGCCTCCTTTCATTTTCTGCAGCTTTTTGGAGCCTAACTATACAACCTCTGTATCCGAGTAGTGCCTCCATGATGCCAAGTAGTTTTCAGCCCAGAAAAACAGCTTTAAATAGTGCATCTATCAGTCCTTAATGCCTGGTTTCCATCAGCACTAATTAGTGATTACTTTAAGGTGCACACTAAAATAAACACCTATTAATAAATACCATGTGAATACAGCTCATCTCATTAGTCTGAGCTGGATGCCTCATTTAAATACATTATCAAAAAATTCACATATTCATTCTGATTACCAGTGTAAAGCACTGAATTTAATGCATGCCAATTAGTGTGTGCACTATTTGCAACAGTAAACTGGGCACTAAATAATGTTAATTTCAATTAACGTGCACGCTAATTTTTAGAACCCCTTAGTAAATGAGGCCCTTTATCTTTAAATGCTCATTGAGTCGAAGGCCTATCAGTTACCAAAACAATAGTGCATTTAATTTTATACACCAGGAAGTGCCTCAGAGTGCACAGTCACATATTCCCCATCTTTGACTGACATAACAGTTATACATTATGACAGCTGTTGAGATTGGCACTATGAATATGAAGACGGCAAGCATTATTCTTGACAGGCTTATTAGTTTAAAATGCTGATATCAAATGATGCTGGTGAAATCAATTGCATTGAAGTGTTCCTGATAAGAATAGACAAATATAATAATTATATATTCGACAGACCCACTTCAGTTTAATATTGTTAAATTAAAATATCTTGATAGCAACTATTCTTCCACTTTGTTTTTCTTTTAAACAATCTAGGACTGCTATGTTATTGCCATTACTGATGGATTGGCTTGTAAAAAGCAAACAATTATACAGTACGTGTTCTGGATCAACACAGTTTGCTAATATAAATATTATAGAAACAAATATAAATTGTGGGGCATCTTTGGTGACATTCTTGTAACAAAGCAATATGTTTTAGGTGTTGCACACTGACAGTCCTGTCTTCAGGCACTGCTAGAAATGAATGTATGTAAAAAAAATATATATAAAATACAACAGAAATCAATATGGCTTGTGGGTCTTGGAGCTCCTCCTACTATTCTAACTTTAACTGTCATGTAAATCACTTGCAAAAGAACATGCAGAACCAAACATTATTTTTGAACTGGCATTGTAGGTACTGTTGTGCTTGTGTTTTTTTTTTCTTTTTCTGTGGGGTCAGAAATGGGTCCATTTTACAGACATCATGAACTATACTTACAATGATTTTATTGTTCAATGTGAATGAACAGCCAGTGAGAGCTTGCTTTCCATAGGGTCCTGGAGCAGAAGCACCGCGTAATCACACGTGAGGGAGTGGATGGTCTATCAGTATCACAGCACTGCATTATTCTGCTGTTCTATGTCGTCAAACAGGCTCAGCAGAGGTATATTGTATTTGATTTTGACAGTTTGCTAATGCAGTTATGTGTCCAATTAAAGCTATATATTTTTTATTTAATTATGAAATTGTTCAGAAAGAGCATGCAGCTGGATGGTATTACTGTGTCGCTTGACCATGTTGGAAATTTAACAGTATTGTAGGTCTTGCATAGTAATAAGCCAGTTCACACCACTGTGCCACAATGTGCTTAGCTCTGGAGCAGCTATTGTTTATTTAGGCAACAGCAATATTCAGCTTTTTAAATTATTTATTATTGAAACACTAATGGAAAATAATTTCAAGAAGGAAGGGCTTGAAAAAAAAGGCAAAGTTCATGTTCAGCTAGGTAAGTTAAGTAGAGTAAATTGTTTGATTGATCCCTCTCTGCTCTGTCTGGTCTCAAGATTAAAAAAAATTCCTTATAGCACAAACAATGATCTAAGGTTTATGTACATCTGACAGAGTAGGATATGATACTCACACCATAGAACATTACAATATATATATTTGTTGTGTCTATGAAACCATCCAAGGCTTTTTTTTGTATTTATTTATTTTTATTTTTTAATAGTTCAACGTCTGGCCCAGTTCCAGTATTGAATTGAAAAGTAAGCACTTCAATCAATAAATACCACAGGGTGCACTCTAAGATAATTTCAATAGGCTTTTTATATTAGCGACCATTAAATACGAGTATTTAATTATGGCGTACACACCCGCACTTATGTATAATTTCTGTTTGCATCATTCATGCTTATTCCCTTTTTATCTTGGCTAGGGAGAGTCTCATAAAACCTACAAATGGCTGCAGTACCTATGACTCATGCCAGATGTTCATTTAGGTGAGACAGGGAATGGAGGCACTGCTAGATAAAACACCACTTTATTTTCCATTAGATTAAAAAAACAGGCTGCTCTCAGCTACCACCATTCTGATGTGTGGCAAAAAAAAAAAAAAAAAAAATTAAAGAGAAAAACAAATCAATCAGCTTGATAAAGAACAAGCACCAGTAACTCATGTTACAAAGGAATATTAAGTAAAATAGTGTCTTTCAAGGAAAAGAAGAATTTGTTGTTTCTCACAGTTACTAAAAGAATGTAATCTTACCAGTAATTTTCTTTTGTTGTTGATCCTTTGTGGTTATTAATCAACTCTGAATGTGATTTATAAAGACGTTAACTATTCTACTTTAAGTTTTTCAAATGTAAACTTCTTTTCTTTATTATTTGAACAAATACATGATTATCATTTAGTTTAATTATAAAAAGGATAACAAAATGAGTCATGCAACCTTTTTAATGTTGAAGAAGCATTGTACTTCATAGCGATTTAAGCTTTTGTTTTGCTTTAGTTTTATTAACGTTAGTTTGTCTGTTACTTTATTATTATAGTTTAACATACACTTGCCTCTTGTTTTGCTTTTACTTATTCAGGTCAATTCGTATGTTGATGTAGCAGTGTGGAGTAGCGGTTAGGGCTCTAGACTCTTGACAGGAGGGTTGTTGGTTCAATCCCAGGTGGGGAACACTGCTGCAGTGCCCTTGAGCAAGGTACTTTACCTAGATTGCTCCAGTTAAAACCCAACTGTATAAATGGGTAATTGTATGTAAAAAATAATGTAATTGTATGTAAAAATAATGTGATATCTTGTAACAATTGTAAGTCGCCCTGGATAAGGGTGTCTGCTAAGAAATAAATAATAATAATAATGATGCACGTGCGTCATGACAAGTAATACATATGTATTTATTTATTGATTGATTCATATTGTGTCTGGTGATTAACTCTGTCTTAGAGAACATTTTGGCTATAAGAACACTTTGCTTGCTTCCCGAGGGGTGTTCTCTTAGCCGGAGACTACTGTACTAACATGAAATCAATGGATTCCTCAACCAGTTATCTATTACTTTGAATTCTCCACCCTCCCATATATCCATTTTCAAAACTGATGTGAAATCTTTACAAATTATTTTTATATTGAATAGCTTCAGTGATATATATATTTTTTTTACTAACTTGTTTCCCTTATTCATTAATGACCCCCCCCCCTCCCCTCCATTCGCCATCACCCTTGGCATGACTAGAAATTTCATAGAGATATACTCTACAATACACTTTTGATAGATATCCTGGACAAAAGCCAGGACCATTCATATATTGCCACCGGGTTACAAATCAAAACAATCAAATTACCAGAAAATTACTTTGATCACAAAGAGAAGATTCACTCATTAAGGAAAACAGAAAACAAAGCAAGAGTCAAATCTTTAGAACCTAGCTTTTTGATGTCTGATTGCACTCAATAAAACCTAAACACAGCCTCTTATATCTGTTTGACAGTCAGAGGCAGAAACAACATATGGATTCTTTACACAGGCCAAATATATAATGTGTATTCACTAATGAGTCACAATCTACAAGATCAGAAGATGACCTAAGATGGTTAAAAAAAGATAACACTTCAGAGCTCTTTAATTATGTCATTAGTTACCTTTAACATGACTGAGATTGTGAATATTTCAAACTGTAACCTGGTTGAGCAGCACTTAGCTTAATGTAAATGTTTAATTTGATTATTTTTGCATAACCCATTTATTTAAAGTAAAGTAAGATAAGCGTCTCTGTTATCTAGACATCACTTATGTCCAAATTACATCACATTATCATCTAGATCAGTGGTTCTCAAACTGGGAGGCACGGATTGTATCTTGGTGGGGGGGGGGCGGCTATACCGGTTGTTTTGATTGGATTGCCACTAATATTTCCACCAATCAGAGGGTTGCATACAGTACTCATAGTGATCCTGCCCTCTGTCAGACTGGTATACAGAACAAGTTAAAGAAGTGGTGGCAGGCGCGGCGACAGCATGAACGCTGTTTAGGGTGGGCTCATTTTGAAAAAGACAAATCAATGAGCTCGCTATTTTACTTCACTGTGATGACAATAAACAAAAAAAAATAAAATCATATGACAGCGCAATATTATGAACTATCCACACAGCACAAATTGCCACAGCTCTTTCTGTTTTTTTTTTCTTTTAAATTATTATTATTACCGCATTAGCAACAACGTGGTGTCTGAGCAACAGTACTTGAAAGGAGTACAATCATACAGTGAGCAGGCCCTCTACAGAGATTACAATAAACAGATTGAAACAGATCTAGATGATGGCATATCGTTGGAGTAGTGGATGTCTAAAGTAAACACCCCCATTGCTTATTATCATGAAGATCTGGATACGTCCAGTGACTGCTCTGAATAGTGCAGCTGGCAATGAGGGAAAGACCCTGTGACAGCCTGCAGAGACAGCTGACAGCAGGAAATAGACCCCATTGGGGCTGGCCGGGGTTAGCCACCCTAGCTGGCAGTATCCAGCTCTGTGTTTTTAAATTGAACAGTACTTTTTACAAAGTCAGTCAAGTCAGTCAAATGAAATCAAGCGACAGGAAGCAAACCACAGTTTGCAGGATATCAGCACCCCTGTCATAGATGGGAGGAGGACTTGTATAAACACAACTAGTGATGAACCTAATGATCCTTGTGAACCTGGTCAGATGAACCAGAGTCAGAAAGAAAAGAACCTCAACGGGCACAAGCCTGGAGTTAAATGAGCTTCTGAGAAAACAGCATTGGACACAGTAAAAACGGATCTCTGTTTTGTGTTGGAAAGGTTAGGTGGAACAGTCGAAAAGAAGCTAGATACATTTGGGGATACCATCTACACATATGGAAGCGAGAGGTTGGAGTTGAAAAAAGAAAGGAGAATGTACAAACTATTCCTGTAAAGCCTAGAGCGCTTAGTTAGAGAAAGGAGGCAGCTGAGGAAGCAATGGAGGAGAGCAGAACAAAGTCAGAAGGAGGCACTCAATCTATTACAAAGGGTCATAAAAGCTAAGCTTGCAACATTGCACAGAGCTGAGCATCTACAGAAACGCTGCAAAAAGAAGGAGTGTGTGAGAACTAATTTTTATAAAGACCCATTCAAATCTGAAAAGAAGTTACTCACCAGGGAGAAAAATAGCACACTAAAAGCAACTAGGGGCCTCATTTACTAAAGTTTCTTAAAAGTAGCCATAAGAAGCCTGTTAACACAACCCTGTAACACGTGTCTTAAAACTATAAATAAGTTGGTATTTACTAATGTTGGTATTTACGTAATATTAGCATATTAAGACGTGCCTTATCACAGAAGATATACAACGAAGTCAAGTACAAGGTTGTCCTGGAAGAAAACTTGCTTTCTTCTGCTCTGACAATGTTCCCCAACTCTGAGGATTGGTTTTTCCAGCAGGACAATGCTCCATGCCACACAGCCAGGTCAATCAAGGTGTGGATGGAGGACCACCAGATCAAGACCCTGTCATGGCCAGCCCAATCTCCAGACCTGAACCCCATTGAAAACCTCTGGAATGTGATCAAGAGGAAGATGGATGGTCACAAGCCATCAAACAAAGCCGAGCTGCTTGAATTTTTGCGCCAGGAGTGGCATAAAGTCACCCAACATCAATGTGAAAGACTGGTGGAGAGCATGCCAAGACAAATGAAAGCTGTGCTTGAAAATCAGGGTTATTCCACCAAATATTGATTTCTGAACTCTTCCTAAGTTAAAACATTAGTATGTGTTGTTTAAAAATGAATATGAACTTATTTTCTTTGCATTATTCGAGGTCTGACAATACTGCGTCTTTTTTGTTATTTTGACCAGTTGTCATTTTCTGCAAATAAATGCTCTAAATGACAATATTTTTATTTGGAATTTGGGAGAAATGTTGTCAGTAGTTTATAGAATAAAACAAAAATGTTCATTTTACCCAAACACATACCTATAAATAGTAAAACCAGAGAAACTGTTAATTTTGCAGTGGTCTCTTAATTTTTTCCAGAGCTGTATATATATATGAATGAGACAGTGTTTACTGGTCAATACAAAAAAATATCAAAAATGGACACAATTTGTATAAGTTTTAATTTGAACAGTTATCACAAAAATAAAACATGAACACAAAGTATTTTTATTTTACATCATATTCTTACCCTTTGAAAATATTGAAGGCATATTACATGAACACAGTAGATTGTTTTCCCTTTTGCAATCTGTTTACTGTAAGGGTGACACAGTTGAAGAACCCTCATTTTCTGCTACATTTAACTTGCCATATGTCCAATACTAACAAAATTGCAGCTTTCATCGGTATATTAAAAGCTATTTTGGTCTAGTTTTTTAGCCAGTAACATGTAAACACACCTACTGTATGTGTATGTTCTCTACCCTACAACACACATGAGCATGCCATGTGTAAAGTTAATCAATTATTAATATACACCACAAAGTTCAAATAGGTTTGAATTACAGCTTAATACCAGGGGTGTGCAGAAAACAAACAAACAAAAAAAAATACCCCCACAAAAATCGCCTCCTTGAAAATTATTACATTTCTCTAATGTTAAAGATTATTTTTGGTTCACCTAAAACAAGGAAAGGGAGACAGAATTTAAAAACGCTACTGCACAAGAAAAAAATAAATAAAGCCGTATATCCTACCTATGTTAAGATCTTACTGGACGATGGTATATGTTTTATGTATTGTAACGTTTTCGGGTTCCGGCCTTATGGACTCAGATGGAGGCAGTGATTGTAGTGAACGGGTGAGGTCAGCCCTTATTTATTTAGAATAAAGGATACAGGGGTGAAAGAGTACAGGGTAGGCAGAAGTATGGGGGGGATGGTCAAGACACACGCACACACACATGCTCCTGTGGCTCGTCACCCGGACTCCAGTCTGGCTACTTCCCTCTGTCAGTCACTCCCTTGTCCCGACAGGTTGTCCGTTCCAACCCTCTTTTCCTCTCACTTCCCTCAGCAAGATTCCCGTGGCGGGGGGGGGGGGGGGGTTAATGGCACAGCTGTAGTTGGGGCCTGTCACACGGCTGACAGTAATAATAGTGGGTTGATCTCTTGCTCTCTTACTATCTCCTCACTCCTATCAGTTCGGCTGTCATCTCTCACCACCCAAACCCCCGCGCCATTCCCGCCACTCTTATATGCTGGCCTGCCCCCTCTTGCTTCTCAGACCTCTTGGCAGCCTTTCCCCTCCACCCAATCAGTGTCCTCGCCACCTGTCCATCATGGGGGTCCTCCAAGATTCCCACCACCTCTCGAGGTTGTTACAGTATTATATAACAGTAGCTTCTATGTGTGCAAAAAAAATAGACTTAGTGTTTATGAGACACACAAAATAGATATTGTGCACCATGGACATCCCACAACAAGTACAACTAAAGACACAGAAAGACAAAAATACCTAACAACAAGAAATAAAAAAATTATAATAATTCTTACCTTAGTTAAGAAAGATGCACTGCCCTGAGAGGATGGACACGATACCATTGCATTGCTTTTAACACAATGCATGAAATACAAATAATTCTGAAATAATTTGTTTTTATTTCTTATGAATATTGTAAAAATCGCGGTATTGGACTAATTTCACAATTTCCACGCAGCCCGGGTTACTTGTAACCCCTGAAATGTGTCATGTAGTTTTATAGGGGCTACTGTACCACTACAATATACTGACAATTTCTGCACCAGCGATAACTCTCAGAAATAGTGTGACTGTAATATGATGTATCTTTAAACAAATAAAACAGAAGGAAATGCTGTAGTTTGATTCAAGTTGCACAAGTTGTTTTTCATTCTTATAGTCAGTATCATTTCTTTATTGTTTTACCTTTCTACCTTGTCCTTACCACATACTGACCACCTGTTCGCCTACACCTGTTTCAATTTAGAAACCATATGCTACAGTCACAGCTATTGAAAACTGGAACTGCCATCTCATGAATAAGTCATTGAACATCTTTTTTTTGCAGATAATAGTTGCAAAACATCAATCATGTTTAAACCAGGGCAGAAGATTAGATATTTATGCTCACACATGGTATTCCCAAGACAATTGTGGTAAGACAGCTGTTATTGCCAAAGAGACAAATGTGAATGTTTCTCTTTGAGACCAAGATAAGTAAAGGAAGTACAAGAAAGGGTGCCTAAGAACACAGGAAGAGCAAACTGATTGACCCACTCTTAAAGTAAGCAGCATTGATTCTTGACAACATAATTTTGCCGTCAAAATTATTCAGTGAAAAAATAATTACCTGGCTAATGTTTTTGGAATCATCTATGTTGTGCTTCCACCTTTCGCTTCCATGACATCTCCAACTACTTTTTGGCTACTGATTTTAAATTTTACACCAAGTAAAATAAATAGTTTAAACAAGCCTTCACTTCGCTATCCTAATCAAAATTATGTGTGCTGTGCTATTACACGTGTGCGTGAGGAAAAGGATCCTGACCTCAATATTAAAATGAAAGACAAACTATCGGACACAGCTCAAAAGTTTTATTCAAGGACATCATGTCAAACATCTGCACAGCCGAAACACCGTATTTAAATGAACAATTAAACATAAAAGGGTTTATTTTCTAACTTACCACATATAAAGCACTACTTCAAAACATGGAAAACTATAATAAAATAAACATTTCAAAAGAAACTAGTGTGTAAACAGGTATATGTACATACAAAACTAAATTCGTTTTTTAACCCTTTAAGGACTGGGATCATGTTAACATGCTCATACTGAAGTGGGCTTCTTGGACCATGATTGTGTAAACACAATAAAAAAGCACATAGTTTTGATGACTTATAGGGCCACTGTACTTTGCAGTACATGCTTGAAACACATATCAATGGATAGGGGGGAGGGTCTGATGTTCACTTCCTGAGGGTGGAGACAGTTTACAGCTGACCGCAGACACAAAAGCATAAACAAAACATCACAGGAACTTGTTTAGAGCTAAGAAAACAAGGGGAAACACTGATGTATTTGAATTATATTAGAACATTTATTCTGTCTAATGTATTTTAATATATATACAAGATGTTTTTACAACATTTATAAATACCAATAAATTAGTGGATATAAGCAGATACTATTTCATGAACTATATGTATCAGGTAAGTTTTTTTCCCCTTATTACTGTAAGTTGCCTTGGATAAAGGTGTCTGCTAAATAAACAAATAATAATAATAATGGAATGAATAACTAATATTTTATTGATAAATTTTTATTTTGAGAAAATAACTGAGCGTGATGTCCATTATTGCAGAATTATTATTATTTATTTCTTAGTCGACACCCTTATCCAGGGCGACTTTTGTAACAAGATATCACATTATTTTTACATACAATTACCAATTTATACAGTTGGGTTTTTACTGGAGCAATCTAGGTAAAGTACCTTGCAGCAGTGTCCCCCACCCTGGACTGAACCCACGATCCGCTGGTCAAGAGTCCAGAGCCCTAACCTCTACTCTACACTGCTGCCCCAGTAAATGTGTATTATGTCATTGCAATCAGTCAGAGGGTGGGAACGGGCAGTCAGTTGCCCAAACATCAATATTTTTCAACAAAACTCAGGAATTATTGTAAGGTCCCTCGGGTCATAGAATAGCATGTATCTATAAGCCAAATACATCATATAAAATACTTAACATAAAAAAAGAAATAGTGTTGAAAAAAAGTGAAAAGGTTGTATGGTTTCTGAAGTACTTTATAATGTTCCCCAGAGTGTCCTGAAAAAAAGGACACCATTACCAAGATGCTAATAGGGCAGCAGTGTGGAGTAGTGGTTAGGGCTCTGGACTCCTGACCGGAGGGTCATGGATTCAGTCTCAGGTGGGGGACACTGCTGCTGTACCCTTGAGCAAGGTACTTTACCTAGATTTCTCCCGTAAAAACCCAGCTGTATAAATGGGTAATTGTATGTAAAAAATAATGTAATTGCATGTAAAAATGTGATATCATGTAACAGTTGTAAATTGCCCTGGATAAGGGCGTCTGCTAGGAAATAAATAATAATAATATATTTTTAAAAAAAAATAGTGAATTTTTATAGGGAGAGAGTGAAATGCAGCCAGAAAAAAAGTCTGGTCCTGGGGGAGTATCCCACTGAATAATGCTTGGTCCTGAAAGGGTTAAAAGTAACATTTTTTTTTTTTTTTTATTGAATTTATCTACCTGGCATTGTTTTATCTTGTGTGTGTGTCACTGGGTGCAGCACTGAATCCAGGTTGAACTGCATTTGCCTGTTGCTTTGCAGTTTACTGATTGAAATGTTTCTGCTGAAGCTCTGTGGCTAGCTTCAAGGTGAAATCTCTCCTACTGATATTTTTCCCAATGCATTCCTTGTACAAAAAGAAGGAATTAATGGCTGCCAGGTTCAGTATATTGTAAAATACAGCAACTGGTCACTGGCAAGAACCTGCTTTCACTGAGTACTGACGTGCAATCTGGTCTGTACTTTGTGTCATTGTAGAAATCCACAGTCTCCGTTTCTTTCTTGTCAACCATCCCGATCGCAACTGACGTATAAAGGAACCTGAGAATAATTACATTCTTTCTCAGCTTGCACTTGTAAACAGTCTGCATAGCACAGTCATTGTGTTTCAAAATTGTACTGGAGTACAGCTGATGGTGGAAGCTCTCTTCTTGCTTTGTTCAGTGTTCCAACCAGGCTGTTTTTTTTTCTTCAACTCTTCTGCCAATTGTAGTGAAGTAAAAAAAAAAAAAATCAGTGGTATGTTCGCTCCACGAACATACAGGATTGCAATAAACGCTTCTAATTCCTCTCACCACATTTCCCAGGAATCATCATTTTGTATCCTATGTGCCTCTGCGTCAGTACAGCATTGAATGTGGTATAGCATTCGCATATGAATTTTATGCAGCCCGTCTTCTCATAGTATCAACACCTGGATTTATAATTTCCCAAATAGTGCCATCCTTCCCAGTCTCCTGAATGCCTGTTCGTCCTGGCGATGCAGCTGGAGTCGCTGTCCTTGGTACTGGCAAAGTGGCTGGCACTGCAGAGGTAAGCTCAGTGAATATTCAAAACAAAAAAGTGAATATTCAAAATAAAAACATGTATTGTAAAAGGTAGTCAAAATGCCTGCGTTTCTGGTTCTAGGTGAGCAGGATTCTAACTTCCTTATTTTCGCAATCCTGCCTTTCAAACGCTGTCAGGGTATTTATTATTATTATTATTATTATTATTATTATTATTATTATTATTATTATTATTATTATTATTTATTTCTTAGCAGACACCCTTATCCAGGGTGACTTACAATTGTTACAAGATATCACATTATTTTTACATACAATTACATTATTTTTTACACATTTTTTTTTTTTTTACATACAATTACCCATTTATACAGTTGGGTTTTTTTACTGGAGCAATCTAGGTAAAGTACCTTGCTCAAGGGTACAGCAGCAGTGTCCCCCATCTGGGATTGAACCCACAACCCTCCAGTCAAGAGCCCAGAGCCCTAACCATTTAATACATGTATTTAAGAAAAGTCATAAACAGACAACCGCATAACTTTCAGACACGCAGAGTAATTTAAATTTTAAAACCTCAAACTGTCAAAATGACTGCTGTGGCGGTTCTAGTGTTACAGAAGAATTCCAAAAAGATACAGTACATCAATGCAATTTTAGAAATTAATGGGCGGACCGCCAAAAATTGTATTTATGTTTGACACCCCTGCTTTTGATTATTAACTATTTAAAATTATGTCATTCAGCTTTAACTGCAACCTATTTAATAGCCTGCAATTTAACAGCTATAGTGTATGAAATTAATAAGTAATAGTCGATTTCTTAGTTTCCTTTTAAAACAGGATTATACAGAGAGGATTTCAGATATAGCAATAATATGTGTTATTTATTCTGCCAGTTGCAATTAAGTACGTAAAGATCTTTTTTGTATGTGTCTGTCACAGGATCAAGCAAGACTTCCAGGGTTCCAATACATTTCGAACTACCTTGTATTCATATCTTCTGTGTGTTTGCATATCATATTTTTTTTAGGTTTGTGTCCCTTCAGTCTTTTTACTAAGTAAAATCAGAACAGTGTCACATTTGTCCAGTGCACTAGGATTTCTCCCAGCCTGTTTTTAGTTGGATTCACACACACACACACAGGCTCCCTGCCATTAAAAGCTGTAGCTGCTTGTGTGTATAATACAACTGCATGCCTTACTATAGCTCACAGGGAATTATATTGCATTTCCCACAGAGGACAGGTTTACAGGACGTGAAAGTGGGCTTCTACCAGGTTGCTGGCTTCCCCAATGTGATGGGTGCTATTGATTGTACTCACATAGCACTGTCACCCCGATCCATGGAGCCTGCTCTACAGGATGACAATGCCAACAAGGAAGAGAATTGAGGCTCTGTCTCATCAATCAATATTTCTCGAGTAAGCAGAACAAAAAGAAATATGCCATTGCACATTACTTTTTGTGTAAAGGGAACAATGTGCCCCAGACTGGATGGTCTGGCAAGTCATTCCAGGGAAAGGTGGAAGTCGGCCATCTAGAAAGGGGGCGGAGCCACAGTACACCAAGTCATTGCCCCAGACGGGAGGCGATGTGGCAATCGCGGATTGGAGGAAAAGCGATTGCACTCCCTAACCAAGGGGGCGTGGCTGAAGGCACAAAAGGGGATGTGGCCGAGCAAGCTGCTACTTTGTTATGGTTGCGAGAGAACCGCTGAAGGACCGTAAAGTTACTGTGAGTGTTTTGTGTTTGTTTGTTTGCCAAATCTAATTGTACTCGTTTGTCATTATCAGACACATTCCGGGAGCTGTAGCTAAAGGCCAGGACTAATCCGGACAGCACTGCACTACTGTTCACTAATAAACTGTATTTCACCACTTGAATTAACACTACCCCGTAGTTTAAACTGTGTGTATTGCCAAGGATTATTATTTACGGTCGCCAAAACGACCTGGATTAAAAACAAATAAAGAATTGTTTGGAACGTGAACTTTGTTGTTTGTCATCTGTTTACGCATTGCATCACCTCTACATCTGCGCACTGCAAATCACTTTGCCACACCCGCTAACTGCTCACTACAACAACAAGGATGGCACCCGCGTTGGATGTCAGGTGCTGTAGCTGGCAAATAAAAGTGAATGATGATTGACAGTCATTTAAATGAATGAGAGCATTCTAGCGCTGTTTCCGTCAACGAGATCGAGTTAGAACAGGATGAAATGAATGATGTTGAAACTACACTAGCCTATTAAGGGACCACTGAGTTGACTGACAGTGACCCCTAGCCATTCAGAACGGAACGGAGGCGGGACAGACAGCAAGTATAAAAACTACACAAACTAGATATGATTTCTAAATGATTGTTTAAATTACAAATTAGCGACCACAAAGGGATCTGAGATGTAAAAAGTCTAGAATCACAGCTATTCAATTTCAATAAGATTTTTGTTCTCATTACTGATAATAATGGAATGAATAACTATTATTTTATTCATAAATATTTATTTTGAGAAAATAATTGAGAGTAGTGTCCATTATTGCTTATAAAGACCATGAGAATAAACGTGTATTATGGCATTGTAATCACTCAGTTGAAACAATGTCTTGTAATTTGCCCAAACATCAATATTTTTCATCAAAACTTTCAGGAAGTATTGTAAGGTCCCTCGGGAATAACGTGTCTTTATACATGTATCTCTAAGCAGAATACATAATAAAAAATACTTAATAAAAGCAACAAAAAGAAAATAAACAAATACTGTAAATAAATATTGTGTTGAGAAAAAAAGCGAAAAGTTTATATGGTTTTTGCAGTACATTATAATATCCCCCAGAGTGGTCTGACAAAAGGACACCATTTCCAAGATGCTACTGTAAAAAATGGATTTTTTTAGTGAATTTTTATAGGAAGAGAGTCAAATACAGCCAAAAAACGCCTGATCCTGGGGGAGCATCCCACTGAAAAATGCTTGGTCCTGAAAGTGTTAACCTGCATAACTTTACAATGCTTGACCATGATGTATGTCAGGGGTGGTCAAACTTCCTGACCCTACGAGCCACATTCCAAAATTTCCATATGGTCGAGAGTTGCAAGACACATACTGTAGCACATGAAATGTCTGCGACCAAGACATTTTAAATACTAGCATTGTTGTGCAGTACAGTAGTTGTTAGGCTATCTCTTGATGGCAGCAAAATACACAAGAACAAGGGATAGAACATTGTAGAGCGTACACAGTTTCTGTGTAATTTGTATTGTACTGTACAGTGTATTAAACTTTAAAATGTAACACACTGGTGTTTTGCATTATTTCTGTTTATACTGTATGACTTACACACTTTAAATAAAATTTATTCAGTCATTATGAAGCAAACTACAATAACTGACCTGATTTCACCAACGACACCACATAAAACGACACATTTTTGTAAAGATTCTTTTTGACAAGCTCTTCCCTTGAAGATCTGAATGCTGGGTTTAAAAAAAGAAAGAAAAATCTTTTTTTGTATGACTGCTGCGTGTATTAAATACTTTTGAGAGCTTTGTGGATGACAAATTTACTGTATTTGTTTAGTAAGTTATTACAGTACCTGCTCATGACGAGACACAAGATATGCAAATATAATATTAATTTTAGACCTGCAATATAACATTTAAACATACTAGTCTAGCGCCAACACACCAATTTTATAAAAAGATTAATTCATCTGAATAAGGACGTTTGGCACGAGCGATATATGCTTGCCATACAAAACTCACTTGAGTTGTTAAATCAGTTTCTTTATTTAATGCTGAAAGGAGCATCTGCTTTAAGTCTGATCCAGGAGGATATTCAAATGAAAATTTGTTTCAGAATGACATTTGAGGTTGCTCGCCTTGTACAGACTACCTAGTCTGGTTTAAAGCCTCATATTACTAAATTACTCTGGTGGTTTGCTCAATGCCATTGACATTATGAAATTTACTTTCAACTGCACATCAATCTTTCAGTCACTTATCAAAATACGCATGTGCCAGCAAGCGGGGTCAAATGTCAACAAGTGACGAAATATCCTTGAAGTGAACACGCAGGCTCAAAGAAACAGGAACGAGAGAACGGGAGAGAAGAAATAATAATTAACACAAATTAATACAGAGAACAAAAATAATAAACTTGTGTTCATTTTTACTTTCTCTCTTCGTTTTTGTTTATTATTCTTCACTTCATTCGAGACGCAAAATGTGAGTCGCCCAGCATTTCACCGGGAGCCGCACTTGAACTACCAAAGAGCTGTGGTTTGGCCACCTCTGATATATGTGGCAGTCAACTGTCTACCATGTATCTGGAACAACAGTAGTATCAGTTGCTGAGAGACTAGTATGAGGAAGTATCTGAAACCAGAGGCCATTCTTACATATGGGGAACCATTCCGGTCTGCATATCAAAAGAAGAAGAAAAGTTTATGACCATGTAAACGTGACATTTTTGGGGATGTGACAGGGGCTGTTGGAACAGGTTTGGGTTTGTGGAATTCTGTTGACATTCAAACGATATGTTAAAAGGGGAAATAGGGGCAAAAGCTCTTGAGGCCCAGACTGATATTTTAGAGGATAAGTCAGCAGTCATCGCTATAGCAAAGGCGGGACAAAACATCGGGTCAATTTAACTACATGGTGGAGCAGTTTAACACCTTGAAAAGCATCGTACTGAAGGTGGCTAACCAGGAAGTTAATACACCTGATAATGAAACTGCGGGTTATATACATGGCGTACAGGTTATGAGTAATGTAAAGGATTGGTTAAAAGATCTGGCCCAGTTTAAGATACCAAATGTATTCACAAAGGGGGATTTACAGAAGTTATTACATCCTGGTAAAAATACATTTGAAAATATGTGATAACAACCTTTTACATACTCACAAATCTTGAAATTAGGGAAGGCGTTCCCACACCCTAACTACTGTATATGTGGACAGGCTGGGTGCTCAGTCTCTATAATATAAATTTTAAGTATTCTGAATGGGAAATAAAAAGACATGAAATATGGAAGGAACTGAACAATATTAATGGCAATGTTAGTCATACTGATATAATTGAATTATTTTGTTTATCATTTACTATGTTTATTCCTGTCTCAAGCAATCTAGAAAATTAATTGTATGTTTTAAATAATGTGGGTATGTTACACAATGATATATTGCATAATATACAGAACTTACCTATTTGGGATATATGGGTGTGGCAAGCTGGCCTAAGCGGTGATGTCAGACCCGGAAGAAACACATACAGCACTGCGAGTGAAATGGTGAATGCGCTTTCTGGCGCCAGTTTATTGTAAAATAAAAGGTTTAAACAAAACAAAACACTCAAAATAAATGGCGCAATTGTCAAACGAACAGACAGACCAAACAAACGAACACTAAACAAGTATCGTGCGAGTCCTCTCTCATGAGTACCATTTGTTATCTTTTAATTATTATTTTAATTTCCTCTCCACACCTGTTCTCCACTCACGCAACACACAACCCCGAGTGAGTGAAACACTGCACCTTTTATGCAGGTGTACCGAGACTCGATTGCTAATCAATCATTCAATTTGGAATCTAGGTACAGCTGCACGTAAACTACTTTGATGGACTGGTTCCTCTCTTAGGTGTCAAAGCACCCAGAACTGTCTGGCTTGCGGCACCAAAATTGTCATTCAGCGATCATGAAGAGAAGCCATTTGTTCAGCAATTAGTTTATGACTCTTTTTAAAAGCATTCTTTGTCAGTGGGGGAGTTTGTGACCAGAAACCAAGAAGACACAGAATGGTTTAAGATTCCTCCTCTGTATATTTCAATTCTGTTACTTTCATACATAGAATGATATTATGACCACCTCTGATGCTACAGTGTCTAAATACAATTATACATTTTACATCACCTGTGCTACACAGACCCATTTATATACCGTGCACCAATACCTATACACAAATATTAACACACCACATGCAACATATAACACAAAAATATGCACAAGGCCGGGGCACTTTGCCACAATGGGTAATTCAACTAATAATAGTTCCTGCACACTAGTAACAATGAAAGCTGTACACACATTTTCTATTTTGACAGTAGTATGGTAATTAGTTAGCTATTATTGGGTAAGTGGGATGTTAGTGGTATGTAATAGGCTATATGTTAATGAATGCGTGTTTTATTGCCTGTATAAAACTAAACTATTTGTTATCTTCAGTGCAGTTGGAGAGTTAACCAGTACTTTAGGGATCACTGCACTGTAATGCTGTAGATCTTTCTACTTCTACTCAGTTGAAACAATTGAATAAAGACTTTGTTGAACTTATTCAAGACGTTTTAAAATGCCTACTGTATTGAATGTTAACACATTTTTTTGGTCAGGGAGTTTATTGAAAGACGACTTACTGTTCTCCCTTCTTCTGCATATATTCTGCTCTGTTTTTTACCTGCACGTGGTCATTGTTTTGAAGCACCCACATTTAAACTTTTCACTTTATAATATATTCTTTCAATGTGGTGATTACTTCTAGGATTTAGTATTCAGAAACTGCTGCTAAACAAATTTATACTGTAATGGAAACATTAGAAGTCAAAACATGCAGTTGGTTCTGCATAGAAAAAAACTATTGGTTTAATTAACTAAGATTACAATTAATTCTTACAAATGTGTAAGTAAAATACAAGATTATAGTTTGTATGATCATCGTATAATCCAATAAACTAAAACATTATTGAAATTAGAGTTATATCTGGATGTTGTTTTGCAAACATTTTATCAGAATTGGGATTGTAATGGTAGGGTACTCACTACATAAGTAGGCAAAGATGATTTAACAATAATATTTAGAATTAAGCATCCACCTATTTTTAATAACCAGTCACATTCTAATATGTGGTCCATGTTATCAAATGACTTGGACAGATCAATAAATACTGCATCTGCCACTTGTTTGCTTGCCTTTATTTTCCGAGGCCTTAGCCACTGCAGCAAAGGTACAGTGCAGTAGATAACATATTCAGCAATCATGAGAAGTTGCACAATGTACTATGTAAGTTTAACCAGGTTCATCCACTACAACATCGGGTGAGGGCACAAGGATCTTAGGTACCAGCACCAAGCCTACAGATACAGATAGAAAAAAATACCTGTCAGAAAAACAGCTGACCTCCTGATATTTTATACAGAGCAGCATAAAAAGTGAAGAAACCAAAAGTTACTAACTATTCATTATTTTGTGGTAAACACATGCTTAACATTTTTGCCTTAATAGTGCTATTTTTTTCAAAAGAAAAGGAAATAAATAAATAATACAAAAGCACAAATTTAGATTTCATGGAAGATCAGCATCTGTGCTTGTCACCTAGACACACAGTTATACTAGCCCTAAAACAACAGTACCATCTTAAAAAATAAAAAATACTACTAAATAAATATCTTTCTAATGTTATCCTGCTGTACTATTAAAGTAAATATTTACAATCTTCGTAGACCTTTAACCTCGTTTAAAATGTTTATTCAATTTTTGTGAAGTTCATAATTTATAATCTTTATAGTTAAATAGTTTCCTACTTTCCAGGAACAGGTAGAGATCTCCCAGGGTTGTAACCCAGCTGTCTTCCTGGTACATATGGTGGCCCTGAAGTGCAAAACACAAGCAAATAAAACTTTAGCGATATACAAAAAGTTAACAACATCCAAACAAGGGAGATCACGTGACCTTACAGCTGGGATGGCTGCTTGCTGATAGAGCTCCTGTCGCCACTTGGCTATTTCATTTGTAATTGAACAACTTACACTCTTTATATTATTTTTTGATTATTTTTTATATACAAATTGTCTACTCGCCATTTTTGGATGGCTACTTCACGCAGGGGACACGTTGCTTCCCCTCAGTCCACACTGGAGGGAAAGTGTATGAAGAGGTCACTGGTTAATCCACGCCGGAGGGAAAGCGTATGACGAGGTTACTGGGCACCGATGATTGGGACGTTCGCTTGGCAGAGTTGCATGCACTTTCCATGGATCGGGACAGGAAACAATTGACACGGCTCTGCAGCCTGTGATTCGAATCATAACCGAAACAGCTACTATCCTCAGTGCTCTTAAATAGGAGGTGTTTGATATTGCTTCCACTATGAAACAGCTAACTGCTAGGCAGGATATCACCAGAGCTGATCTTCCACAACAGAAAGACGAAATCAATTAGTTCAACGCTCGTATTGATGCTTTGCAGGATAAGATGACGGTACTTGAAGACAGAAATCGTTGCTGTAACGTCAGACTGGTGGGACTTCCTGAAGGGGATGAAGGCGATGACCCCATCCACTTTCTTTAGCAGAAAATTCCACATTTGTATCCGACCCTGAAGTCCTTTTCTGGAGTTAAGTAGAGCACATCGCATATACGCAGGTGGCCCTCGGGATTCCAATAAACCTGCACCATGATATTTCAGTGCCTTCATTACATTGATCGACAGCAACTCCTCCAGGCTGCTCGAAAATCCGCTTTGGTCATCGTACAGGGGCAAAAGCTCTCTTTTTATGTGGATTACTCTGCTGTCACCACCGCGAAGAGGAGGGCCTTTGGTGAAGTGAGAGCGAAGCTTCTCACCTAGGGAGTGGACTTGGTGTAGCCAGCTGTTTTGAAGATTAATCATAGAGGGGAGCATCTGTCTTTCACTACTCCTGAAGAGGTCGATTTTTTTTTTGCTCTGCGTTTTCAGGATACAACGGGGGCTATTGATCCCTCTGCGCGCAGGGCCCTGCGCTTCACATACATTAGCCCAGATGGAACGTCGGTATCAATGGACTAACTTTGCTCTGGATTACTATTTTTTTGTACCTTCATGGTATGGAAGTGGAAACATTGTTCTCCTTTTATGACTGACAGTGACCTATCAGGTTTGCACATTTCCACTTGCTGTTTCTTGACATTAAACCTTTTAGGACCAAGCATTTTTCAGTGGGATGCTCCCCCAGGACCAGCCATTTTTTGGTTGTAGTTGACTCTCTTTCTATAAAAACTCACTAAAAATCAATTTTTTTACAGTAGCATCTTGAAAATTGTGTCCTTTTTTCAGAACACTCTGGGGAACATTATAAAGTACTTCAGAAACCATATAAATGTTTTGCTTTTTTTTTCAACACAATATTTTTTTTTTTTAAGTATTTTTTTATTAAGTATTCTGCTTAGAGATACATGTATAAAAACACGTTATTCTATGACCCGTGGGACCTTACAATACTTCCTGAAGGTTTTGTTGAAAAATATTACAAGAATTGTTTCACCTGAGTGATTGCAATGACATAATACATGTTTATTTTCAGGGTCTTTATAAGCAATAATGGATACTACTCTCAATTATTTTCTCAAAATAAATATTTATAAATAAAATAGTATTTATTCATTTCATTATTATCAGTAATAAGGAAAAAAAAAATACCTGACACATTTAGTGGAAGTAGGGAAGGGTAGGCTGAGATTTTGGGATTGGGGGTAGATAGGGAGCCGAATCTGCTAGCGAGAGGGAGTACAGATGTTAATTGTGGCTTGAGCTTTCTGAAATGTAGTGTGCTCCCTGTGGCTCTTTATCACCTTAAATTTTTGTAACCATGTTCCCATCTCTGTTTATTTTGCTGCGTTTTTGTCATTACTATGCTGCTGTCCTATATGATATTGCTATATGTGTACCGAGTCAGGGATCTTTCTCCATGTCATATTTTCTTGCTCTCTGGGTGCTACGTCTTTTACTTTAATTCTCCCTGATCTTTATCTCTATTTTTGACCATGGGTAGTGTTGTCATTAATTCCTGAAATTTGCGAGGGGCCAATCATCCTGTAAAAAGAGCACAGTGCTTAGATTATTTAAAAAAAAAAAAAAAGTTGATATTGCATGTTTGCAGGAAGCTCATTTGGTTTCAAGTGATGTTGCTTGTTTTTAAAATAAACATTACAAGGTAATTGCATAAGTATCCTGTAATATTTTGCGGTTTGCAAAATCCACAGAGACTCTTGTTTTTGTCTTGATATTATGTTGCACAGAACCTTTTTTGTTTTTTTCCATTATATTTACATTTTTTAAACAGTTAACATTTCCTTACAGTTACCATATAAGAAAGTAAAATATTCATTCTTGGAGGGCTTAAATAAGGTGCTTTATTACTTTAAAATGAAACCCCAACTCAACAGCTGGTGATCTTCCATGAAATCTGGCTTTGCAAAGTTTAGCTATTCTTTAACATTCTGCTTTGGGCTTCCAGGCCTAACTCTTCCATTTACATGTATTAACATAGTTCAATCCAGGTTTTATGAGATGTAGGGGAATTTAAACCTCTTATGCATCCTTTTCATGTGCTTTCTAACTGGCTGTGAGCATTAGCAGAAAAGTCATATTAGTGTGCTGCACAGCACAACCAGATCAAAATAAAAAACTTGTGATCAGGGTGAAATAACTCAGATGCAATTACAAGCCTCACAGATCATTTGGGTTAAAAGTTTACTGTTATTGCTTAGCAGCTGTTTTTATGATATTGCCTGTGTTTCATAAATTAGTATTCATGTGCCATATCTGATGTGACACTACATTAAACACTTTGAGTCTGTACCCAGTCTCAGTAAAATGATTCACATCCACCCACCCACAACCCGTTTATCTTCTTTATAATAAAAAATGGTCACACTTTATTTTCTGGGAAGTGTTTTTTTTGTTTTGTTTATTAACTGTTAACAAACAGCTAATAAATATGTTAATGTACATTATTTATTTTCTGTTAACTGTTAGTAAATAATGTATAATAGGCCAGCTAAAACTGCAAACACCAGAGCCCTATGGATGATCAATCAAACACCAGAGCCCTATGGATGATCAATATCCAGTCGATCATATGCTTGAAATCGGTTCAAATTGTTACTGTAGTAATGTCTAGCAAATTAAATCAGTTTTTTTATTAACCCTAACCTTAACCATAACCCTAACCCTAACCATAACCATAACTCTAACTCTAATCGTAAATCATAGCTAAAAATTAACAATGTTTGTTAACAGTTAATAAACCAAAAAAATGGTGTGAAATAAAATAAAGCGTGACCTAAAAATATATATTATATATGTAATTTGAGAACCCAGGCATATATATATATATATATATATATATATATATATATATATATATATATATATATATATATACACAGTGCCTTGCAAAAGTATTCAGACCCCTGACCAATTCTCTCATATTACTGAATTACAAATGGTACATTGAAATTTGTTCTGTTTGAATTATTGTAAGGTGACATTGGTTTTATGTTGGGAAATATTTTTAAGAAAAATAAAAAACTGAAATATCTTGCTTGCATAAGTATTCAACCCCTGTACTGTGGAAGCTCCCAGACACAATTACCTTACCATTGGCCTCCACCTGTGAACCATTAAGGTTGCTGTCACATTTTCTGGATAAAAACCCCACTGTTGAAGGATCATTGGTCAGGCTGTGAAACTGATGGAAAATGAAGACCAAAGAGCATTCTACAGAGGTTAGAGATAAAGTAATACAAATGCATAGATTAGGGAAAGGGTACAAAATAATATCCAAGTGGTTGGATATCCCAGTGAGCACAGTTGGATCAACAATCAGGAAGTGGAAGCTGCATCACACCACCCAGGCACTGCCAAGAAAAGGCCGTCCCTCAAAACTCAGCGCTCAAACAAGAAGGAGACTTGTGAGAGAAGCCACAGAGAGGCCAACAATCACTTTGAAGGAGCTACAGAGTTCAGTGGCTGGGAGTGGAGTAATGGTGCACCAGTCAACCATATCAAGAGCTCTGCATAACACTGGCCTGTATGGGAGGGTGGCAAGAAAGAAGCCGTTACTCAAAAAGTACCATCTGAAAGCACGTCTGGAGTTTGCCAGAAAGCATGAGAGTGACCCAGCTGCGATGTGGGAAAAGGTTTCGTGGTCAGATGAGAACAAGATAGAGCTTTTTGGCCAAAACTCAAAGCACTATGTGTGGTGCAAACCTAACACTACCCAAGACACACCATCCCTATAGTGAAGTATGGTGGTGGCAGCATCATGCTGTGGGGATGCTTCTCATCAGCAGGGACTGGGCATCTTGTTAAAATTGAAGGAAGAATGGATGGAGCAAAATACAGGGAAATACTGCAAGAGAACGTGCTTCAGTCCGCTAAAAAACTGAAGCTTGGGAGGAAATTCACCTTTCAGCAGGACAATGATCCCAAGCACAAGTCCAAAGCAACATTGGAGTGGCTCAAGAAGAAAAAGGTGAATGTCCTACAGTGGCCCAGTCAAAGTCCTGATCTCAATCCCATTGAGAATCTGTGGCACTATTTGAAAATTGCGGTCCACAAGCGTCGTCCAACCAACCTGAACAACCGGAGCAAATCTGCCAAGAATGTGCCAAAATGACTCTGAACACCGTGTGCAAAGCTGCTACATACTTACCCCAAAAGACTTAAAGCTGTTATTGCAGCGAAAGGTGGCTCTACCAAATATTAATGTGTGGGGGTTGAATACTTATGCAAGCAAGATATTTCAGTTTTTTATTTTTCTTAAAAATATTAACCAACATAAAACCAATGTCACCTTACAATAATTGATTTTGAGTTTCAGTGTTTTAAAATAAAATATCAAACAGAACGAAATTTCAATGTACCATTTGTAATTCAGTAATATGAGAGAATTGGTCAGGGGTCTGAATACTTTTGCAAGGCACTGTATATATATATATATTAAAAACACAAAACTGAAAGATCATAATTGGATAAGTCTCCACCCCCCTGAGTTAATACTTGGTGGAAGCACCTTTGGCAGCAATTACAGATGTGAGTCTGTTGGGACAGGTCTCTACCAACTTTGCACACCTAGATTTGGCAATATTTGACCATTCTTCTTTACAAAACTGTTCAAGCTCTGTCAAGTTCCTTGGGGAGCGTTGATGGACAGCAATCTTCAAGTCATGCCACAAATTTTCGATTGTATTTAGGTCGGGGCTCTGACTGGGCCACTCAAGGACATTTACCTTAGCCACTCCAGTGTAGCTTTGGCTGTGTGCTTTGGGTCATTGTCATGCTGAAAGGTGAACTTCCGTCCCAGTTTCAGCTTTCTTGCAGAGGGCAGCAGGTTTTCCTCAAGGACGTCTCTGTACTTTGCTCCATTAATTTTCCCTTCTATCCTGACAAGTGCCCCAGTCCCTGCCGATGAGAAACATCCCCATAACATGATGCTGCCACCACCATGCTTCACAGTAGGGATGGTGTTCTTTGGGTGATGCGCTGTGTTGGTTTTGCACCAAACATAACGCTTTGCATTTATGCCAAAAAGTTCAATTTTAGTTTCGTCAGACCACAAAACTTTTAGCCACATGGCTACAGAATTTCCTGAGTGTTTTTTTGCATACTTCAAACGGGATTCACAGTGGGCTTTCTTGAGTAATGGCTTCCTTCTTGCCACCCTACCATACAGGCCAGATTTGTGGAGTGCTTGGGATATTGTTGTCACATGCACACTTTGACCAGCCTTGGCCATAAAAGCCTGTAGCTCTTGCAAAGTTGCCATTGGCTTCTTGGTAGCCTCTCTGCTCAGTCTCCTTCTTGCTCGGTCATCCAGTTTGGAGGGACGGTCTGATCTAGGCAGGGTCTTGGTGGTGCCATACACCTTCCACTTCTTAATAATCATCTTGACCATGCTCCAAGGGATATTCAAGGCCTTTGATCTTTTTTATACCCATCCCCTGATCTGTGCCTTTCAACAACTTTGTCCTGGAGTTCTTTTGAAAGCGCCTTGGTGCTCATGGTTGAGTCTTTGCTTTGAAATGCACTACCCAGCAGAGGGAACCTACAGGAACTGCTGAATTTATCCTGAAATCATGTGAATCACTACAATTTAACACAGGTGGAGGCCACTTAACTTGGTGTGTGATTTTGTAGGCGATTGGTTACACCTGAGCTAATTTAAGATTGTTATTACAAGGGGGGTGGACACTTATCCAGCCAAGCTATTTCGGTTTTTATTTTTAATTAAATTTTCTACAAATTTCTATAAGTTGTGGGGTAGGATGTGTAGATCAATGAAAAAATATATATTTTAATGCATTTTAATTACAGGCTATAAGGCAGTGTGGAGTAGTGGTTAGGACTCTGGACACTTGACTGGAGGGTCGTGGGTTCAATCCCAGGTGGGGGACATTGCTGCTGTACCCTTGAGCAAGGTACTTTACCTAGATTGCTCCAGTAAAAACCCAACTGTATAAATGGGTAATTGTATGTAAAAAAATAATGTAATTGTATGTAAAGAATAATAAAATAATGTGATATCTTGTAACAATTGTAAGTCGCCCTGGATAAGGTCGTCTGCTAAGAAATAATTAATAATAATAATAATAATAATAATAATAATAATAATAATAATAATAATAATAATAATAATAATAACAAAAAGTGAAAATTTTGAAAGGGGGTGTAGACTTTCTATATATTGAAGCTACATTGTTTTAATAAACCACAGCAATATTTTCACTTGAACTTTGTATGGACATTTTTTTCAAACAGTCATCACAGTTATTTGTATTTTTTTTACACTGCTTCTTTTTACTTCAAATTTAAATTAACAAAATCCAGTCTAGTCTAGGTAACCTACAGACAATGTTCTATCTATCTGTCATTGGTGTTGTCTGCCTGGATCATGGTCTACTGGTGTGGGTAGAGATAAAGAGAGCTGAGTTTCATAATTTGCCATTAACTATACAAGAGATCTGATTCAAGCATCTATACAAGTGATCTGATTCAAGCATTCAAAATTCTAAAAGGTATAGACAATGTCGACCCAGGGGACTTTTTTTGACCTGAAAAAAGAAACAAGGACCAGGGGTCACAAATGGAGATTAGATAAAGGGGCATTCAGAACAGAAAATAGGATAAACTTTTTTACACAGAGAATTGTGAGGGTCTGGAACCAACTCTCCAGTAATGTTGTTGAATTCGACACCCTGGGATCCTTCAAGAAACTGCTTGATGAGATTCTGGGATCAATAAGCTACTAACAACCAAATGAGCAAGATGGGCTGAATGGCCTCCTCTTGTTTGTAAACTTTCTTATGTTCTTCATATTATCAAAATGTATATCTAACATAAATGTTATATTTTTACTTAAAGGCAAGTTATTTTTTAATGTATTTATTTTAATCTTTACAAACTACCAAATACCCCAAGACAACCTTCACTATGACGTCTATTAATGGTCTAACCAGTGACTGATCAAAATTCTATCTAAATACAGCCTACCTGTTTTTTGTTTTTTTTGCAGATCTCATTCCACTGTACAGGTATATTGGTTGTTTGTGGTAATAACTGGGTATATGGTTTTGTAAGTGTTTAAAGCTATTTGTATAATTCTAAATGCAAAAATATAAATATATTTGGGGAATTGTCGTAAGAAACAACTTTGTAGTTTGTGATGCTGAACATGAGTTTTGCAACCTGAGATCAGGACACTGGTGGGAGCCTGAAATGTACACACATGAACTTTATCAAAATATTTGTAAATACTTGAGTAAAAGTATAAAACGTAGAAAATGCATGTACTGTAGTAAAGCTCAACAGCAATGCAGGGAAAGGAAAAAGAGAGTAGCATCCAGAATAACACACCCATAGAGCCCTAAAGAGAAAACACAGCCTGGACCTTCAAGAATAGATAGCTACTATACATACAGTACAAATGCATACAGTATAAGTAGAAAAATATAATATTTTATGTAAAAAAAATACCATTAATCTATGTATTTACAAATTTTATACTTATTTTTATTTTGCTTCTTTACAGGCTAGTACAGTCTGGAAGCAGAAGAGTAAAAATGGAAAAAAAGTAAAAGACATTGAGAAATTAAAAGATTGAAAAATGATTTAAAAGAACAGCAGATACTTACAGACAGGTATAAGACCAGGTGCCAATGCTTGTTAAAGAAAACAGAATCTCCCAGATAAAAACAAAGCAAACAGCTTGCTGAGAAGCTGTCCAGTGCCAGATACTATCCGTAAAACCCTTGTCTTTCATCATTCGATAATTTAAAATATTAAACTGAAGTATTGCAATTCCAGGAAAGAAAAAGACAGGCAGCTTGTTACAGGGGAAATTCAAAAGAAGTACAGATTGCAGAAATGTGCTCCAGATGCCTTTGGGTTTTCAAGCAAATGTTTTTATTGGGGCCAAGAAACTGAAAAGGAAACATTTACATTTGTTCAGAGAAAATTCAGAACAGCTGCGGATTAACTTGTTGTTGCCTTTTATGTCAGAGATTAGACCAGCCTTATAACTATAAGCAAATAGCAAACTATTACATTGAACAACCACAAAATGTAAAACTGTTTTCTAACTGACACCCTGAAGAATCTGCACAGGAAATTCCTTGTGGAGAATCCATATGCAACCATCTCCTATTCATTGTTCTGCCACATCACAACATTTTGGGTTGTGCATCCAACACTTTCTGATCAAGAAACATGTCTCTGTAAACTTCTAGATGGTACTGATTTGGAATGCTTGGCTGAATAGATGTTATTATTATTATTATTTATTTCTTAGCAGACGCCCTTATCCAGGGTGACCTACAATTGTTACAACATTTTGTTTTACGTACAATTACCCATTTATACAGTTGGGTTTTTACTGGAGCAATCTAGGTAAAGTACCTTGCTCAAGGGTACAGCAGCAGTGTCCCCCACCTGGGATTGAACCCACGACCCTCCGGTCAAGAGTCCAGAGCCCTAACCACTACTCCACACTGCTGCCTGGTTGTGTCATCCTTCTACCAAAACATACATGTATGGTGAATGAACACAATGCAAAGATACCATGCTCTACCTATGATGCATAGGCTAATGTTTCATATTAGCAATGAATAACCAAGTCAGTGAAAAAGCAAAAAAAGAAACTAATAAAGATAAAGTAAAGGAAAATGTTCCAGTAAAAATCACACAAGCAAGAAACAGAAAGTTCTTTGGTGGAGCTAGCTGAGATGTTTGAAAACCTACTCAACACATTTGGAAGACACCTTTTCAAAATAAAAGAGCAGTTATTTTACTACTGTGACCTGAAGAAATGCATGTATGTCAGTACAGGATTGCTTGATTCATATAGATGTCTCATAAAACTATAGCATGCAATGCTACATTGTATTGTATCTTGTATTAGAACAGAAGTAATATATCTTGGTGGAACAGAAGATCATATTTGCTTTAGCACAATATATCCATACAAACGAAGGGCTCTCCAGCAATACTGGCCCACCTTAATCCTGTTCTAGATCATATGAAAGCGTATCCCTCTGTGTTTCGTGTGCATTTTTTCACTATGGGCCACGCGCACAGCACAAGCAACACAGGAAATTCAACCTGTTCAGCACTGAACTACTCAAAAGAGGGTTCACTGCAGGAGTCTGGAATTTATTTGCAGCAAGCTATGGTAATGGTGCACCAGATGACAAGTTAGTCAGTTACGGTAAGGATATACCAAGTGCTGCTCATCTGTTCAGATCATTATGTGAGGCAGGTACCACTATAAAGTTGTTCTATGTGGACAAGCCTCAAACCAGATGCCTTCAGATCCTCCAGTTGTACCTTCTACTATGTGAATTAATCAGCTGATCACACTAGCTTCAGGAAGGCTTATGTATCAGGATGTTAGCTGTTTATGCTCAACAGACCAGGTAGTCTGCATCTCCAGAGCCTGTTGATCGGGACATTTATTGGCAACATCCAGATTTTGTTGGGAAATACTGTGTCAAAAATAACTACATAGATAAACATGTGCAAAGCAAATAATATAATTCAGAAAGTAATCACTTTCACACAGACAGCTATATGTGTTGCAATGTACTGTATGGATAAGAACAATTAATATGCAACCAGCGCTAAGCATATAGTATGTCATATAACATACGAGGCACATAACCATTTTTTTTTTATTTTATCCCGTTTTTTCTCCCAATTTGAAATATCCAATTGTATTTTAGGCTCAGCTCACCGCTACCACCCCTGCACTGACTTGGGAGCAGCAAAGACGAATGCACGCTGTCCTCTGAGGCGTGTGCTGTCAGCCGACCGCTTCTTTTCACTCTGCAGGCCCGCCATGCAGCCAACCCAGAGCTACAGCGTCGGAGGACAACGCAGCTCTGGGCAGCTTACAGGCAAGCCCACAGGCGCCCGGCGAGTCTATAGGGGTCTCTGGTGTGCGGTGAGCCGAGGACACCCTGGCTGACCTAAGACCTCCCCGCCCGGGCGGCGCTCCGCCAATTGTGTGCCACCCCCTGGGAACTCCCATCCACGGTTGGCAGTGGAATAGCCTGGACTCGAACTGGTGACCTCCAGGTTATAGGGCACATCCTGCACTCCACGCGGAGCGCCTTTACCGGATGCGCCACTCGGGAGCCCACGCACATAACCATTTTATATGGCAATCTACGCATCATTTTTTAGCCTGCCCTTAGTATCAGATACTTAGTCTTGACATTTGGATTAAACACATTTATTTTTGTATAGTTATAGTCAATAATTACACTATCTCAATTCAGAAATGTGCATTGTTTACATTAAAACATTTAAGTACAGTATATTCCGAATTATTTTTGTTTTTGTACAATATTTTCATTGACAAGTTATTGATCTTAAAACAGAATTGGATGATACGGCACATTTGTTTGGTGGAGTCAATTGATCATAAGCATGTCAATGGATCACATTTTTCTAGTTTACATTTAAATAGTAACAAGTTGAGTCTTAATTATGGTCAGCATCCAGTCAGGATTTAGATTCCAAACTTAAACAAAATATGTGACAGGACAAACCCATTTGAAAGTGTCCTTAAAATAGTACTGGTATCTTTACTATATTATGAAACATGAAAAAATAATCTGTTAACTTCAATACCTTTTATTTTGATAGTAAAGAAAACAACTGCTGCATTGATTGTCCCATTAATTATGTTACCACCGTCAACTACTCTCACGAGAACTATGGGTTGGTTCACATGCAATTTAGAAACTCCAAATTCTCTCTCTCCATTGTAGTGAGAATGTGACAGAGCACGCAAATATCACGCTATAGGTAGTGCAAGCCCAAAGCATGGTACGGCTAAAAAGGGTGGGTAAATTATCTTCTCAAGCTAAAAGGCACCGCAAATTCACTAAACATGTATCCAGTTGAGTTGCTGTCCTAAGTTTATCTCCCCTTAATGTACAACTGTGTCCTGTGGTCCTAGTGTCTGTACAACACTTAAATTAATGGTTTGGGTTAACTACTCTATATCAACTCATTTTAATATTTTAAAGACTTTAATCACGTCCCCCTCTAATTCTTCTTTGTTCCAGGCTGAACAGATTCAGTTCTTTCAGCCTTTCTTCGTAGCTCTGTCCTTTAAGTCCTGGGATTAATCTGCCTGGTCTTCTTTGTAGTCTCCTAGGCCACAGTATCCCTTTGGTATTGTGGTGACCAGAATTGGACACAGTATTTTCACAAGTGCATTAAAAGCTTAATCGTAACCTCCTTGGATTTGTACTCTACACTTTTAGTGTGCCAGTTTTGTTGTCAATTCAACGTGTGTCTTCTTTCCACTCCTGAAGGATATTACCTTCAAGTATTTCTCATCTTTGTTAGACAGCTTTTTGGGTCTTCCAGTCCTGAGTTTGTCAATTACATATGATGTATTTGTTGATTAAACTGATGAATACCAACTAACTTACTGTTGGTGGTGGAGCCCGAGTGCGCATGTGTAACTTTTGAGTTAGCAAAAATAAATTACGCACGTGCAAAGAAAAATTAAAATAACTCTATCCATTTTTTCGGTTCCAAAAAAAGGCACTCATCATAGTCATTGAGCACTAACACCTGCTTAGCCAGCTTTAGGTCTGTGTTTTACCTTGTTATCAGCTTAATATTGTTAACACAGTTTGGACCCCCTTACAACAACAGTGTGCTGCCTTCCAGGAGCCTCTGTCAAGCACATCACTGAGAACGTGGACAGGCTCCTAGAACGAACAGGAGACGCCCCGGTAGTAGTCATCCCCATCAGTGCAAACAACATTGGAAGAGACAGACCAAGAACCCTGCAAAACAAATTCAGAGAGCTAGGAAGGAAATTAAAAGACAAGACCAAAACTGTGGTATTTTCTGGGATACTGCCGGCGCCTTGCAAAGGACCATATGGACAGTTGGAAATACAAAATCAAAATGCATAGCTGAAATCGTGGTGCACACAGGAAGGCTTCATCTTTCTTGAACATTGGAGCACATTCTACAACAAGGACTATCTATACAGGTGGGACGGACTGCACTTAAACAGAAAGGGAACCAATCTACTCGGAGAAAGGATCCTTGAGGAGGTCCAGAAGCATTTAAACTAGAAAGGAAGGGGGGAGAAAACAAAAAAAACAGAAAGGAGATCACATCAAAACAAGGGCAACAACTCAGGTAAGACAACTATTAAATGTATTTATCTTAATGCTAGAAGTCTCAGAAACAAAATGTTAGAACTTGAAGCTACTGCACTAACACGTAACTACGATGTGATAGGTGTTACAGAAACTTGGTTGTCTGAGAGTGATGGAGACGAATATAATATTAGTGGGTACACACTATATAGGAAAGACAGGCAGGACAGAAGAGGCGGAGGGGTAGCGCTATACATAAGAAATAGTCTTGAAGCCCAGGTGTTAAATCAGGACAAAGAAAACAATGCAGAATCAATATGGGTCAGAATAATGGACACCAATTCAAAGGGCATAAAAATAGAAGCATGCTATAGACCGCCAAATTCAGATGCTGAGCAAAATAATCTGTTATACAATGACATTTGAAATGCATGTAGAAAAGGAGAATCCATACTAAGGGGGATTTCAACTTCCCCCATATAAAATGGGAAAACCCGATGGGGGGCACAACGGACGAAATTGAAATGGTGGAAATGACAAATGACTGCTTCCTAACGCAATTTGTCAAGGCACCGACTAGATTGGAGTAAAATAGAGAAAACCACCACAGAAAAAGGATGGCTGTTTCTTAAAAATGTAGTACTAGAGACGCAAAACAATTACATCCCAAAAGTAGACAAATCTAAATCTAAAACAAAATGGCCAAAATGGTTTAATAGATCAATTAAAAAAAATATTAAGTGAAAAAAGGCACTTTACAGAGTGTTTAAAAGGGACCAAAAACAAAGTACTCAGAAAGAGTACTTGGAACTGCAAACACAAGTCAAAAAGGAAGTTAGAAAGGCCAAGAGAGAGATAGAAATCAATATTGCTAAGGGGGCTAAAACCAATTCTAAAATGTTTTTCCAATATTATAACAGCAAGAGAACATTCAAAGAGGAGGTTAAATGTCTAAGAGACACAAATGGCAAAATCATAGATGAAGAAAAAAAAGCAAATATATTAAATGATTACGTTTCACAGGTTTTTACAAAGGAGGACACAGACAACATGCCCCACATGTCGACCTGTTCCTATCCAGTTTTAAATAACTTTAGCATAACAGAGGCAGAAGTATTAAAGGGACTAGGAGCACACAGGGGCAGTTGAGCAACGAGGTAACACATGAGCATTAGGTGCAACCCTACTCTTTGCCCGTATGCATTTTTTAACTCTCAACCCTTCCACAAGGGGCGCTATGGAGCATGCAAAATGACACAAAATCAGGGGGTTTGCCCCATAACCTTTGATGGGTAAGTCATATGCTCCCCAGATTTTGTGTTTGGGCATTGGGGGACAAGGGGAACAAGGTGGCGAGTTCCCTTGAACGTTTGAGGAGGGAGGGGGGGGGGGGGGGGGGTTCCCGAGGCAAACGGTAAAAGGTTGAGTCCCAGGGACTGCTCCTACTATTAGGTGCTACCCTACTCCTTTCCTGTGTGAATTTTTGAACTCTCAACCTTTCCACAAGGGACGCTATGGAGCACGCAAAACGACGCAAAATCAGGGGTTTTGCCCCATAACTTTTGATAGGTAAGTCATAGGATCCCAAAATGTTGTATTTTGGCATTTGGGGACAAGGGGAACAATGTGACTTTGTGTTTTTTGGCAAAGAGTCAAACCAAAAGTTTGGACTTTTTGGACTGGACTTGTCAAGCAGGTTGTGCTGAGTTCAGAAGTGTTTGAATGAACTTCCTACGATATTCCTAGCCCGAGAAATGTTGAAAAAACCAATGGGTGCTAACCAGCTGAAAGTGCTAATTTTATGCACTTCGTAGGTCGACGTTTTGGGATGTAATGTACGTTCCAGTGAACAGATCCTTCTGAAAATTGAGATTGAGAACAAAGGGCACACACAAACAACAGCCAGTAACAGGGGGCCACAGAAAGCACCACACGAGCAGGTTACATTTACACATAGACCCTGGGGGTCTCCATAGCCTCACTAAGGCGGCTCTCCTTTACCCCTGGAGGTTGTCCATAGGAGATTGCAGCTGGTGTCCGCAGTTCCCAACCCATCATTAGCACAGCAGGGATGCAGTGCGTTGACTCCTGTACTGTGGTGCGACAGGTGAGCAGGATGAACGGCAGTTGCTGAATCCAGTCCCGCTGGTGGTCTCTGGTGGCAATGGCCAGTTGGGTGCCGAGCGTGTGGTTGAAACGCTCAACCAACCCATCGCTTTGTGGGTGAAGGGGGGTGGTGTGGGTCTTGCTGATCCCCAGCCACTTGTAGATGTCGCTGAAGACCATGCTTTCAAAGTTGTGGCCCTGGTCGGAGTGGAGCTCTTGTGGGACCCCAGACCGGGAGAAGAACCTACTGTCTGTAACTCCAGGTTTGGCAGCACCTGGGTTTCTGACCATTTGGTGAAGTAATCCACTGCTGCCAAAATGAATCGGTTCCCACTGTCTGAGGTGGGAAAGGGGCCCAGCACATCAATGGCCACCCTCTCCATTGGTTCACCGACTTGGTACTGTTGCAGGGGGGCATGTGACTGCTCGCCGGGACCTTTCTTGGCGGTGCAGTCGTCGCACTGCCAGCAGTAAGTTTCCACGTTGCGGTGGCAGCGTCCCCAGTAGTACCGGTCGTGGAGGCATGCCAGCGTCTTATTGATGCCGAAGGTCTGGGAGAGCAGAGCTACTTCATTCCAGTGAGATCCTCCTCCATCCACCTGATGAGCAGACCGAGCTCCGGGTCTTGCAATTGCCGTTCTCGCCACTCCGTAATTGGCAGAGGCTGTACTTCCCTTACTGTCATGACATCCCCGTCTTCTCCCAGTGTCTCTCGCTCCCTTGCTTCTTGCCTTTCACAGTAGCGGCACCCCATCTCACTGCACAGTCTCCTGGACAGGGCATCAGCATTGCCGTGTTTCACCCCTGGTCAGTGTCGGATGTATCGCTCAAATGACTGGAGCTTTCTCCAGCCAGTGGGCTACTTGTCCTTCGGGTTCCTTGAAGCGCAGGAACCACTGCAGGGCGGTGTGGTTGGTGCAGAGCAATAACTAGCGTCCACAGAGGTAGGGTGGATAGTGTTTCACAGCCTCCACTACCGCCAGTAGCTCCCTCTGGGTCATGCAATAGTTGCGCTTTACTGAGGGCACGGCTGTAATACGCCAACACTCGCTCTCCTTCAGGGGTCACTTGGGACAGCACTGTGCCGATGCCCTCGTTGCTTGCATCAGTGTCCAGGGTGAAGGGGGCTGTCACAGAGGGGGCAGCGAGTACAGGGGCGCTGATAAGAGCGTGTTGCAGCTGGGCAAAGACATCCTCGTGTTCAACGGCCCACTTGTCAGCCTTTGTCCAGGAGGCGGTGCAGGGGGCTAGCTGGTCCTCTTACGAACCTCCTGTAGTAGGACGTCCCAGGAAACTTCGGAGCTGCCGTTTGTTGGCTGGGGTGGGCCACTACTGCACAGTTGAGACTTTCTCATTGGACCAGGCCAGTCCGTCCCCCATCTTCGGGCCGGACTGCAAACAGGTGCGCAAACTCCTGTAAGAGCGCACCTGTTGCGCTCTTGTGCATTGAATCGCTCTTGGCTGCGTTGGTACACCCCCTCCATAGCCTCACTAAGGCGGCTCTCTGCCCTGGGTGCGCACCATTTGCAGGAGCCCTTAAAAGAGATGATGCTTCATGGGATCCGGAGGGTGGTGCTGGTGCCTGTCGCCTATCTCTTGCTCCGCTCACTTCTTTTGCAGGAGCCCTTGAAAGGGTTGACGCCACTGGGATCCAGGGGGTGGTGCCTGGCGGCTGTCGCTGCCCTGTTGCTCTGCTGTTGACCTGCTCTGGGCTTGCGCCATTTGCAGGAGCCCTTAAAAGAACTGGCGCTCACTGAGATTGCGCTCACTGAGATTCGGGGGAGGGGGGGTACTGGCAGCTGTCATCACTCTTGTGCTTGGTTGATGCTTTGCTCTTGGTGCGCGCCGTTGGCAGAAGCCCTTAAAAGGACTGGCGGTCGCCGGACCAATGGGCACAAACAAACAACAGCCAATAACAGGGGGACACAGAAAGCACCACACGCGCAGGATATATTTACACATAGACACAGACAGTCGACCAGCAACTGCAGGGAATAGAGAGGGGGAAAGGAACACAATACAACGGGAATTACAGATCGCTACAATATGTTAAAAAATACTGATCATTTGAAAACAATACAGTACTGAAAAGGTTAAAAAAAAGAATATATGTTTGAAACAAATTCAGTACTGAAAAGGTGACACAGACACAGATTTGGGGTTCTGTGGTAACGTAGCCGCAAAGCAGAGCCTCGGCAAGACGTTACTGTGTTAACGTTTCCCTTGTGAGACCAGGTTGGGTATCTACCATGTAATAACAATGTGATACAATTTCAACATCAATCAATCTTTTACATTTTTACATGGGAAATACCTGTGTATGTATGTAATGCCTTGCAAAGTAAAGTAATCCCTGTTAACGGTGAAAACTATACACTAAATTCCATTTAATGTGATGCATTTACATTAAATGAATAATTATTTATTATTATTTATTTCTTAGCAGACGCCCTTATCCAGGGCGACTTACAATCGCAAGCAAATACAAATACATTCAAGTGTTACAATATAAGTCATACACTTATATTGTAACAATATAAGTGTATACACTTATATAGAATAATAACACTTATATAGAATAATAACACTGCACTTACTGTTCTATGCTTTCATGATCCCCCTATTTGACTTGTATTTTATTTTATTTCTGTTCTCAACCCTTGCTCAGCATTGTGCTTAGTAATGACTGTTTTGCCCTTTGTATTGATTCCCAAAGGCTGTTCTGTGCTCACTGATCCCCAGAGGCTGTTTTGTCCTCTATGTCTCCATTTCCAGAGCTTACACCCCGTGGAGATCCCTGGGCATTCTCTGTCCTTGTTCCTGACACTATATTGCTTGGGTTATTGTTCACTTCCACTATTCTAGGAATATTTCTTTTTTTTTGCCTTTTTACTGCCTGATCTTAATAAATTATTTTAGTATTTATAAATGTAGCAATATTGAGTAGTTTGGTCCTCGGTATGTAAATTCCTGGAAGAGTACTGTCTTGCACTGAAATCAAGAAATCTTTGGTACTCTGGTACTATTTATGAAACTAAAACAGAAACAACATCAATAATAACAATACTAATATGTTAACATATTTATTTTAATGCAAAAGTGTATTTTGCTAAGAATTGTCTCATGGTTTGAAATCCCGTCGTTTCCTACATCCACTAAAGGGAAGTGTGTCACAGGGTGTCAGGTTAATGGTTACACTCTTGTGTACCAGATGAAATAAAAGATAGACAAAGGCTGGCTTGAAGGCTATGTCGTCCGGTGGTTAAAGAAAAGGGCTTCTAACCAGGAGGTCCCCTGTTCAAATCCTGGCTCACTCACTGACTTACTGTGTGAACCTGAGCAAGTCATTTAACCTCGTTGTGCTCTGTCTTTCAGGTGAGATGTTGTCACTCAGCAGCTGATGCATAGTTGTGACTCAGCAGCTGATGCATAGTTCACACACCTTAAGTCATCTTGGATAAAGACGTCTGCTAAATAAACCAATAATAATGATGATAATAATAATAATAATGTTTGAGAGCCTTTTTGAGGAAATGAAAACACATTTTGATTCATAACATGTTCTTTTCATTTAATACCAGGGATAGAAACATTATTTTTGGTCAATTTTATTGACTAGTTTTAACTTGTAACTTGTATAACTACTGTATTATCATGTTCTCTTGTTGCCTTGTAAAATACTTGTTTTCTTCTATGTGAACACATGCAGTGTTTAAGTTATGATTAAAAAAATTATAAAAAAAAAAAAACAAAGGCACTTTTCTGCTTGGCAGAACTTCCCAGACAGCCAAACTATTTTGGCCCAACACTGGCCCAGTTCCGGATGCCAAACTGGCCCAGTTCCGGATGCGGGTGCCGGTATTGGCCCGGTGTCTTTTTGCACCCCGGGCCGATGTTGGCCCGTATGTATTGGCCCAAATGCGGCAAGCGGCTTAGAGCCATATGAAGCACATTTGGCCCACTCTCGGCCCTAATCTGGCATACGCATGGTACAACTGGCCCACTTACTGCCCAAATGCGGCAACCGGCTTGAAGCCATACGATACACATTTGGCCCGGTTTTGGAAAATTAACAATTATATTCCTAAAATTGCAGTCCTTCACTGGTAGCTGGGGTTCGAACTGGTCCACAGCTAACTTTTAAAAATACTGTTGCTTAAATGAATTAGCCCTAACCATATTATAGCTATTAAATGAAATTAAACTACTGCAAATGTACTAGTAGAGACTCACTTAAAGAGAAATGAACAACTTAAAAATAATATTAAGAAATAAAAGCAGATATATCCAACTTGATATGTCATAATAAACAACAGAAGCCTAAAAAATAATTTAAAAAAAGATGCTCTGAGATTTTAAGAACACCACTACCTATGTTTTAAAGTCACCAACAATTATAGGTAGTCATTTTATTATGTGCTTTATTATACATCTTTAAAAATTTGAATAGCATTTACATAGTAACTTATGCTTAACTAAACACATTGTATTTTACATTTTTAAATTATTTACTTTTAGCCATATACGTAAAAAAAAGAATCGTAACTACCCAGCAAACAATTTTCTGTTATCAGAATGTTACAAGAACGTTACCAAGTAACATTAGAAAACGTTAATATGGAAAGTTCTCTATTTGTTCATAGAACGTTACTTCCTAACGTTATTTAATAACCTTCTGAGAACCTTTGTGAACAATAAATTTGAGCAAATAAAAGGAGCAACAACTATTCATTTTCATCAACATGTTCTTTATTTATGATCTTATATATATATATATATATATATATATATATATATATATATAATTTTAAATCAATTCATCATTAGTCCGCTGGCCACCTCATCTTCTGCCCTTTCCTTGGACTTGTTCAGCCTTTCCTAAAAGGAAAAACAGTATGTATTTAATTCAAGTTTAATTGTAATCACTTAAGTTGTTTAGTAATATACAGATACACATTAGTTCTCAATGTACATGATGTACATGTCCACTTTTTGATAGAGAACAGCTCGTTCCTATTAAATCCAGTCCATAATGTATTATGGCCCATTTGACCAAATATGGCATAATCTCTTACTTGGTTACCGAAATGGAAGGAAAGTGAAGGAAGCGTCATGGCTGCATACCTGATTTTGTTTCTTTCGATGTGGTGCCAGTTTCAGAGTCTCCCCTACTTTCAACTCCACCTCTGTCCTGGTCACCTTGTAGTTCCATTTGGTTGTTTCTACAAAAAAATTATATATATATATATATATATATATATATATATATATATATATATATATATATATATACACAGACGTGCTCAAATTTGTTGGTACCCTTACAGCTCATTGAAATAATGCTTCATTCCTCCTGAAAAGTGATGAAATTAAAAGCTATTTTATCATGTATACTTGCATGCCTTTGGTATGTCATAGAATAAAGCAAAGAAGCTGTGAAAAGAGATGAATTATTGTTTATTCTACAAAGATATTCTAAAATGGTCTGGACACATTTGTTGGTACCCCTTAGAAAAGATAATAAATAATTGGATTATAGTGATATTTCAAACTAATTAGTTTCTTTAATTAGTACCACACATGTCTCCAATCTTGTAATCAGTCATTCAGCCTATTTAAATGGAGAAAAGTAGGCACTGTGCTGTTTGGTATCATTGTGTGCACCACACTGAACATGGACCAGAGAAAGCAAAGGAGAGAGTTGTCTGAGGAGATCAGAAAGAAAATAATAGACAAGCATGGTAAAGGTAAAGGCTGCAAGACCATCTCCAAGCAGCTTGATGTTCCTGTGACAACAGTTGCAAATATTATTAAGAAGTTTAATGTCCATGGAACTGTAGCCAACCTCCCTGGGCGCGGCCGCAAGAGGAAAATCGACCCCAGACTGAACAGAAGGATAGTGCGAATGGTAGAAAAAGAACCAAGGATAACTGCCAAAGAGATACAAGCTGAACTCCAAGGTGAAGGTACGTCAGTTTCTGATCACACCATCCGTCGCTTTTTGAGCAAAAAGTGGGCTCCATGGAAGAAGACCCAGGAAGACTCCAGTTTTGAAAGAAAAACATAAAAAAGCCAGACTGGAATTTGCTAAAATGCATATTGACAAGCCACAATCCTTCTGGGAGAATGTCCTTTGGACAGATGAGTCAAAACTGGAGCTTTTTGGCAAGTCACATCAGCTCTGTTCACAGACGAAAAAATGAAGCTTTCAAAGAAAAGAACACCATACCTACAGTGAAACATGGAGGAGGCTCGGTTATGTTTTGGGGCTGCTTTGCTGCGCCTGGCACAGGGTGCCTTGCATCTGTGCAGGGCACAATGAAATCTCAAGACTATCAAGGCATTCTGGAGCGAAACATATTGCCCAGTGTCAGAAAGCTCTGTCTCAGCCGCAGGTCATGGGTCCTCCAACAGGATAATGACCCAAAACACACAGCTAAAAGCACCCAAGAATGGATAAGAACAAAACATTGGACTATTTTGAAGTGGCCTTCTATGAGTCCTGATCTGAATCCTATCCAACATCTATGGAAAGAGCTGAAATTTGCAGTCTGGAGAAGGCACTCATCAAACCTTAGACAGCTGGAGCAGTTTGCTCAGGAAGAGTGGGCCAAACTACTTGTTAACAGGTGCAGAAGTCTCATTGAGAGCTACAGAAAACGTTTGATTGCAGTGATTGCCTCTAAAGGTTGTGCAACAAAATATTAGGTTGGCAGTCCCATCATTTTTGTCCATGCCATTTTCATTTGTTTTCTTATTTACAATATTATGTTGAATAAAAAATCAAAAGCAAAGTCTGATTTCTATTAAATATGGAATAAACAATGGTGGATGCCAATTACTTTTGTCAGTTTCAAGTTATTTCAGAGAAAATTGTGCATTCTTCGTTTTTTGTGGAGGGGTACCAACAAATTTGAGCACGTCTGTATATAAAATACATTTATGTGAATTAGTATTATTTTGGCTTATGAAGTGTCCTGTCACTAAACATTACGCAAAACAATAAATTAATATGCACTCTATTGCCATGCTTCACATCTGTGAGACTTTGCAACCACTTTACTGGCTTTGCTATAATTTACCATTAAGCAATAAAAAAAATCCTTAAATTACCACAATTAAGACATTATCAGTCTCCTTACAAAGGTTACAACAGCTTGAAGCCATTATGCCAAGGTCACCACTTGTGTAATCAATTTCCCTACAACTTGGTTTACACCACCCATCAGAGGCAGCTCGTAAGGGAAGGCAGAAGAGAATTTAAAGGGATTTCCGTTTATTCTCCCCTGTAAACACCTCTTAACACAAGAGATAACAATTAAAACAACGCAGAAGCTGTGGAAATGCGTTAATCGCAAGATTACATTCCCGTCCCCTTGTTTTTCAATCTAACATTATTTCAGTACTATGATGGGTGAGAAGAAAAGCGTGAGGCATGGGCAGTGTTAGGTTTGCACCACACATAATGCTTTGAGTTTAGGCCAAAAAGCTCTATCTTGGTCTCATGTGACCACAAAACCTTTTCCCACATCGCAGCTGGGTCACTCATGCTTTCTGGCAAACTCCAGACGTGCTTTCAGATGGTACTTTTTGAGTAACGGCTTCTTTCTTGCCACTCTCCCATACAGGCCAGTGTTATGCAGAGCTCTTGATATGGTTGACTGGTGCACCATTACTCCACTCCCAGCCACTGAACTCTGTAGCTCCTTCAAAGTGATTGTTGGCCTCTCTGTGGCTTCTCTCACAAGTCTCCTTCTTGTTTGAGCGCTGAGTTTTGAGGGACGGCCTTTTCTTGGCAGTGCCTGGGTGGTGTGATGCAGCTTCCACTTCCTGATTGTTGATCCAACTGTGCTCACTGGGATATCCAACCACTTGGATATTATTTTGTACCCTTTCCCTAATCTATGCATTTGTATTACTTTATCTCTTCCTCTGTAGAATGCTATTTGGTCTTCATTTCCCATCAGTTTCACAGCCTGACCAATGATCATTCAACAGTGGGGTTTTTATCCAGAAAATGTGACAGCAACCTTAATGGTTCACAGGTGGAGGCCAATGGTAAGGTAATTGTGTCTGGGAACTTCCACAGCACAGGGGTTGAATACTTATGCAAGCAAGATATTTCAGTTTTTTATTTTTCTTAAAAATATTTCCCAACATAAAACCAATGTCACCTTACAATAATTGATTTTGAGTTTCAGTGTTTTAAAATAAAAAATCAAACAGAACGAAATTTCAATGTACCATTTGTAATTCAGTAATATGAGAGAATTGGTCAGGGGTCTGAATACTTTTGAAAGGCACTGTGTGTATATATATATATATATATATATATATATATATATATATATATATATATATATATATATATATATATTGCAGATTTCAACTATGTACAATGTTACACATACCATTAAATCTACCAAAAATGAATCATTATCCCACTTAATATAAGTTTAGTCCTAATAGTGAAAACTTCATACCATTTTTTTCCTCAAGTCAGCATCTTTATCCAGATGGGTGCACATATTTTCCATTTCTTCTATGGTCTGCCAGGGTCGAGGAAACACATTGTCAATGTCCTCCACACTGCTGCCAAGGGAAGAAACCACCCTCTGCAATAGGACCAAGCCTTCCTACTTCTTCTCAAGAATGCTGTCAAGCTTCATGAGGACACTCCTCTGAAAATCTATTAGAATCTAACAGACATTTATAGCAATTAGGTGATGATAATTCAGAGATGCAATGCAGTAATGTTCTGCAGTGATGAACTTTCTTTTTGCAGACATTTTATTGCATCTGTTGATTTAACCAAAACAACTAACGAGACTCATCCCATCTGCGAATTGATCTTGACCTTTCATCTGGTCTGCAAGGTGATCTTGGTGTATCTGAGCTGCCAGACGTCACAACTGATCTCTCGTATGACCTAGACCTGAAATTGTTATAGTCGCGCTGGGTTACAGTGTTCTTTTGGGGGTCATAGCCTCTAAAGAGCGCGAAAGACGGTTAGCTGGCCAGGTGGGCTGGCTTAAAATGATAAATATGGGGGGGGACTGTAGCTGCCAGGGGCAGTGCAGTCAAATTGCTGAGTGAATACAACTGTCAAGTGAAAACCCCAGCAAGAAAGCCTGTTGGTGATAGAGTGCTGTCAGATGTATTATTTTGGAGTAGACTACGGCCAGCAGTATTGGAATAATAAACCAAGTTACCGTCTTTTCCCGAGTTCGCTATCATGGTACAATCCAGCTGTTGTGACGTATTTTATCTTATAGTAAACATAATATAGGTCAAATGATAAATGTGATAGAAAAGTATACCATAAGCGTGTATGTTTTTTTGGGGTTTTTTTTATAATAAAGTCGATGTTGAAAAATCCCTTACACTGACACCCTTGACAAAAAATAAATAAATAAATAAATAAATAAATAAATAAATAATAATAATAATAATAATAATAATAATAATAATAATAATTAAATACTTGTACTTGGCATGTACACTTATCGTTTAGTTTTCAAATGATATAGCCTAGCTATACAGTCGATTAAATTAAATTTCCTTACCTTGTTAAAAGGGCTGCTTCAAATGAAGTAAAAAATAAATAACTATAACTAACTCTCACTATATACAATTATTTATTATTTATATACAATTATTTGTCAAATTTATCAATTTATCTAATGTTTTCTTCCCTTCGTTCAACCGTCTCCAACTTCTGTGACTTAGCTCGAGCAGTTTCTTGGTTTAAACTCGCTCAGTCTGCTTGTGCGCGTGAATATTTTTTAAATCGAACACTCGTACATTTCTTACTGGTATTTTTCTTTTTTTTATGTAGGTCAGTTTTCTACTTCATTTCTTATTTTTTATATAGCGCCCATAAAGACACTTCACAAATGTAACAAAACAGCAAATTGTGTTGAGTAATAAATAATAAAATAAACACTTAATGCAATAACAGGAAATTCTAAGGGATAAAGATCTGATTGTTTTTATTATTATAAAACTATTATAATATTCACTGTTACTACAGGTTCACATACTGAACACAAAAATATGATTGATTTTTATTTTTAGCTAATCCTAGTAAATGTATGTACATATAAAAAAATAATATTTTTTCCGACATTGGGCCAGCACTGGGCCGGTGTTGTAGTTTTATCTCCTTCTAAATACGATGGTCAGTGACATCGTGCCAGAACTGGCCCAACTGCTACTTGCCGCTGCGACTGCGAGCCGACTGTGCCGCTATGCAGCCGGATCCGGCCCGGCATCGTATGGCTGTGTGGGTTTAGTTTATTGTTGTATTTTTCATATGGGAAACAATTTAGCATTTATCATTTATCAACCTCAGCTGTAAGAAGGTAACTAAGTGGATAGTTTTGTCTTTCTTTCAACAACATGCTACAAATATTTGATACACTTCTAATGGGAATACAACTAGTTTTGTGTTTAGAAAATAGGCCCAGATTCCGTGTTCAATGAAACTACTGGATATTTTTTTTCAGAATGCATTTTATAAGATAAATAAATAAACACAGAAAAACTAAATTGATAAATATGAACCGTTTTTGGTGTGCAGGGTGAGTCATGCAGCGAAGGCTTGAATCCTGGCTGTGCGAAGGGAGCGTCGCATTTCCTCTGGTGCTCCTGTGGGTTAGGGAGACAAAACGGCAGGGACTGTTTCTCCTCATTGCGCTACAGGGAAGCCTGCTGGGCAGACATCCAGTTAGCTCAAAGGCGGACACCTGCAGGGCTAGCCTTTCTCCTCCAGCGGTCAGTAGCTCGCTGACATCTGTGATGGGGGCATTCTCATGAAGAAATATACGATTCATTAAAAACCATTCTCTGAAGTGTTAATTGCCTATTTAGTTTAATGAATGCACAGTAAAAGCATGTGCGTCAGGGCATCACAAAACCACTAAAACAACGACAATTAATAATTAATAGAGATCTATGTACAGGCAAGAGTGGCTCAAGATGGTTCCAGCATGTGCCCTTTAGCTGACACTGATTACCTTCAGCAACTTAACAAGTTTATTTTGTTTTTTTTCAGACAAAACAGGCCACATCCAAGAAGAGATAGGCTTGCCTTTTCACACCTGCAATAAATCATGGACAAATACAATACAATGAAATATAAATTTTTGTAACCTTGATATGTTTTTGTTTTTCTTATTTATTTATTGTATGTATAAATTAGTTAAAAAAGCAATGACAGTACATTATCTCCTGTCAGTACCTTTTTTTGACAATGTTGGGAAAAGGTATAACCCAAGTGCTATATTTTAATTATAAAGTATCACATTCATGTAGATCATGATTTCTAGGTCAAATCCAAAATGTTTTAATTGCCCATATACATCATGCAATGGAATCACAGGTAAAAGCACCATTCTCTGTGAAACAAAACTGTGATACAAACAAACAAAAATGATACATATCTATGAGACTATTAAAACCATTTGCCAACCAGAACTTAGGTATGAACATACATATATGGTGTAAAACACCACCAAAATATTGTTTTCTTTTTTGTACTTTGTATTTGTGTGTCTCCCCAGCTGAGATGTAAGTTGTAAACTGCTGATAATTCTTAGATATTTCTTAATTGTTAAAAAAATAATTATATATACTATAAAAACAAAAACACACTAAGAAGATATTTGGAAGTAGGGAGGTATGAGAAACTGGGGAAAAAATGTGTTTAATTAATAGCTGGTTATGCCTTGGCTTGACCAGACTTCAATCGTCAATTTAAGCTGTCAGTAACATATTATTGCAGATAGAGTGACAGGTCCTTGTTGGGGATGTGTTCTAAAGAGTAACATAAATTAGACAGGTATTGTGGATGCAGGAACATCCTTCTATTTGTAAGCTACAGTTACAATAGAAGAAGATAATACATGTATAAAAAGAGGAGAATTGAAAGGACAATAACAACAAACCTTGATTGACGTTAAAGAAATGGAGGGTGAATACTGTATCCCCAGAGTAAAAGAGTCAGGTGAACAATGCAAAGAAAATAATGATATGACAAACTGGAGGAAGAAAACCTTTCTTCCTGAATTGTACTTACTTATTAAATAAGTAATGAAAGAATTACATAATTTATTAAATATTATTAATAACAATACTGTGACTGTCATTCTTATTCAGTTAGGGAAATTCTTGCATAAAATATTTTATTAGACAAGCTAATAATATTGTATATTAATTTAGAAATAATACCATTTGCCATTCAGTCTTTCCTTGTATCGCCACTAAAAAAACAACCTCTCTCTTTTGATGCTAAGCGATTGAATGGGTAAGTTAAGAGAATGACGCAAAAAGCACTTCAGAGCCTCCATTGTCAAATGCATTATAATAACTGGTTGATTGATAAACTGTGGTTGGTTGACAGGTTACGCATACTCTCCAAATGTATCATATTGGCTGGTACAGTACCGCCTGTCTTACTTTGGTACCGGATCCTCACAACTTGATAGTGTGTACCGAAATCCACTCTGTTCTGAGTAGGCTGACAATGACTATGCTGACCACGCTAGCGTTAAGCCTCAACTGAAGCCTCTTATTTAGACTGCATTTGTTCTTCTGGACGGCCACCGCCGGGCCACTAGAGGCATGCAGGTGGGAGCGTCATGTCTGCATGGTAACCACTGTGCATGTGCAACCAGACAGTCCATTTCAGAACAGTACCGCTCACCACCAGGAGCTCGGCTTCCAGTACTGCTCGGAAGAATACAGTCAGATTTCTCTAAAGTTAAAATTACTTAACATTGTATTACAGATGGGGTGGGGTGCTGGGGATTAATAACTGAGAGGGTTTAAGGAGAAAATAAATATTGTATTTTGTTTTGTGGACTTGGGTAAGATAAAAGTTCTTAAAATTAAAAACAGATGATTTTAGTGTGAGTTAGTTTACACCACCTGCTTCGAAATTAAGCGTGGGCCAGTACAGGGCACAGGGTTAAGGAAACAGGGAAGGTTGTTCAGCATAATAGTATTTGGGAGTGAGATTTTGTGTGATATAATGAAAAATATACAGATGGTCTGTGGTATCTAAATACAGCAAACCCCCCTGGAAGTAGCTCTCTTGCTTCGCTCGCTCACTACCTGCACTATGAGCTGCTCACTTGCTTAACACCCTGCCATGAGTCACTCGCTCGCTTAACACCCTGCCATGAGTCGCTTGCTAAATGCAACACAAATGTAATTGTTTTAATCTGTCAAATGTTAGAGGGTATGGTCATGGGGAAGGAAGTCTGAAACAAAGCTTTATTGTACATTGGTTTACAGTTTCAGGGGAGTTATCCGTCTAAACTTTACATTCAGTGACAAGGTTGGAGGTTTACCTGTCTCAACCAAATGCTTGCTATACATTTCTTGACAGTTCCAGGGGAGTAACTTGTTTGAAACAATGCTTGTTTTACATTTCCTTCCTGAAATGACAAATTTTACTTTGCACTTTCTGCCAACACTGAACAAAAGAAAATAAACTTAATACAGTTTTTATTTAAGTAAAGGCACTCATTTAATTACTTCATCAGTCATATTTATATCTACTGCTATTTAGAACAATCGAATAGGCCCCACAGTGTTCTAAACATTAGACTTGTTTAAAATGTTAGTGTCAGTATCTCTGAAATCTTGTCCATATGTAAACGAGTCAAAGACTGGCTATTTAGATATTCTGCTAGGGGTAAGTAACTCCAGAACTTCCAGTCCAGGTTTCTGTTCCAACCATGTACTTAATTATTATTATTATTATTATTATTATTATTATTTGCTCTTAATGGAATTTACTCTACTAAGCAAATATTTGTACTATAAGTTTAACTGCTGTTAGTCAAATTCCCTCTTAAATGTAATTATTTGCTCTTATTTGAATTTGATCTCACTTTCTACTGTTTTTATTGTATTTTATAACTGATATTCTGGAACAACTGTAAGTCGCCCTGGATAAGGGCATCTGCTAAGAAATAAAATAATACTAATAAAATATTATTAGTATTATTATTATACGTGTTACAGGGCAATATAAGGTTACAGTGCAAAAACAATATTTAAATACAGTACAGCACACCTGTCAACTCTCCCTTATTTGCCGGGACTCTGACAGTTTTTGGACACGTCTCCAGGGACAGATTTCATCCCATACTTTGCTCAAAACTCTACTGTTGAACCCCTTTATGTCGCAAACCTTTCATTTTGCAAAAAGCATGTACGATCTGTATATAGCAGGGTTAAGGATTCAGGGGGGCCCTGTGGCAGGCATGCATTCAGTAGCTGACCATCGACAATGGCTGTGCGTGTGGTAAGCCCTCCCAGTCCAGTAAAAAAAAAAAAAAAATATATATATATATATATATATATATATGGATCTAAATTTCAAGCTTCTTGGACCACAACATATTCTCACATAATCCTAAGCAACATTGGAAAAAAACATACTTTCTGTAAACTATGCAGAACTGATTTTAACAGTGAGACATGGGAGCAAGAATGATGATCTGTGTGGTAAGCACGAGCGATCACAAAAACACCAAAAAGACAGTGATACTCAGAAAACCAGCGCTTCAATAACATCTTTCATTGCCAAAGGAAAAAACGGAGATCAAGAAAGTTACATATATAGAGATCTTTGCATGTGATTAGTTCAGCAAATCTGTACTGTAGTAGACATGTTCTCAGACTCACACATGTAACATATAAACCATGACGCGGCTTATAACATGGCTACCTGTCATTTGGGGGAATTAAAATCAAATAATTCAAACACATTTTAAATTAAGACAAAAACAGAAACTTATATTGTGTATATATCCGCAGTGTAATATAGTCCCATATTTAATTTAATTTAATTACATGTATTGTTCACTTATTTAAAATAAATTGCATGTCTCTGTTTATTGTGAATTTATGCATTGAAAGTATTATCTTGAAACTAGAGGACTGAGCACAAGCTATTGATGTTGATGGTCTGGGCGGAGTTTCAAATAACACAGAGGAAGGCGGGAGAGCAGCTGTGATGGATGCTGGATGTGAGTTTATAACATCGTTATATGCGAGGCACACATATTCAAGTCCGTTTTCATCCTTTTGGATCTCAAAAGATGTTTTTGTTAGTTGTCGAACACCCTCGTGTCCACTTCGTGCCTGATTAAGTTTAAGATCAAACCAAACTTTACGCACCAATCCGACCGCGGTGTCAGGGGATAGTTCCTCAATTTCCTGCAGATGCATCAAATCCAGGCCGGTAATTCAGGGGGTGGTGTCTGACCTTGTCTACCTGCTTTTCTAAAAGTTTTCATGACTGACGGGAGTACATTATTGCTGGTTTTAAACTTGCTGTCAGCAGAGATGTTAACACTTCTACTGTTAAAATATCTATTCAGTCCAGCTCTCAGCGTTATAAAACTGGAGACTGAATACTGGTCACCAGTTGAACTTCTTGCACTGGCATAAAATCCCCTTTAATGTTGTTTAGATTTTTTGGACTTATTTCCTTAAAATTAATGTAAATGTATTTTTCTTTAAGCCACTCTAAGTACATTAACAGCCCATGCTGTCGTTTTCCTTTTGTGTTTTTTCAATCTTTGTTTTCTTCTATTTCATTTAGCTGTTCATCATCTACTGTTATGTTTCTACTCTTGCTGGTGCACTTATTTTATTTATTTATTTTTTTCAGGTTGACTGCTGTCTTCACTCAGCAAGCTGGTGTTGTACCAGTTATCTGTTTTCATCCCCAAATATATTAAAGGGCATAGGTGGAATGTCATTCATTTTTGGCAGTGGTTTTGTAACTAATAACAAATAAAATGGCAGTTTATCATGGCATTTAGAATATATAATATATAACCAATCAGAGGTTGTTATTTTTCAAGCCGTATTATAATGCAAAGTATTCCACAGGAAAGTCTAAAAGTTGCACAAATTGTGAAAGATAAGCATTTCTATTACAATTGTAGCCTATTACAATTTTAGCATAAACATTGCTTTGGAAATTCAGATTGATTGATAATATGTGTTTATATACAGCAATAGTGTGTTCATTTAAAATATAGCTGACAATCAAATGTTACTGACAGTTGCATTAATGCTCCTCCACATATGTGCAGTGTAATGAATAATGTTGCAATACCACATTGTTGTGTATTTTGGCTTTTTGAATATTTTTTTATGATGGACTTATTGAATATAGAGGTTTTTTTCTTGTTATAAAGTAGGTGCCATAGCTCGTATTTTGATGACAAGGTCAATGTGAAGTACCTTCTGGACAGGGGTCCATGGTTGGGGATGTACTTCACTCCACAAGCCATCGGAAATCATACGCTTGTCCTTCATCATCTCATCGAATTCATCTACATTGAACTTGGTGCCCTGGGAACTTGAACTTTGCGCGCCGGAGAGCCTTGATGATGTGCTCCTTGTTCTCAGCCTTTAGGTTTGTTGTGTGATGAATGTTACTGTGTTGACTGCTGCCAAATCAGCCACCTACAACTACAGCACAATAAGAACAACAGGGGCCAAGACAGCATTGGATTGTGAAGGATGGCATGGTTGTTTTTCTGTTTGATATTGTTCCTGTTTAAAAGCAATTAGAAGGAAGTAATGAAGTGGAATAGTTGTATGCCTTTGTATTATGCAGGTATTAACTTCAATTTAGGCCACTAAGATTTCAGTTTATAAAAGCTCCTTTATTTTGAAAACTCAGTGTTGACAGATATGGTGTAGTTTACAGTAAGTGAAAATACTAATAGAATACAGTATGAGGTTAGAAGTCACGAGTCAGGATTAAAACAATTTGCATCAACGACATAATAGTCGTGCAATAGTGCATCAGCTGAGTATCCAGTAACATGGTGCTTAATTAGGTCAGGCAAGTCCAGTACATAGTAGGAGGGTTTGGTGGGGTACACCGTGCGTACTTTATGTTTTGTGTTAATTTGTATTTGTAGTATTATTATTTAAAGGTACTGTCTTTGTTTGAAAATTGTTTTGTTGTTAATTATTTTACAGCATGGATGGTGGGGTTAAAATGCCCTATCCAGCTAAAACATGTGCATAATGTGACCATCTCCAAATTAATTAAACAATGATCAATTTGGAGATGGTCACGTATATATTTGGAGATGGTCATGTACAGATCAGCTGCTCATCAGGGTTAGTGTGTTCAGAGGCGGAACGAGAGACATGAGTCGTGAGATAAAAATAATACATCTAGAAAGCATTGCTACCCTTGCTGGTTTTACACCAGCACGATACTTGCTTCCATATCTGTTGTGCTTGTCTGTTTTGGCCACTGTGCCGTTTTGTTTTGTTCAGTGTTTTATTTTGTACAAACTGTTTATTTATTATTAAACTCACGCATCAGAGCTTCCATACCCCTGTACTGTTCTCATTTACTTCCTGGTCTGACATCACCACAAGCCATCTGGGTCACAGAGGGGTAGATCAAGAGATCTACAAGTGCAACTCTAGTGTTAGATTATGAGACATAGGCTGTCAAAAAGTGGTAAACGTATTCTTGCTCTATAGGAATCAAAACATATTGGTATGAAATAAAGAATGTACTTTATACTCTGTAGTAATTAAGTTATTTACCTTGAATTCCTTCCATGACCATTAGGGAGAGTAAAGAAAAAGCTAATATAGAATTGAAAACTCAACCCAAGTTTAACACAACAAATAAAAGATACCAGTATGTACAGTTTAGTTGACTAATAGTTAAAATATTTTTATTTCTTTAAAAAAAGGTAACACTTAAAAAAGGCAACAAGACAGTTACAGTCAAATATACTATATTTTATTAGACGTGCAAAGATCTGATGAAATGTTTCAGAGTATGTTTGGATTGTAAACCTGTTGCCTCTCCTATTTTCCAGAAGTGCAAAGACTTGTTACCCGTTCACAATATAACACGCCATTTAAGAGATTATAGCTAACAAACTTCCATCAGCTCCTTCCATTGGCTACATAAGTCTAAAATGTGCAGTTTTGAAAGAAACACATGTCTGGATAGCACAGATGTTTCATTTTTACTTTGTAAAGCACTTTTAATTTTAACAGCCTATTTGTTTTTCTCCATAACCCAAAGCACAAGGAAAGTTTAATAGAGACATCTGTTTGTTAAAAAAGCATCACATTTTTTGCCCTCCACCTTCTTAGAGCCCATTATTTTTCTACAAAGTCAAAGTTGTCTATTGTTAGCATGCTTCTTCGGTTTCCTCACAAAAATTAAATATTTGTGTTATATCTCACATCCCATTTTGCGATGCCCTAAATTTCAGAAATTATTAGATATAATGCTGCATCCATAACTGTAGTGAAACTGAGAGCTACGGCGCTCAGCTATTTTATTAAATAATAAACAAACAAAAGATTTAAACAAAACACACTAAACAAAAGGCGCGTTATCCAAACAAATAAACAAATAAGTATTGTGCTGGTGAAAAACAGCACGTGTAGCAGTTGTTTCTATCTCTCCTTTCTATCTCTCCTTGCTCCCACTCCCGTACTCTCCTCTGTACACTCTCCGCTTAAGTGTGGACAGCTGGAGGCTTTTATATTCTGGCCGAGGGGTTAACTAGCTGTTAATTATCTTATTACCCCTCAGCCACAGTCTGCACGAGTTTAGTAAGGATGCTTGACTGTCAGCTATTTAAATAATCAGTAGCTGATCAGTCACGAGGTTTTTAAAATACAAAACAATAACAAATAAGCGGTGCTTCGTCATAGTATAAACATTGTTGTCATCACAATGTATCCCCCAACTCCCTCATTTTAGTGTTTTAACTCCCAAAACGTGGTGCTACAGATAAAGGAATGTCCCCTAAAATATATAGTGGTATTTCTTTTTGTCCAGTTCCTAAGTAATTCATAACATGCAAATATTCTGAGCTGGGTTTTATTTTTCGGAATTTTGAAAGCGAATGCACTTGGTTGTTACGAGTCATGAATCATTTAAATTTGATCAAATCTAAAATAAAACCATATATACAATTTTAAAGCTTAGAACATGAAGAATATGATTTTCAAACTATTTACAGAATTCAGAACAGGAAAGAAAGTACAGAATTAGCATATAAAGGTTACAAATGAAAAAAAAATAAAATAAAAAAATAAAAAAACAATGACTGATGTCTTGAGGTCAAATAACAAATAAAATAAATAAATATTGCACCACAATTTATTTTATGTTGTGTACCAGTGCTCAAAACATAGTGCAGCACAAAGTGGAATGTTCCCATAAGGTATGCAGTGGTACTTCATCTCCTCCTGTCTTCTTGACTCGCCCTGCTGATGTCAGTGATCAGGGCTGCTGTTGCAAACTGCACTGCCGAAACACTGACTTGTTCTCTTTTGAGAGGATGAGGCTTGGGAAATGTCGAGCAGTCAGCCTCATAGGATGCACTGTGGTGTTTAGCCTTCCTCCTTGATACCTTGCACTGGAGGCTGCACTGCTGTATTGCAGAATTTGCTTCACAAGGCTCATACGAAATGACAGCATAGTTGGTGGTTTCAGCTGCTTCTCTGAATACAACATGTAGGCATTAAGGATGCATCAATAAGGTGGAAGGCAAGCTTCTTGTACCTTTTGACTGTTTTCAGCAGAAAGCTGTAGTATTAATACTGTGATTCTTGAAATGTATTTTTGTTCACGACTGTAAGTCGCCCTGGATAAGGGTGTCTGCTAAGAAGTGAATAATAATAATATTATTTCAGCAGCTGGTCAATTCTGTCAACTCCTCCCATGATGGCATCGTAATCCAGAATCACCTGGGCTTTGTAAATGGTTTGGTCTTCTTTCCTATGCTTACTATGCTAGCATCATTGCAGTTTGAAAGCATGGTGACATAATTCCTGTCACGCCAGCACAGTGCCATCAGCTTGTCAGTGGTGCGGTAAGTCACATCTCCTTTCTGCAGTGGTGTTGCATCTGCTTTTATGCACAAATCTTTAGGCATGCCATGCCGGTTACCATGCACCGTTCCCAGGCAATCAGTCTTCCGGTCATACAGAGACAGACACAGTTCAGTTCTGTTGCAGTAGTTAACTACAGCTAATCGATACCCCTTATCTAACAGTCCCTTCATAAGCGCCATAACAACACAGAAACTAGAACCATGTTGGCCTCAAGCAGTTGTTGGTCTTGCCCAGAATACAACATGTATTTCCATGTGTAGCCGGTTTTTGCCTCACACAGCTCATAGGAATTCTGGATTGTACTTTTATTTGTAATTTTCCATCTGGAAGGTACTTTTGAACCAGTTTTTTAGTAGTCATATTTGCACAACAAACATTTTAGGTGCAAGGTAAGTGTTTATACAGCTTAGGTGTTTTGTTTTACTAAAAATGTTATTATAAAAGTTTATCATCCTTTTTACCTTTGCTATACTGTGCATCTACTATATGTTTTGCTGATTGATAATGTGCAACCTGCTGTAGTTCTATGATTTAGGCGGTACTATGCTTTGCAAAAACAAAACAAAAAAAACAACACTTCGACATGCTTACTCTTTCATAAGAATACTTACGTTCTGATGTTCATACTGTGTTTTCCACAATAGATATTTTATATAAATTACTATTTGCATTTATATATTCGAGCAATAGACATTTTGTTTTTTCATACGTATCATTTACAGCTTCATACTGGTGTTCCGTTTTACTAAGAAGTAATATTATAATAAAGGGTATCGTCCTTTTCAAATGGATAGCTGTCGAAAACAATTTATGCAAGTTATTTTTTTACTATGTTTATATGTAAATTACCTCAGATTGGTGGCTTATTGATCCTGTCAGGCAAAACTTCGATTTTTTTTTTTTTTTTATATAAAACGTATTTATTTTAGAAACGTTTTATAAGTAGAAACAGTAAGTTTGGCAAACTTTTTTTGTGGTGAAGCATAGTAATTCTGACCTGCTTCATTCTAAAGTATAGCGAAGTATGCTAATGCCCCATATAACTCAACTAATAAACAGTAGTGCTCCTAAAATGCACACAAAAGCCCAAATATGTGGATGCTTCGCAGGAAGAAAAAAAAAAAACTACCCTTCGTCACACTTTACTATTGTACCACAGTAAGAATACTTATACATACAATACATTTTCCACAACAAACATTTTAAGAGCACTATACTGTTTATATTAATTGAGTTATATGTCCCGCGAAACACCCAACAAATAAATAACACACACTCACACGAAAAAGCCCAAGTCTGTGGATGCTTTGCGGGAAAAAAAACTACCCTTCGTCACACTTGTGTACTTATAAAACGTTTCTAAAAATAAATAAAAAAATCGAAGTTTTGTCTGACAGGATCAGGAAGCCAACAATCTGAGGTAATGTAAACACAGTAAATAAACCAACTTGCATAAATAAATTGTTTCATAAATATATTACTGATGGCATAAGGGAGAAGTACATAAATAAAAGAACATTAAAAAAAAAAATCATAAATCGTCTTACCTTCAGTGTTGCTTAAATCCCCCTCAGTATCGACAATGAAAGATGGATCAACCTCTTCATCCTCCAAATCAAGATCCTCACCACCACTGGAGTAAGTCTCCCTCATCCTCCAAAATTAACTCCAAGGCAGTCTGGGGATCAATTCTGCGCATTCGCTTTCCGAATTTCATTTTATAGAACACTTTTTTTTTTTTACTCTCACTGCTAAAACTCCTAACTACTACAAATTGATTTTAAGTTCACCAAGTCTTCTCTTCAGTCCACAGAATTCACATTACATTGGCATTTTCAATGCTGCGGTTTAAAAAACAAACCATGCAAGGCGAAGGAGGGGAGGGGCCCGAAATACTCTGGCTGGGTCTTCAAAAGGTTAAAGGGTTAACAGAATGGTGAAGCAACTCACCAGAACGGGAAACACCAAATTGCTCTGCGACTTGTGTCTGATTCAGGTTTTTTCAAGAGCTCAAACAATTTCCAACCTTTTGTAGCAACAGAAACAGCGGCGCATTTCGCCGTTTGTTTACATGCCATTTTGTAGCGATGAAGTGCTCCCTTAGGCAAAGTGTTCTCTTAGGAGGTGTTCCTATACGCAGAGACTACTGTAATGTACTTTTGATAGTCATGGGGACTGCCCCTGGTTGGCTTGTCTTTTGCTACTGAGTATCTTTGCCGCTGAGTTATTTATTCTGAACTTCTGCAATAAATAACACAAGATTCGCAATGGGATTACATTAGATAAGGAAGAAGTAGGTCTGCCTCCATAAAATTACGATTTGGCGGATTTTGACCCATGGAACACTGATAGTCGCACCAAACTGGAACTGGCCTACCTTCTCCAGTCGTTCCACGTTTGGAACGCACATTTACAAAATCTAGAAAAGTATGGTTACAGCATGATGATGTAGCACATCCCAGGGTTAACAGGACCCTATAGTAAATGGTGCAGGTCCAAATCAGTAGCTTCCCTACACCACTACCAGTTTTACACTGGTTTCTTTTAGCCATAATTTCTGCCAGAGAAGCACCGGTGATGGCCCTCTGGAACATCATAGCACAGCAGTATCGCTTCTTCTGCACCTCTTCAGACTGGCCCGTAAAGGAGGCAGCACCTGTGTTGAAAACTGGAAGAAAGTGGGCGGCAAAGAAAGCCATGGAAGATGCAAAGGCTGCCCTTCGAATCGGTGATATCATGGGGCAAGTTCAGCATGGAAGAGGGGGTCTTGGTCTCAGTTCAGCTCATCCTATATGGCACAAGGCAGCCCCAGCTCAACGGTTTACTTAGAGCCATGACCAGGTGCTGCGATGTTTGGCCTTAGTATTGGAAGACAAGCGTAACATGACCAATAAGTTGCCACCAGTTTCATCAAAACATTACACACAAAAGATAACATTCCTCCGCCCAGGAGAGCAACTGCCAAGAAAAGGTGTTAAAGCCAAGCCTCGCACAGGACAACTGGAAGCTGCTAGAGACTGGAAAATGCTGGCAGATGTTGGTCAACGGCTTACTTTTCCACCTGAGATTGCCACCACTAACCTTCGACCAGATATTGTCTTGTGATCTGGATCAGCACGCCTTGTTCACCTGGTAGAGTTAACAGTGCCATGGGAGGATGCTGTAGATGAGGCGTATGAGAAGACAAAACTGAGGTATGCTCAACTAGCCGCTGAAGCGGAACAGCGAGGATGGAGGGTCTGGGTTTACCCAGTGGAGGTGGGTTGTCAAGGATTTGTGGCACACTCTACAACCCGGTTTCTCAGAGACGTCGGATTCAGTGGCCAAGAGTTACGTCGCACAGTGAAGAACACATCTGAAGCAGCAGAGAGGAGCAATAACTGGCTGTGGTTGAGACAGAAAGATTCTGGTTGGGGATCTCAAGCACAATACAAAGAAAGAAACGCTGATGTACGGGTAAGTAAGCTGGGCTGAGTTGAGTGGGGGACGGAGAGGGGTGTTGCGGGGACGAAACACCGAGGATGGAAGGTGCCCACTTGAAGATCCCAGAGATGTACCCTACTTAGCTCACTCCAGACAGATGTCATGCTGATGCACTGGGGAGACCGCACTGTGGTTGATCCCCGGAGTCAGCATCACAGCCGTCGTGTGTGCTGATGCGCTGGGGAGGCAAAATAAGCTGATCCCTGGAGCCAGCTTTACACTTCAGCCATCAACACCAGGCAGAAGGATATCATATCATCAGATGTAAGGAAACGTAAATGGAGATGCAGATGGATCACATTAGTTTACTGTAAAGCTGCGTCTTAGTTGGTGCTTATTTTGGCGAGAGCCGAGTTCAAATCAGCATGAAGTTTTAACATCTACTCTCATGTAATGGAAATCATTACTGGATAACTATTAAAGATGTAATTATAATAATTGTACAGAAGCTAGCAGATTTGTGTTATATTTGTTACACAGTAACCAGTAAAGATGTATTTCTATTAATTGTACAATAGTAAAAATATGTTTACAATTATTACATGCTAGCTAGTAAAGATGTATTCATATCTGTAAATCAAGTCAAGTCCTTAACAGGATATTATTAAAAAATAATGGGCTAACAAAATACACATGAACAACTAAACACAATACATTAAATATGCTAAAATACCGGTACAAAACTTTCAGTAAAAAAAGAACTAAAATAGATCCTAATCATCCCTCTAATCCACGTAAAAATGAAACATCTTCAATATCCAGTCATTTTTAGTCATCCTGTTTCAATTTCATGTTGCATGGGGATAGAGATAGTATTTTGGGGACATAGAGAGGCAAAGAGAGGGATTACACCATATACCAAACCTGCGTGTCCAACATTCTTAGGTTTGAACTACGTTTCACTAGTCACTTCCCTTAGGGATTTACTCAGCCAGCTGCAGCAGTAGCTAGATAACCAGTTAACAAAAATATAGCAGAATTGGGTTACTCATGAACTCTCATGCTTCCCAAATATTTTGTCCGCTACTTGCAGAGCTCACAAAGGCAGGTTTACAATCCTAAACTCTCCCACAAAAATAAAACAGCAGTAGGCTTCTTTTGTGAAGTGAGTTACACAAAACTAATACCAGCAACATGACACACAACACATGCGACCCCCCGGCAGCCTCTCACTCTTTCTACATTCCGCCTTCTCGCTCCATTTCCATTGGAATGTAGTCTTTTTAAAACTGACTAAAATTCCTTCCAAATTATTAACAATGAAAATATCTGTGGAAGTAAAACATAACACAAATATTTAACTTTCTAGGAAAAGAAAGACCATTTTTTTATAAATGTGAGGCAATTTCAAAATAGCACTCTTCTTTTTTCAGTGTATCTGTCTTTAGTTATCATCAGTGTCCCGATCTTCCTCATTTTCACTTACACTTACTCCAAGGCTTTCACACCCAACACGACAGAGCACCTGCTTAGTAAAAAACCTTCAATGTGGACCCTTGGAATGTAGTCATACAGAGATTTTTTGTATTTAGCTTTTGCTGAAGGTATTTTTCTGGTTCTTGTGTATTTTTGGGTCAAGAGTTTAGGATCAGCTATCGATCTCTGCCGTCCCTTCTTTGAAAGATTGGCTGTAATCCAGTTGTATACTGTTGTATAATACTTTTAAATTATACAATGGCAAGGATTGCCTTCTGATTCATTTTAATAGGTTTGTGACATCAGACCCGTGGCAATATCTACCGATATCACACAGCTCGCATCACAAACCTGTTATCGCCACGGTTCGGAACCACAGCCTTATCACAGGTAAACAAACAAACTTACTTTGTCCTTTTTTCATTCAAAATGAATTCACAGTCATTGTATTACCACAATATGGCACTCCAGGGTATGTGTTGTTGTGGCATATCACCACTTCTTGGTTGGTTGACAGTGCACCTGAGGCGTGGCGATATCCCACAACAACACACACCCTGGAGTGGCATATTGCTTAAGTGTCAACTATAAAACATGTACAGTATTAAGCAGTCTCACAAAATTTATTGGAAAAAAAAAACCTGCACAAAATTGGAATTGGAAAATCTCGACAAGCCACACAAATAAAATATGAAATGGAATTTGTGTAAAATGCCCTTAAAAACTGTTACAGCTCCTAAATGGGACTATCAATCAAAAAAGTATGTTTAGAAATATATAATGTTTTTGTCCAGTTTTAATGATTAAAGAAAAAAGAATGGAAAAACTTGGTAAGCCTCAAACAAAACTGAAGAAACAGTCATACTCACTTCATTTGATGAGAAGTTGCTTGATTCCTCTTCAGGTTGCTCAGTATAAGTGTGATCTTTCACCTGGTCTTCTTCTGAATCAAAAAAGTCACTTTGTGTGTTATATAATTGTCCTTTTTTCATTAGAATGAATTTTAAAGCACAAGGTGACCACATTGTCTCTTGTGGGCGACTCCATTTTGAAATTGTGGAATATCAAGTTTTTCCCGCTCAGTAACTCATGAAAAATGAAGTAAGTTTGCTGTGCTGCCATCTACTGGAAAATACTGGAATGAAAACTATTAAAGCTGATTATCCCGTTTTTCAAAAAAGCAAGGATAGGGTTATACTAAAAAAGGGAAAATGTGGGTTATCAAGTTTTTTCCAGGATACCCCACAACTGATACAGTACTGTTTTGTAACCTGATAACTCATCATCATCAAACTTCAAATGGTTTATTCAATATTTTCAAAATTGACTTGTAATAGTGAGTGTCTTGAGGAACACTGATTGGTTTATTCAATCTTTCCAGAACCGACGTTATTTAGCATTGACTCATTTTGTATTCTGATTTCCGCGAGTTCACTTCATCCTTACAAAATAGCATGTAAACAAACAGTGAAATGCACCGCTGTTTCTCTTGCTACAAAAAGTTGCAAAATGTTCAAGCTCAATGAAAACAACCTGAATCAGACACAAATCACTAAGCAATTTGGTGTTTCCCATTCTAGTGAGTTGCTTCCCCATTCTGTTAAATAATGTGTCTTGAATATTGCTCCTGTACATGTTTTCATAATTAATATTGAGCTGTTGCTGCATTTTTTAACCTGTGTCGGGATGCTGTTTTAATTTAGTTTGACAGTTAGTATAGTAACGTTAGTTTGTCTGTTACCTTATTATTATAGTTTATTAACATACGCCTATTGCTTTTCTCTTATTCTGTTCACTCATGTGTTGATGCACGTGCATCATGACAAGTAATTATTTATTTATTGATTCATATTGTGTCTGGTGGTCAACTCCATTTTAGAGAACACATCCGCTAAGAGAGCACTTCACTTCTTCCCAAGGGGTGTTCTCTTAGCCGGAGACTACTGTAATAAATACCAACACCTCATTGAGTGAAACTGTATTTATATATTGACAATTTGCCAGTAAATATTGTAGACTATAAAATGGGCAATTACAAAGCATATGGACATGCAACCAATTAAATAAGCCTGCAATTGTGTTTAAAATATAAATGTACATGTATTTTGATTAATGTGTATCCAATTGAAGTATCAGTTTGACCAGCTGTAAACATCATTGTACAAGCACACAAAACTATAACATCTATGAACTCCACTTCATAGGAATGTAAATCTTGTTCACCTTCCCAAAAGGGTAGTTCACTCCCTGCCCACCACTTGCTCTGTTGCAGCCATTGCACTTATGTGTATATTAATATAATTCATAAAATACATTCCCACAAGCTTTCACAGGCTCTACAGACAAGTCCTCTGTTGATAAAACATGGCTCAGATAATGCCTAAATTGTACACCTTTTAATCCTCTGGATTAAAGGGGGAAATGAATGGACAATTAAATGAAAAAAACTTAACTTTATACATAATATTCATATATATGAATCTTAGTATATAAATACCAAATTCCTAGTCTAGAGAAGTGATATTTATAGAAAATAAAATGTAAACGTCAAAATATTGTAGCTAATAACCCCTGATATTTACTGACTAAATACCACTGAGGACAGGAAGTTCATAAAAACCCAGTTCTTAAGTTTGAAATAACTTGTTCACAAAGAGAATAATATATGTTGTGTGGGATAAGGACAGTGATATGAATGCAAACCAAAATTAGATGCTGTCTTGGAGAAAACAGTGTATTAAAAATGAATAAGTCTTCAAGGACAGAGGGACCTCTTTTCATTCCCATATTTTTTGGTGTTAAAGTTATTAAAATGTACAACAAATGTTTCTTTTGGGATTCTTGTATGATACATTTTATTTTTTACTGACTGGCAATTAGTGGTAAGTACTTCATATTAAGATTTTCTTTTCTTTAAATCTTTACTCTGAAAGAGATTGCTGGGGGTCTTGCTATGAAAAATCACAAGATGGAAGTATAGGGTGTGACTAATGGTTTAACTAGGAAGTATATTTGATTGATATAATAGGAGATCAAAAGGTTGGGAGAAGACCAGCTCATGCCCCCCGAACTACACATATAGGTTAACATAAATGTCAATTATTTGAGGCTGTGTGGTCCAGTGGTTAAAGAACAGGGCTTGTAACTAGGAGGTCCCCGGTTCAAATCCCACCTCAGTCACTGACTCATTGTGTGACCCTGAGCAAGTCACTTAACCTCCTTGTGCTCCGTCTTTCGGGTGAGACGTAATTGTAAGTGACTCTGCAGCTGATGCATAGTTCATACACCCTAGTCTCTGTAAGTCGCCTTGGATAAAGGCATCTGCTAAGTAAACAAATAATAATAATAATAATAATAATAAACAAATAATAATACTTGTTGCTTAGCACAGCCTTGGTTCAGAGCTTTTCCTGATTTAGCACCCAAACTAAATTTATTGTATTTAACCCAATTTCATCTGCTATGGACACATGGTATCCTCTGTGATGGAGCATGCTTTTAAATGTTCATGTAAATTGAAAAAAATCTCATTTAGTAAAGTGGAGAAAACCGAATTGTAGAACTTTTACGTTGCTACATCCTTAATTTTTTTTTAAAATTTGCATTGATTGGAGGGTGTTTCCGATGAGTCAGTCAAGATCTTGTTGTTCAATAAAACAATCTTCATTAACTCCCTTGTCAAAGCATAGAAAACAAATTCAGCTCAAGTTTCTCAGTAGTATTTATAATCCCCATGTCTCATAGACATACAGTGTTCTTTCTTTACAGTGAGACTCCATTTCTTCAGATTTCTTGTACTTGAACCTTCATTCATCTGCTGTATATTATGATTCTACAGTGTAGCATGTTCACGAAGGAAATAATGCTCTGTAATGCTCATCTAAGTAAGCCTGCCATCTGTGCCTGTCAATCTGAGATTATTATTATTATTATTAATTTCTTAGCAGACGCCCTTATCCAGGGCGACTTACAATTGTTACAAGATATCACATTGTACATTATTTCACATTATACAGATATCACATTATTTTACATACAATTACCCATTTATACAGTTGGGTTTTTACTGGAGCAATCTAGGTAAAGTACCTTGCTCAAGGGTACAACAGCAGTGTCCCCCACTGGGGATTGAACCCACAACCCTCCGGTCAAGAGTCCAGAGCCCTAACCACTACTCCACACTGCTGCCCTTGATAAACGACTGGTATTTTATATTAAAACAACAACCCCCTCACTTTGCCATTCTGTGAGCTGCATAGGCAGATTTCAGCTTCTAGCAGCAGGAGGTTAAAACATATATTCAAACTAATGAAGCAAAAACTTTTTTAAATGCAAGTGGTTGTTCCTGTAATAGAGTCGTAGTTGTTTCTCTATCTGCTTCTTTTGATGCAGCAAAGTGTCCTTCCAGTCACTGCTTTCTGAACTGCTTACTTGAAACGTTTGCCTTGTTTGTATTTGAAGAAAAATAGCCCTGCTGTTGTGTTAATTGCTCTTCTTACCTCCTATCTGTGCCCAAACTGGGTTCAGTGAGTTATTGCATAGCATAAATCCATAATGAAAACCATGTGGAGATTAAATAGAAATTACCACTAATAAAATGTACTGCTTAGATTGAAAGTAATTTAATCATGAGAATAACTATGACCACTACTTAACTGGTAGATTTGACGTATGTAAATATTTTGAAGTCAAGCTTTTCAGTATGCTTGTTGGAGTGGCTTTGCACATATCCATTTAAAATTAGGGAGACTGGTAATTGAAAAAAAAACACTATCATTATTGTTTATTTTAACAACTATTTGTTCTTAAAGAATGTTTCAGCTGGAAAATATCCCATACTGTAAGTCTGCATTATGTGATCAGAAGCATATTGTATGTTACATTCTTAGTAGAATACATTACATAAAATCTTATGGGTAAGTAATAGTTAAAGGTGAATACCAGATTATTGTACTTTTATTACACACACAGAATCTGAATTTATTAATAGATCAAAAGCATCTGAGAATCTCATTATTTGGGAAAAATAAAAAGAATCAACATTGTACAATATGTTTGTATACTTTTGTTGGTTAATAATTGAATACAAACTATAGTTTTTTTCAATTTCTTGTATATGAAATCAGAAAATCATTTGTACCATATTTCAAAAATTGCAAATGAATGGTTACTTGTATGTACAGTATACTAAGAGATAGTAGCATTTTACATGTTCTTAAAATAGAAAACAAAAGTGGTAACACTGCAGAATCAAATACGAATATACATATTTTGCATGATTAATTCAGCATACAACAAACTAGGATTAAGCAGTCTTGTCAGAGTCAAAAGTGTTATTATACTGTAGTAAGAGCTCTGCTACTAAATTTGGAATCAGGCATGTTTTTCAGGTCAAACAATAGTAGAATGTGGGAGAGTTTACAATTAACAGGTAAGAGGCTATGTGGTCCAGTGGTTAATGAAAAGGGCTTGTAACCATTGTGTGACCCTGAGCAAGTCATTTAACCTCCTTGTGCTCCATCTTTCGGGTGAGACGTATTTGTAAGTGACTTTGCAGCAGATGCATAGTTCATACACCCTAGTCTCTGTAACTCGCCTTGGATAACGGCGTCAGCTAAATAAACAAACACATAATAATAATATGTTTAGTTGTTGCACCTGTTCCATCATGTATCAGTTTACTATAAAATATAAATAATGCTAGTCATTTTAATGCTAATAAGAATCATAATAATAATATCATCTACCAAAATATCCTCTGAGCTATTTAATTATTTCTACACAACAAATAGTTACTTATAAATACACAATATTGTATGTGTGAAGTCTTAATAAGACTTATAAGAGTTGACTGAATCAGGCCGACACCCGGTTAGGTAAACAAAGAGTATGATTATCCTTTATTTGAACTGCCCAATGTTCGTCTTATTTTCAAATACATGAATAGTGGATTTTTTGTTTTGCAGCAATCATTATGCATGACCTTGGGACAGGGGATGGGACTTTTTTTTTTTTTTTAAAGATTAGATTGAAGTGTAAGGTAGGGAATGAAACTGGGAAGCATTTCTCAAGAAATGGCTGTACGTAGAGCTTTTATTGGGGGAATGTGACCTATTAAAGACACAGGGCGTATAACATATATTAGTTTTACGTACAGTACATAAATAAATATATGTTTATAAAAATGTATATATATATATATATATATATATATATATATATATATATATATATATATATATATATATATATATATATATAAACTTGACCTCTTATCAGTGTTGGGGAAACAGCTCATTGATTAATCAGTAAAAGAACTCCACTTTACGAAAAGAGAACCCATCGGATGAGGAACATCACAACAGAAATGAAAGAATGGCTGTTCAAGTCATGTATGATTTTTGACCTTGAAAGTGCTTAGAAAATAGAAACAGGGAAACATTTATAACATTCTATTTCTCTGCACTATCAGCCTTGATGAAAGATTAAAATCTGTAAATCAAGAAATGCTGGCATTTCAACAAACTGAACAACTCATAACTCTACTGTAAAAGTACAGCATTATAAACCAAAGTTGTATACTGAAAGTGGTCTATTGCTTTATCAATGTCAAACAAATTGAAAATACTTAGAGTTACTTGGCACAGGTCTGATGTAGCACAGTCATATATATTAATGTTTTAATTATTAGAAATATAATTACATACCCTTTTCTGTTTTAGTTATTACATCCTGGCATCTTTTTCTGTAGTACACCAGTGTGTAAACATTAACCTGTTCCCCAGAACACTCCGCTCCCATTGGATCCACAAGGTGCAGAGTGTTGCAGGGGTCAGGTTCATTGTTGCACTCTGGCTTACCTGATGTACTATACATGGAGGTTATACATGATTCTGAGTGAGGTCACAGGGGTGTTGACGGAATGACAGAATTTTACGAAGTCACCAGGATGTGATGATAAAACAAAACTGGTATACTGTATAAAGTGATTCTAATCAAGAAGATTACATTAGTTAAGATAATTGTGATATTTCAGTATAACCATAACGGGTCGCTCTTAAGAGCTCGATTTATGAAGCCTAATGCACACCTTTGCTTTGACATAAAAGTCGCAGAGTTCTCATTTGACATCATTTCCCATATTAAACTTCAGTTAATGCACTCAGACACATTAACAAAGGGGTCAGTGGCAGGTTTACTTCTATAACAATTCAGTCAAGTTGATCATTGTTTCACTGGTACAATAACAAATATATCGTCAGTATGAATTTATGCAAGGGAAAGTCTCTGAATGTGCATTAGTATATGAGTTAGTGTGTCTCTGAGTGTCATCTTTGGGCACAGATATTATGCATTTAAAAAATAATTTCAGATAAATATAACCTTCCTACACACACCTCCTCCCAACACAAGCAAAAATCTACAAACACACAGACACTTACAGTACTTGTTTGAATCTCGAAAAAAGAAAAGAAAAAAATTGACACATATAGTTCTTATAAAACAAAATGAAAGTACATAATAATATTTATTTCTTTTTTATTGATCTTGACTGATGATACTTAAAACTGTGAACACAATCTTTATTTATCTTTGAAGTTCAAATCTTGCCAGCATGGGAATGCAGTGTTCCTTTTCATATGTAAATGAACAAAACAAAAAACGGCCACTAACCCTCTGATCTGACTAGGCTCACTTTCATTGTTTGGAAAAAAGGCTTATTAAAATAGTAAAGAGATCTAGATCCTGCTTTGGTTAATGCCAAAAACCATTAGGCATCACTGATTTAAACTATTTTGACAGTTTCACAAAACTATTTTTTTCCAACGTCTAAATCTTACATGCTTTGATTTAACAACCACTCTGCCCTTTTATTACCCATTTGGTAAGCGATGTACTATATGAAATATCAGGATTTATTGGTTTAATGGCTTTCTTATCCTGGAAAACATACTTCCCCTATTCACTATCATTATGTCCCTTGTATTGTCCTGATAATTCAATCTCAACATGAAAGCTCTGTGCAATGAATTGCCTCAGGAAACAATGTTCATACAGTGTAAGCATGCATGCAACTGACTGCGACTTGAATTAACTCCTTGAAGTGACTTTGACTGCACAAAGTAAAGTCTAAAAATGTAAATACTCATCTGACCTAAAACAGTAACAATGTATAGAAAGGCCAAGAAAACAGACAGCCCAGCCATGTAAAAAATCTAAATATCTTATGATGGCCACGGAAACCATTGTGTGGTTTATTGTTGTTGTTTTTTTTTTTCTTTCAAAATCTGGTTTCCATTTTTATCTTGGGTGTCTCATACACAGCACTGCTTCAGCTTTGACCAATATGAATCATTTTCTCTCTTGAGAAGTCAAAGGAGGTCAAAGTAAACTGTCGTTGTAGCCCAGTTCCATCTAGAATTTTTTTTTTTAAATTATCTTCAAGATGCATTTTTAGTTAAGAATAGTTTTATCTGTATCAGTACAAATTCTGCAAAAAAAAAACAGGGATATACAATTTGTGGGAGCTGTTTTTTAGTTCATAAAAAATGCTTTGAAAATTTAAGTAAAAGCAAATTATTATACAAATCACATGCAGCGGATTTCACCCCCCACTCAGCAGTGATTGGCTTAGCACAAAGGCATTGCGCCGAGCGCTAAATCTGATCAACATCACTCTCTTGGGACAGACCACTTCCTGCAGCGCTACCATAATGATTTTGCAAGTTACGCTTGAGTCTGTGTTATCAAAATCAGGCCTATAAGCTAGCTCAACTGAATTCCCCCCTGCCAAATGTGCTTAATTGACAAAGAAAGGAGTAAGCATAGAAAGCAGTGTGGTCCAGTGGTTAAAGTCCAGGGCTTGTAACAAGAAGGTCACCGGTTCAAATCCCACCTCTGCCACTGACTGACTCACTGTGTGACCCTGAGCAAGTCATTAACCTCCTTGTGCTCCATCCTATGGATGAGATGTTAAATCAATGTTCTATTGTAAGTCCACTATGAAAGGTGCTTTATGAAAATAAATATATTATTATTATATTATAAGTATGAAAAGTTTTCAGAATCCCTTTATTTTCAAGCAATTAAAGGTTAATATGGGGCATATAGTGTATCTTTTAATAGAATACAAATATGTAAACAAAAGTAATAGTTAACAAAATCCTTCCATCTACTGATCCGTACTGTACATACATTCATACATACATACATATATACATACATACATACATAACAAACAAAAAATAAATATATATTTGTATAACGCCTTTCATGGCATGCCATTCCATCGTGCTACAAAAAACACCATTTTGGGATATATTAAATCTAAAAAACGAAGCCGGATGTGTGTTCTGGAAATTGTGCAACTTTCTAGATTGTGTTTTTTTTTTACACAGCATTAAATCAAACAATTCCTGAAATTTAAGGTGCCACAAAATCTAAGGAGAGATATAACGTGGGGACAACAGAAGGAAAGAAAACATGTATTTTCTAATGTATTAATTGAAGAACTGCATCCAGATATACAGACGTGCTCAAATGTGTTGGTACCCTTACAGCTCATTGAAATAATGCTTCATTCCTCCTGAAAAGTGATGAAATTAAAAGCTATTTTATCATGTATACTTGCATGCCTTTGGTATGTCATAGAATAAAGCAAAGAAGCTGTGAAAAGAGATGAATTATTGCTAATTCTACAAAGGTATTCTAAAATGGCCTGGACACATTTGTTGGTGCCCCTTAGAAAAGATAATAAATAATTGGATTCTAGCGATATTTCAAACTAATTAGTTTCTTTAATTAGTATCACACATGTCTCCAATCTTGTAATCAGTCATTCAGCCTATTTAAATGGAGAAAAGTAGTCAATGTGCTGTTTGGTACCATTGTGTGCACCACACTGAACATGGACCAGAGAAAGCAAAGGAGAGAGTTGTCTGAGGAGATCAGAAAGAAAATAATAGACGAGCATGGTAAAGGTAAAGGCTACAAGACCATCTCCAAGCAGCTTGATGTTCCTGTGACAACAGTTGCAAATATTATTAAGAAGTTGAAGGTCCATGGAACTGTAGCCAACCTCCCTGGGCGCGGCCGCAAGAGTAGTGGTTAGGGCTCTGGACTCTTGACTGGAGGGTTGTGGGTTCAATCCCCAGTGGGGGACACTGCTGTTGTACCCTTGAGCAAGGTACTTTACCTAGATTGCTTCAGTAAAAACCCAACTGTATAAATGGATAATTGTATGTAAAAATAATGTGATATCTGTATAATGTGAAATAATGTATAATGTGATATCTTGTAACAATTGTAAGTCGCCCTGGATAAGGGCGTCTGCTAAAAAAAAAAAAAAAAAAAATTGACCCCAGAGTGAACAGAAGGATAGTGCGAATGGTATACTGTGTTATAAATTTAACAAATGATAAGCATAAAATACACATGCGTGCATTTTACTGAACTTACTGTTGGTTTCATGTAATAAGTACACTTTCCCTAATAAGTGTTGTTTTAGTATGTAATTGTTGCAATCAACCTACTGTAAATAACATCTAGTTATTTCTTTGCTGAAACATCAGTCTGGATTGTTGGGCAGTTTTGTGCAATGGGGGGAATGTTTTGTTTTGTTTTGTCTATGATTTATTTTTTAATTTCCCTTCTTCCAAACCTCATATTCTGGTGATTCACGCTGGAGGCAAGGATTTGGGTAAATTGAAAAGTGTGGAATTTGTTCGAAAAATGAAAAAAAGATTTAACAAATTTGCATGAGCTATTTCCAAATACAAAAATAATTTTCTTGTGCATCACCCAGCGACGTCTTTGGAAAGATGTAAAGGCATCTCCAAAAATAAACAAAGCACGTAACTGGGTGAACAATGTCATTTCAGATTTTGTAAGGGGTTTAGGGGGGGATTCAATTCGGCACCCCGAAATGAATTATGATCAGGTTGGGCTTTTTAGGGGTGATTGTGTCCATATGAATGACACTGGTAATTATATATTCCTAAAAAACCTACAGCATGGAATTAAACCACACCTTATGTAAGTATATCCTTCCTTTCCCATACCCACCCTAACACCTTTGTTTTTATTGTATATATTGTTTTGTATTGTATATTTTGAATTGTGTACATGTATTGTGTATATTGTTTTGTTTTAATAAAAGTGTATTTTTTAAATAGCTTTGTTATTGAGAAATGTATATAGACATAAGTGTTACTGTATGGTATGCAATGAATGCTGTATGATATCTTTATATTATATTCATGATATCTTTATATTTGATTCATGAGATCTGGTGTGAAACATAATAATTAAAACAAATCAGATAACATTAAGAGCAAGTTCTCACATGGAGCTTCACATAATAATCTACAAGTAAAAAGTATAACCTGTGATATGACGTTTTATCTTTCCTGAAATATGACTGGCGAGTGGGGACTTTTATTGTAGAAGTGAGGATCAGAGATTTGCACTGAGTACTACATTAAATTGTAATCTGAATTATTAATACAGTATTTGGTGCTATACGAGTACATCCACCATGTCAACTAGGATTACAGATGTTCATATAAATAATTTAACTGCACTTTAGGACAGTATGTATAGGAAGCCAATCGTTTTGTGCGCTTCTCAAATTATCTATAAACCTAAAATACCATCTTCCACTAAAAACGTGTATGTTTTCTATATTAAAACAAGTTTTGATACCCCACGTAGACTTGATTAAAACGATAAAAACAGTATTCTCTGCATGAAGAAAAGTGTTTGTACCCACTTTCCCACTCAATTTATTGTATAGGTTCAATGTCACGGAGCAATTTACCGTGAAAATAATATAACTTTGTTAAAGTGAGCCTACATAAACACTTATTAAACACTTATCTACTTACGCCACAGAATGCCATTTTTGAAAGGAAATACACATTTGGCAAGTAGCGATTTTAACTATGTATAGACATAAATTATTCCGACAAAATGTTTTTAAAATATGTTAAAAAAAAACAAAAAAAACAAAAATACAGTGAGTAATTTCCTGAAGATAAAATGTATTTATAATATAAATTAAACGTAAATATACATTACGATGTCACCTTTTTAAACAAAAAAAAAAACTGTCTGCAATACACTTCGATAACAACATATTTAAACTAAAATTAAAAATGGCGTCCTGTAATTTTGGATGAATCTCCAGAGAACCTTGCCTTTAAGTTCTAAGATTCGCGCATGCGTAGAAAGGCGCAAAGGCAAAAATTAATTTATTTCCCAGCTAACTTATTTCCTGTGACCCCGGCACCTTTTTCTATAAACACTAACAATTAACAGTTGCTTATATCAGAGGTTCCCAAACTTTTTTTTACCTGAGGCCCACATGTTCAGTTGCATTAGGCACTACAGCCCACTATTAGCATTTCTTAAGAAAAAATACAAATTAAAAACACTTTTTAAACCTGTAACGTTGTAAATAAACTTAATATAAATGTTCTTTTTTCATTTGAATCTTATTGGATTCAATGGATTTTCATGTAAATTTGTATGTGTGGTCCCTTTGGTTAGATCTCTTGATGTGAGCCATTTCGTTCTGCTTGGATATGCAGATTCTGAGATCCAGATGGTTGGGAAAATAATTTGGGTACAAGGGGACTGGCCCAGAATAGTGCCTTTTTCTGGTTTGGTGTAAAAATATGAATCTGTTCCTGAGTTATAGGGATTTGAAATGTTGGTTCTGAGCATGATCAGTACAGCTCTTGCAGTTAGATGTTTGATCTCGCAAGGGTCTAATCTACTTTTGTCAGAAAAAAAAAATCTTTGTTTGTGAGGCGGACATTTTTTTTCAGTTTAAAGAAAAAAAATATATGTATAATTTGGGTTTGGGAGCCCCTGGCTGTTCTTAAAATGCCTGTTTCATTTGAAAATAAGAAATCATAAAAATGTGTTTATTGGGAGATCACGTGACTTTACCGCTGGGATGGCTGCTTGCTGATAGAGCTCCTGTCACCACGTCGCTATTTCATTTATAATTGAACAACTTACGCTCTTTATATTAAGAGGTCACTGGGCCTCGATGACTGGGACATCCGCTTGGCAGAGGTTGCACGCACTTTCCATGGGTCAGTTCAGGAAGCAATCGACGAGGCTTTGTGGCCTGTGATTCGAAACGTAACCGAAACAACTACTATCCTCAATGCTCTAAAACAGGACGTTTTTGATATTGCTTTCTCTATGAAACAACCACCAGAGCTGATCTTTGACAACAGAAAGGCAAAATCAATCAGTGCAATGCTCATATTGATGCTATGCACGATAAGATGGCGGTCCTTGAGGATCGAAATCGTTGCTGTAACGTCAGACTGGTGGGGCTTCCTGAAGGGGCTGAAGGTGATGACGCCATCCACTTTCTTCAACAGAAATTTCCACATTGGTATCTGACCCTGAAGTCCTCTGAAGACCACCCTTTTCTGGAGTTAAATAGAGCACATCACGTATATGCAGGTGGCCCTTGGGGTTCCAATAAACCACGCACTGTGATATTTCAATGCCTTCGTTACACTAGTCGACAGCAACTCCTCCAGGCTGCTCGAAAATCTGCTCCGGTCATTGTGGCCTTGGATAATCTTAATAATTTTCGCCCCATTTCAGATTTGCCCTTTCTAGCCAAACTACTAGAACGAGCTGTCACTAGGCAATTAAACTGGCATCTCACTGCTAACAATCTTTTTGAACCCTTTCAATCTGGCTTTCGGCATCTTCATAGTACTGAGACTGCCCTGGTCAAAGTAACTAATGATCTGTTAATGGCTGCTGACTCAGGTGCATTATCAATTTTAATCCTCTTGGATCTTAGTGCGGCATTTGACACTGTAAATCACAAGATCCTACTTGATAGATTAGAGTGTTTATTTGGCATCTCTGGCACTGCCCTCAACTGCTTTAGATCATATTATTATTATTATTATTATTATTTATTTCTTAGCAGACGCCCTTATCCAGGGCGACTTACAATTGTTACAAGATATCACATTATACATTATTTCACATTATACAGATATCACATTATTTTACATGCAATTACCCATTTATACAGTTGGGATTTTTACTGGAGCAATCTAGGTAAAGTACCTTGCTCAAGGGTACAACAGCAGTGTCCCCCACTGGGGATTGAACCCATAACCCTCCGGTCAAGAGTCCAGAGCCCTAACCACTACTCCACACTGCTGGACGTCAACAATTTATCTCCCTGGGTGGGATTAGTTCTGAGGTTGAGCCAGTAACTTCTGGCGTCCCGCAAGGCTCTATCCTCGGCCCTCTGTTATTTAGTATTTATATGTTTCCCCTCGGCCACATTTTAAGGTCTAATGGCATACGCTATCATTTTTAGGCAGACAACACTCAAATCTATATTAATTCTGAACCTGATATCAATGTTGCTGCCTCTGCCCTAACTGCCTGTATCTGATATAAAAAATTTGATGTCGCAAAATTTTTTACATCTTAACTGTGACAAGACTGAGGTAATGCTGTTAGGTACTCCCCGCCACCTAGGAAAAACCAATGCTGTAAATCTATCTGTTGTTGGAACATTGCTTGAGTTCAGATCTAAGATGAAAAATTTGGGTGTGATTTTCGATCCTGGGTTAACTTTTGAATCGCATGTGCTGAAAACTGTCAAGGTTTCTTTTTTTCACCTTAGAAATATTGCCAGACTGCGTCCCATGCTTTCTCTACCTACAGCTGAAAAACTGGTTCACGCTTTTGTTTTCTCCAGGATCGATTACTGTAACGCCCTGCTTGCTGGGATGCCTAATAGCATCCTCACTAAAATTCAATTTGTCCAAAACTCTGCAGGCAGAATTTTGTCTTGGTCCCGCTCAAGAGATCACATTACTCCTGGTTGGGGAGGTGGAAGTAAGGAAGGGGAGGCTGGGATTTGGGGATTTAGGTGTAGATAGGGAGCAGAACCAGCGAGTGAGAGGGAGTACAGATGTTAACTGTGTTCTTAGATTTCTGCTAGGCAGTGTTCTCCCTCTGGCTTTTTTCTTTATCATTCTACATTTTTGTAACCACGCTCCCTTCTCAGTTTAATTTACTATGTTTTTGACAATTGTTGTATTGGCGGGTGGGGATGGAGGCTGAGGTTTGGGGATTGGGGAGTAGATAGGGAGTGGAATCTGCAAGTTTATTATATATTCTTGTAATATTCTTGTTTTTGTCTTGATATTATGTTGTATTTCTGTATTGGTGTGATATTTTTGTTGATCTGTATTGTCTCCCCCATTTCTCTCTTCCCAAGGGGTGGGGAAAAGAAAGGAACATTTACAAAAAAAAATTGTTCACAAAAAAATGTGTAGTCAATTTTACTAGTGCACATTATTATTAGCTATAATATCCCCCAAAAGAGTATAATCAATTGAGATGCTGATGTACCACTTTGTTATTTTCAAACCAAACAGAACAAGTCATTGTATAAACATATTTAAAATAAAATAAACACATGACAATTGTGCTATGACTAAAGCTATGAAAAAATCTATAATGAAAAAAAAGTTAACATTAGCTTTGTTATAAATAGATTTCATAGAGCTTTTTGTTTTGTATTAAGCAGTGACACAGAAACTATGAGAGCATATCCCAGCTACTGAATCTGTATATTTCAGTTGCATTCAATTTAAAACCTCCAGGCTCTTTTACATCAGTACATTTCATTTTGTACATTCATGGTATACAAAAGTTTTGAAATAAATATGTTACTGAATGGTTTTTATTTAAGCATTATTATTATTATTATTTTATTTAACAGTTGTTAGCCAACGGAGTATATGCATCAATTTGGGTTAAACAAAAAGAGCTGGGGGACATGTTTAGCTCTTGTAAAAAAAAAAAAAACACATTCCTTTGAAAAAAATGTATAATGCATTATGACAAAAATGAAAAGTAGTCTAGATATTAGAAATGATGAGGTCATACCAACAACCAAAAACTACTGGGTCTCTACTTAGTACTAGAAAATGTACATTATGAAACTACCAATGCATAAAATAATATAATAATAATGTACATTATGGAACTGTAGCATGATAGCTTGTGGGTGACATCAGACAAGAGAAGACATCAGACACAGTACTGGGGTTGAATGCGCTGGTGTGTGACTTTTAATTATAAATAAAAGATCTAAGCAAAGAAAACAAAACACTTATACAAAACAAAATGGCACGGTGGCCAAAACAAATAAACAGATGCAAAACCAAGTAACATGCTGATTTATAGCCAGCACGAGTAGCAATTGTTTTTATTCTTACTTTCTTTATCTCACGTCCCTCGTTCTCCACTCTGAACACCACCCCCCTTCAGTGAAAGCTGCTTGTTTTTATATTGTGGCCGAAGGATTAACTGGCTATTACCTAGTTTATCCCTCGACCACATTCAGCACAGGTTTTCTCATACACGTGGTCAGCAGCCAGTTCAGCAATAAGCTGACCACACATTCTCACAATTATATCTGGATGGAGCATTTTAACCCCATCCAGGCTGTCAAACAATAACAACAACAGAACAGTGTTTAAAATAAACACAAAACAGTACATTTAAATCATAGTAATATAAATAAACACAGGGGAAGAGGGTATCATAAGAAGAACATAAGACCATAAGGAAGTTTACAAACGAGAGTAGCCGATGCAGACATTCTTGCTCGTTTGGTTGTTAGTACTTTATTGATCCCAGAATCTCATCAAGCAGCTTCCTGAAGGATCCCAGGGTGTCAGCTTCAACAACATTACTGGGGAGTTGGTTCCAGACCCACAATTCTCTGTGTAAAAAAGTGCCTCCTATTTTCTGTTCTGAATGCCCCTTTATCTAATCTCCATTTGTGACCCCTGGTCCTTGTTTCTTTTTTCAGGTCGAAAAAGTCCCTTGGGTCGACATTGTCAATACCTTTTAGGATTTTGAATGCTTGAATCAGATCATTGCATAGTCCTGTATCCCGTCACAAGAACCTTCAAATTGGTTAATAATGGTTTTACTGTGCTTCACCATGATTTCACAAATCACTAAAGTTAACTTTTATAACAGAACTGTAAAGTACCTTTTCAGAAATGAAAGGCAGACAAGGAAAGTGAAAGTATTTGCATAAGCATGCTTCTGTAACCACAGCAGAAGCATAGGACCAGCCTAAAAATTAACTTTAGAACATGAGGTGGTGTGCTTGTCCTCAATTGTAATTGATTGCAACTGCAGACTGGCTAATTAGCCAATAGTGTATAAGGGCCACAGGAATACCACATTAAAAACATTTACTGTATACAATTGCAGTTAACAAATGTTTTTTTTTTTTTTAAATTAGCCTTGTTACAAATACAACTACTGCAAATGAATAAAATAATAATAATAATTTGTTATATAAGTACACTATCTAAATTGTTTAAATTATTCAAAACATTTCGCTCCTTTTTTAAAAAACAAAATGACAGGGATCGCAAATTATTAAAACAATCTTTATTTAAAACTTAGAACATAACATGTAAAACGGAATTGTGTAACAGATCAACAATAATAAAAAAGTGGAGAGAGGGGTTGCAAAGATCTTTTGCCAGACCTGCCGCTATTTCTCAGTATATGTATTTATTGTGTGTTTCCGCTTAGTGCACTCGAGTGCACTCTGGATTTGAGTTTCGCCCCACAACGCTATGACAGCTCTGCTTTTTTGTTCTCCCCAGTCCACACCGCGGTTGTCAGAAACAAACAAACAAACAAACAAAAAAAAAACCTCTGTAAAAAAAAAAAAAAAACTATTCCGTATTTTTAAGCTAATCATTGGTACAATCAAAATATTTATTTAAATAACAATATAAACAAACAACAAAAAGACAGTGTCTTAATGCATGTTTGAAACTAAACCAATAACTAAGTGGTTTACAATAAAATAACTGAGAAAAACACAATCTCGGATAGTTTTTGTATAAAATTATTTTTTATAGCATTTTTAAAAATAATTCTCAACGATATACTCAAAAAAAAATTATTTCTTTGACGTCCACCGGCATCTGCACCTGTTTAACAAAGCAAAAAAGTTATCGTCAAATGTTTACATAGCCCATTGTATGGATACTGGGGTTTGTACACTTTTGACGACAACTTAATAATAAAACGTAGATATTTACAAATACTCCCCAATAATAACAGTTAATAAATTCAAATATTCAGGACGCTTGTGTCTCAAGTCGTTCAACGTCACTGCAGCCTCTTCCTGTTTAGATTCCGTGGGGGAGGAGCCGAGCGGTGAGTTTACAGTGTCTTTTGGACGGACCTAAGCTGGTGCTGAGCCATGTCTTTAGTTGGCTGTTTTTAGGACAGCTGAGAGTAGACCGTGTGCATTTACCCAAAGCTGTCCTAAAAACAGCCAGTGTAAACACACCATTAGTCCCTTAAACTTTTTTTTATTTTAACAATTTGTTAGCATCAAAATACCCAGACAAAAAAAATACTGTGCCATCAATAGTACATTGCTTAAAAAATTCAGACATAAATATAAACTAAAAAAGAAATATATATTGTGTATGGAAACTCAACATGCACAAAATCTAATCAATTTAAAAAAAAAACACATTGTTATTGAAGTCTAATAGAGGAGGGCACTTTTACTCAAACATTGCCTGTCGTCTTTCTCAGCCAACGATTCTGCTAGTCAACAGGACCTTGCTTCTTTTTTCCAACTAACAGAAGATGAAAAAAAAAAATGAAATCATATTTTTTCTAATACTTTACTGAAGCAGGTACAGTAATAAGCAGGGTACTATAAAGGAGGTATGTATCAAATACAGTGCTGGAAACAAATGTATCATACACACATTTAACTGCACAGTTTCATGTTTGTATCATCCTAAAATTGGGAATTGACTGCATAGGGCTAAAAAATAATTATGTAGGGCTAAATCAATTATTTTAGAAGCAATACGCCTTTTCAGCACCACTCCCTACTCTCCTACGCCTCTTTCAGCAATCTGTTCTGCTGGTGTACAGAAGCTGGGCAAAAGTGATTGCTTACAGTATTCAAAAGACTTGTGCCGCTCATGAATGACAAAGAAAATATAAAATCATAGCTGTGAATACTGTAAAGAATGCAGTTATCAAATAGGTGCATTTGTACATCTTTGCCGTTGATGAAGACTTAAACAAACCCTACCCCAAACTATATTGTATTTTGGTTAGCCACATCTATAATTTGGAATAGACTTAAGCATGTGTAGAGATAAACATGCTTTATGAATAAGAGACTAAAAATAACCACAGGGTTTAAGCACGGTGACAGTGTTTACATGCATTAGGAACATGGCCCGTGATGTTTAGTATGTATTTTTGCATATTACATTGTGGTGTTACAATAAGGGCACATTATCAGTTATAGGTGACTATCCTTTTTTGTTTCTGTTTTGTAAGTACAGTTAAGTAAATTGTTACTTTACACACTGCTTCTGCTACAGAAAAAATGACACATTGATAAATGCCTAATCTTCATGCAGCAACACCCATACAAAAACACAATTACAAGCATACCCATGCTTCCTACAGTATTTATTTTCCTGCAATTAAAAGGAAAAATCAATAAATCAAAAGAAACGCTTAGATTTCATGTATTTAGTAAATGAATCACAGTCTACTGATGTGATCAACCTCATTATAGTCCTTTGCTATAAAGCTGTCAACACTCTTTTAACAAAAAATCTCTATTATTCTAGAAACAGGGTAGTGTATGTTATATCTCAGTGTCTCATTTACTGGCTGGTATAAGAACTGAAATTATTGAGCGCTGTTTTGTGAGGCTGCATGACTTGCTTTATAATTCATCTGAAAATATTCACTTCTGACAAGCAAGGTTAAAACTGGTTTACATGTGGACACAATATGGATATTGAATACCGAAGGCAAAATTGGATAGTGACAAAATCAAACTGCACATACATTGAACATAATTACAAGTGACAGTAGTTAAAAGTTATTGACAAGGCCTTTTATAACCTTATAGGATCACTCTATACAGTATGTGGTTTACACATTTTGTTTTTGATGTGTTTCAGAGAACTATTCACTTTCAACACCATCTGAACCAAATTATAAGACGTCTTAAACGTGCTATATAATTATACAATCTGTATGAACGACTCTAAAGGAGCACATTTTATAAGTAATAATAATGTATTTTGTTTATCAAGGTGGCCACTATAGTCTGTAGTAATAAGTTATAGGTAGGTTTGACTAGATGTTTGAAATGAAAAAAAACAGCCTCTGGCAACTTCAGATCAGTAAAATCTCGAAATCCCAAGCATGTGCACTTTTTCCCAATGCCAAATTTGAAAAGCAACCTCTAAAGGCCTTTTTATGGTTTTTACTGATGTAAGCACCAGTTCATCAATCAATGCATTATCCATCAAGGGATGCAAATTGATCAGTGCAGTATTAGGCTAGATGCATTAGGGTTTGTCTGCGAAAAAGCATCTACATTAATACACAACTAATACTGAAGTGGGTCTACGTTTTTATAACAAAATATCATTGTGTTTGTCCTTCAACTTTTTGACCCAAATATCTACACAGACAGTGACATTTAAAATGAACTTTTTTTTTTTAATCCCTGCATGAAAATGTTATAATATTTAAGCTCTTTAGCTATGACAGGTTTTAAATTTTTAATAAAAGATGAGATTGTTATTATTTTGTGTTCTTGTATTAACTGTAAACACTGAATAACAACATGCTATGTGTTTCCCTTTCAATTCAAAGATGACCAACAACAATACTTTTGGGATATGCTGGCCACAGGTCAGGTATTTACTGAGCATTTTATGTCAGCGCTGCTAATAGGCCCCTCCGGGGAGTGACGTCCTCGATCCCACCTACCAAGGGAATAAGTAGTCACTCCACGGAGATCACATTCTCTTTTGCTTCTCACAATCAGGTAGGTAAGGTAGGTATACTAACCTCTCCAGTTGCTGTGACTGAGTCTGTGTGAAAGAGCTCTCACTACGAGTTTTCTGGTAGTTCCCCTGCAATTTATTGCTGGAAGTTGGCTTGCCACTTCCCTGGAATCAGAAACTCAGCTTCTGGCCTTGGTCCTCAGGGAAGTAAAGAAGTAAAAACATTACTTCTCATACAAGCCGTTCGCCTCGTACAAAAAACCTCTAAAGAGGATGGGTTCTACTCGAGGTACTTTCTAGTGCCAAAAAAGTACAGTGGCCTTCATCCCATCCTAGACCTGAGACACGTCAATGGGTTCTTGAGGGAGAGGAGGTTCTAAATGGTCACACATCGCCACATGCTCCAGTCCGGCCTTAAAGGATGTGTATTTTCACATCCAGATTTGTCCCGCACACAGGAAATATCCCCGCTTCGCCTTTCAGGGTCTTCGAGTTTTCCGTGCTGCCATTCAGCCTCTCTTTAGCCCCCTGCATGTTCTCAAAGTGCATGGATGCCATCCTAGTCCCCTTGCGGCTGCAAGGAATCAGGGTGGACCACTGGTTGATTTGCTGCCAGTTGCAGGAAGGAGCAGTGACCCACACGGCGATCATGACGGAGCATCTGGTGAGACTGGGTCTCACCCTCAACGATGCCAAAAGCCAATTAATAAAGGTAAGGTTTACGGTTTGCAAAGTACAGTTTACTTGGGCCTCTGGCTGGATTTCCTTACAATGCAAGCCAGCCTGTAAGAAGACATTTGTTTCAACAGGGATCGACAGTATAATTGGTGTTGTACCAGAAATTATTGGGTCTGATGGCCGCAGCTTCATCAGCCATCCAGCTGGGGTTACTCCATATGCGCTTGATTTAAGCGTGGCTCAATGTCTTCCGGCTACATGTCTTCCGTAGACTCTGCTACCTCCACCCTCTTCTCCTCACTCACCTCCTCCCTCGACTCCCTCTGTCCCCTCACCTCCCGTCCTGCTCGCTCCTCCCCTCCCCATCCCTGGCTCTCCTCTGCGCTCCGCTCGGCAAGAATCACACTGCGATCTGCTGAAAAGAAATGGAAGAGAACCAAACTCCCTGCTGCCCTAGACCTTTACCGCACTCTGCTCTCCTCCTTCTCCTCTACTCTCTCCTCTGCTAAATGTGCTTATTTCCAATCTGTAATCCAAGCCTCCACTAACAACCCACGTAAACTATTCTCTACCTTCTCCTCCCTCCTAAACCCTCCCCCCCTCCTCCTCCCTCCTCTAACTCCTACACCCACTGCAACCCCTACTAACTCACCCTCCTTCTCCACCTTCTTGCCCCTCTCAGACTCTGACCTCTCCTCCCTGCTCCAGGGTCACAAACCCACCACGTGTGCCTTGGACCCCCTCCCCACTCACCTCTTTCAAGCTGCTGCTCCTGCTCTACTCCCCTTCATCTCCTCCCTCCTCAACACCTCTCTACTTTCTGGTATCTTTCCCTCTGCCTTCAAAAAAGCCTCTATCACTCCCCTCCTCAAAAAACCTACCCTCGACCCCACCTCCCTCCAGAGCTACCGTCCTGTCTCCCTCCTACCCTTCCTCTCCAAAACCCTCGAGCGGACTGTACACCGCCAGCTCTCTGCTTTCCTGTCCAACCACTCTCTGCTTGACCCTCTCCAATCTGGCTTCCGCTCTGCTCACTCCACTGAAACCGCCCTCCTGTCTGTCACCAACTCACTTAAGTGTGCCCGAGCTGCCTCTCTCTCCTCTGTCCTAATTCTCCTCGACCTCTCTGCTGCCTTTGACACTGTTGATCACTCTATTCTACTATCATCTCTTGCTGACCTGGGGATCTCTGGCACTGCTCTGGCCTGGTTCTCCTCCTACCTCTCCAACCGCACTTACCAGGTAACCTGGCGTGGAGCAACCTCCACACCTCACCCTCTCTTAACTGGAGTCCCCCAAGGGTCAGTCTTGGGTCCTCTCCTGTTCTCTCTCTACACCCGCTCCCTGGGCCCCCTCATCGCATCCTATGGTTTCTCATACCATTTCTATGCTGATGATGCTCAGATTTTCCTCTCCTTCCCCACCTCTGACTCCACCATCTCCTCCCGTATCTCTACCTGTCTGTCTGCTATTTCCTCCTGGATGCACTCGCATCACCTCAAACTCAACCTCTCTAAATCTGACCTCCTTTTCTTTCCCTCCTCCTCCCCCTCCTCTGATCTCTCTATCTCTGTTCCTCTGGAATCTACCACACTCTCTCCCTCTTCCTCAGCTAAGAACCTTGGAGTCACCCTGGACCCCTGCCTCTCTTATTCCCAGCACATCTCCACTGTGGCACGCACTTGCCGATTCTTCCTGAGCAACATCCGAAGAATCCGACCCTTCCTCACCAACTATGCTACCCAGCTCCTGGTCCAGGCCCTGGTACTCTCCCGCCTAGACTACTGCAACTCCCTCCTGGCTGGCCTCCCTGCGTCCGCCACCCGTCCGCTCCAGCTCATCCAGAACTCTGCTGCCCGCCTGGTGTTCTCTCTGCCTCGCTTCGCCCACGCTACTCCACTACTCTGCTCGCTCCACTGGCTCCCGATCACCGCTGGCATCCAGTTCAAGACTCTTTTACTAGCCTACAGATGCCTTGACCAGACTGCACCCAGCTACCTCCAGACCCTCATCTCTCCCTACACCCCCACTCGACCTCTCCGCTCCGCCTGCACTAGAAGACTAGCTCTACCTCCGCTACGCTCCCCTGCCTCCAGAGCCCGCTCCTTCTCCACCCTTGCTCCGCAGTGGTGGAATGACCTTCCTACAGATGTCAGGACTGCCCAGTCCCTGACCACATTCCGGCGCCTCCTTAAGACTCACCTCTTCAAAGAGCACCTGTAGAACTCCTCTGTTTGTATCCTGGGACACTATCACCCTTCATGTATATGTGCTTTATTTTGCTCTTATCTGCCCCTTATTTTACTGCATTTAATCCTGTACTTCAGAATACTGTAATCTGCCAAGTGTTTAACCTGTAGTACTTTGTATTTAATCACATCCTGATGTAACTATCACTATTTAATCATATCCTGATGTAACTATCGCTATTATCTGTTGTATTATTGAATTGTGGTTTGTCACACTTGTACTTTGCTTGAACAAAAGTTATTGTATTTCTTGCTCTTATTGTATTACTTGTATTGTAACACTTGAAATGTATTTGCTTACGATTGTAAGTCACCCTGGATAAGGGCGTCTGCTAAGAAATAAATAATAATAATAATAATAATACATCTCAAACGCGACAGACACCATTGGCTGACCGTGTATCGCATATGCTGGGAAGCCCTGCACTGGTGGAGGCAAGCCTCTCATCTGCACAAATGCATAAGGTAATAATGTAACCCCGGTTCCCTGAAGGTGAAGACAGCCAACAAACCTTGTGAGGTCGCATCACTCGCATTCGTGGGTTCGATATAAAAGAGAACGTGATCGCGGCGGGACCAAGGACGTCAGGGGCCTATTGGCAGCTCTGACATAAAATGCTCAGTGAATACCTGACCTGTGGCAGGCATATTCAAAAAGTATTGTTGTTGGTGGTTTTCTCTTTCAGGGAACCGGGGTTACATCCGTAACCTAAAGTTTTGTGATATACTGTAATGTGTGTAAAAAAATACACATAATATGTACTCCTTTTGTAATGTTCCCCCTCTTATCTCAATCTGTGACAAATGCCCCTTTCTACATTTCAGATAGCTTATTTTCTTTCCACATTATCAGTGTAGAATAAACCTTACTTTCTGCCTTTGGGTACATAGGAAATGAAGGTAACTCAGAAGTAACCATTTCCTTGGAGGTACATTGTAGTGTATTTGTAATTTAACAAACATTGTTTGTACTGGCCCTGTTATTTGGAGTCTGTGATTACAATATCAACTCTTATTTATATAAAATCCTGTTTATTATGAAAAAGTAAAAAGAGTTTACTGTACATTAGTGTTTCAGTTATACAGAACCAGTTATTTTATAAATATTGTTATCAGTGTTAGATATGAATTTGATATGTGTTACTTATTCTATGTATTAGTTAGAATTATGTAGACTATCTAGGTTTAAATGTACAGGTCTCCAAAATCAAGGACAACTATAAATACAATTGGCACCGCTTTATCGGGACACTTCAGGAGATGTAAAGATATCCTGAATAAGTGGCTGTCCCAATTAAAAGAGGCATCTGAGAGGACAGTCACACATATTCATTATTTATGACAGAAGTATTTTTTTACTGTTTTTTTCTTTTTTTATTATAAATTTAGTAATCGGCAATTTTTTCCCGTGGGAGCTCCCGTCTACGGTCGGCAATAGAATAGCCTGGACTCAAACCGGCGACCTCCAGGCTATAGGGTGCATCCTGCACGCCACTCGGAGTGCCTTTACCAGATGCGCCACTCGGGAGCCCCTTGTTTTTTGTTTCTCAATGAAAAGAAAAATAATAAAATCACATCACATTATGAAATACAAGTCAATTTTTTAAATACAAGTCAATTTTTAAATTCCTAAACCAAATTAACAGCTTACTACTGCGGTCACGTCTGTTTAACGAGGCACTGTATAATATAGGAAAGGATCGCTTATAAAATAAAATTCATTTATAACGGGCAGATAATTGTCACCTGCAACTGCACCCGGGTCAAGCCTATGTGGAGGCCCAGCCCTGAGTCAATTTCTTTTTTTTTTTCTGAGCCCACTTTAATAACAAAACATAAAACATATACAATATCTAATGAACTGGTATTAGAAAAATAAACTGTAGCAAAGTAGTATTGGTGGACTGTCAATCAAAACACAAATCCGCAAATCAGAGCCAAAGATTGTCTATCTGTAGGCGGGACGCAGAGCGAGCGCTCTGGCAATAGGTCAGTGTTCAGATCATGTAATTGCTCTGCCGGCAGATGTGATACCAACAACGGAATGTAAAAATACAGTATTTTAATAAACATAAGTTTAAAAAAAAAAAATACAGTATTTTAATAAACATAAGTTTAAAAAAAAAAAAATACAGTATTTTAAAAAAGTGTTTTCATAGAATGTTTTTTTTTTTCCGCTTCTGAGTTGTATTGAATGCATTGTACTGTGGGCTAAGTTTTGAGATGCAGATGTGCTTTTTTTTTTATAAAACTTTTTCATACTTTTGTACTCGATACCGGTAACATTAATTTAAAAATCCAATTGATGCCTATGATTAATACGTTTTTGTGACTAATATGAAGCTATTACAATTTCAATATTAACTAAACCGAATTATTAATCAAATTCATTAACTTGTTACACATTCATCTTAAAATATTGTCAGCATATGTTTTGTTGGAAAAATGTTTTTTTTGCTGCCAATGTATTTATTTTCAAAAGGTTTTCTTTGGGTCGTGCTGTAGGTTAGGGGAGGTTGTCGTCACAGTCACTTGCAGATGGGCCCAGGAAATCCTAGCGCTGGCACTGGCTGGCATTTGAGCTCCTAGTCTAAGGATCCGATTTGCTGAATCTTCAGTTCTGTAGGAAAACTGGTATATCATATATGTGTGTGTGCATATATCCTTCGAATGAGACGTGACTCTGCAGCAGCAGTTGCATAGATCACCCCTAGCTCTGTCACTTTGGATAAAAGTATCTGCTAAATGTCTAATAATAATAATAATAATTATAACGTGTATAATAGGTTTATAATAAAATGTATATGCAGTCAAAAATGTTTAACAAATAATACAAGGCTAGTACACAGCGCTTTCTTATGGAATGTTGTTTCTTTATTATTATTTGTGTAATGCTATGTCTGTTTTTTTTATTAAATGTTTTTTGGTGGCCAAATGAGGCAGGCTGCTTGCAGTGCTTTAAGACATCCTAAAAAGTTAGTGGACACCCAGTTTAAGAAAGCTGTACGATATCAGTCGTTGCACATGGCAAAATTAGAAGTCAGACAGAAACATTTACATATACCCTCCAGTGTTTTAATATAAATTAGGTTATTTGCATTTGGAACGAGAATTTCTCTGACTAAAAGAAAACTACATGCAAACACACACAACCCGAAAGAACTACCAAAATTGTGAGAAAAAGTTGATACGTTGATAAGTCTTTTTCCATGGAAATTGCCCCATTGTGAAGAGAGGCAAGGTACCTACACTGTTGGAGATGCTCATCGGTAAGGCAGTTAGGTGGCAGATTTTTTGATAATGCTCATGCTCAATCCAGACAAAGTTAAAAGATTATGAAACTGGTCAGCATAACAAGCTCAAAAATCACACAGTCCTACTTCCCTGAATGCTGCCTTCGGGAGATCGGAACTCTAAAGCCTGACCATTTCCAACTGAAATGAACCTTAATTAATGAAATCAATAAGTTGTTTTTCTTCAGAAGAGCCAGGCCCATCAACAGGGGCCACAGATAGATCACAAACAAACAAAAGAACATTGTTTGGAATCTTGAAATCCTGGAATTGCATTTGAAAACTGTTCACAAGATTCTTCATGAGCTATTGCATCATTTCCACAGAGCTTTCTTCCACAGCAGCAGCAAGCAATATGGGATAATGCAATGGCTCAAATCAGTTTGGAATATTTCCAAGCTACTCTGAAATGCGCGCTCAGTTTCAAATAGATCACTGTGGCAAAGTGCCCCGCCCCTGTGTGCATTTGTGTGTTCTGTGTATGTATGTTGCGTGCGTGTGTTAATGTTGGTGTATAGATTGGTACACGGGATATAAACAGGTCTGTGTTTCACGTGTGTTTAAATTGTATATTTGTATTTAGGCACGGGATTGCACATCACGCACGTGCATTTAAAATATAATATGCGAGCACGGGGTTGCACAGAATTAATTCACGTGCTGGGATTCAAGTGAATAATTAATTAGTAATTGAATCCCAGCACAACAGTATATATAGATGCACGTTTCATTCAGTCAGGGTTGGTGTTCGGTGAGTGGAGAACGGGAGAGAGAGGAGAAACTAAAAAGTGAAAGAAAGAAAGAACGTAAATATTGCTTTACTCACCGTGTTTGTTCGTCCCTGTTTGTTAGTGTGTGTTCGTTTTTGTTTGTCTCTTTATTTTGGCGCAAGTGCCGTGTCCAGTGTTTTTTGTGTTTCAAACCTTTTATTTTCTGTTTATTAAATGCTGAGCGCGATCACGCGCCCAGCTTATACCAAACCACATCTCTCTGTGTATTCCTTTTCTGGTCTGACGCCACCCACTCTGGCCGTCTTTGTGACACGTGGTGTCATCGTGGGATAACAGCGCCTCCAAGCGTCAGACCAGGAGAGGGGGTTTTGTGTTAAAAAAAAAACAAAAAACCACAGGACTGGTTTCAAAAAAAAAAAAAAGTGAAAATGGAAGGCTGGAGAGACGGCTGCCGGGACCTGGAGGACCTCCTCGGGGGCCTCGAGGACCAAGGCTGGTGCATGGCCTGTGGAGTCTACGGACACACGGTGGCGATCTGCCCCTTCCAAGGTGAGGAGGAGGAGGAACCGGCCCAGGAGAGGAAGGTGGGGAGGAGGAGTGAGAAGAGAAGGGGGAAAGGAAAGCTGCAGCAGCAACAGCAACCACAACACCAGCCGGAGGAACAGCAGCCCGGGTGTTACTGCTGTGCTGAGCCTGGGCATTCCAGCGCCAACTGCCCCTGGTACCCCCTCGGACAGCTACCCCAACGATGCCCCATCTGCAGAGGTGAGCACTTCGTGGCCCACTGCCCTGTCCATCAGGAGAGGGAGGAGCAGGGGTCGCCTCAGTCTCCACGACCAGCAGGGGGGGGTAGACTGCTGCTCCCACCGCCCCAACCACAACTGCAACAGCGGCCAGAGGAGCCAGAGAACCTGTTCCCCTGGTGCACCTGGTGCGGAGAGGTGGATCACCGCTGGAGGGACTGCTCCGAGGTGCCACCGAGCTGGTGCGGGCGATGTGAGGAAGGGGGACATGACTGGTCAGGATGCCCCTATGCTAGCTCGCCACAGCCCAAGCGGAAGGAGCCTGAACGTCCTACGCCTGAGTGGGAGGAGCCCGAACGTCCTACGCCTGAGTGGGAGGAGCCCGAACGTCCTACGCCTGAGTGGGAGGAGCCCGAACGTCCTACGCCTGAGTGGGAGGAGCCCGAACGTCCTACGCCTGAGTGGGAGGAGCCCGAACGTCCTACGCCTGAGTGGGGGGAGCCCGAACGTCCTACGCCTGAGTGGGGGGAGCCCGAACGTCCACAGCCCAAGAGGGGGGAGTAGGTGCGTCCACAGCCCAAAAGGGAGGAGTCGGTGCGTCCACAGCCCAAAAGGGAGGAGTCGGTGCGTCCACAGCCCAAAGGGAGGCAAGTCGGGGCTTCCACAGCTCTGGGACCCAAGCCACCAGCAGAGGGAAAATGCCTGCTGGTTCAGCCCCAAGAGCCGGAAGGGGAGGAGTTACAGGCCCAACCCCCTGGAAATTTTTTGGGGGGAGAGGGGCAGGAGGCTGGTGTCCCCCAGCAGCCTCTATTCATGCTGCTGAAGGCAGCACGGCGCGCACCAGCCCAGCCGCCACAGCGGAGGGAGCCAGCACCGCCAGGAGCAGAGGAGCTGCCTCTGCCTCCGCCACCTCCACCGCTTCCTCCACTAGGAGCAGAGGAGCAGGAGCTGCCTCTGCCTCCACCACCACCAGGAGCAGAGGAGCAGGAGCTGCCTCTGCCTCCGCCACCTCCACCGCTTCCTCCACTAGGAGCAGAGGAGCAGGAGCTGCCTCTGCCTCCACCACCACCAGGAGCAGAGGCGCAGGAGCTGCCTCTGCCTCCGCCACCTCCACCGCTTCCTCCACTAGGAGCAGAGGAGCAGGAGCTGCCTCTGCCTCCACCACCGCCAGGAGCAGAGGAGCAGGAGCTGCCTCTGCCTCCACCACTTCCAGGAGCAGAGGAGCAGGAGCTGCCTCTGCCTCCACCACCTCCAGGAGCAGAGGAGCAGGAGCTGCCTCTGCCTCCACCACCTCCAGGAGCAGAGGAGCAGGAGCTGCCTCTGCCTCCACCACCGCCAGGAGCAGAGGAGCTGGAGCTGCCTCTGCCTCCACCACCGCCAGGAGCAGAGGAGCTGGAGCTGCCTCTGACTCCGCCACCGCCCGGAGCAGAGGAGCAGGAGCTGCCTCTGCTGCCCGTACCTCCGCAGGGAGTACGGTGGCCGGAGCCCCAGAAAGGGGAGCTGCCGGCCACGAAGAAGGGGGACGAGGTCTGGAGACCACTTTCCCCAGCAGTAGTTTCGCTGCAGGAGTTCTTGTGGCCGGAGCCCCACAGGAGGGAGCTGCCGGCTACGAAGAAGGGGGAGGTCGGGGGACCACCTGCCCCCGCAGCTTTTTCGCTGCAGGACGGGACCAGCATGCTGTCAGCCGTGCCACTACCGGCAGGGGAGCTGATGGCATTTCCAGACATGGGTCCACTGAAGCCTCCCTTCCCAGCCCGAGACTTTGGCCTGGACTGCTGGGTATTTAAGGGGGGAGGTGGCCGTTGAGGCCATGTGTGCTGCGCACAAGGGGGGGTATATGTGGCAAAGTGCCCCGCCCCTGTGTGCATTTGTGTGTTCTGTGTATGTATGTTGCGTGCGTGTGTTAATGTTGGTGTATAGATTGGTACACGGGATATAAACAGGTCTGTGTTTCACGTGTGTTTAAATTGTATATTTGTATTTAGGCACGGGATTGCACATCACGCACGTGCATTTAAAATATAATATGCGAGCACGGGGTTGCACAGAATTAATTCACGTGCTGGGATTCAAGTGAATAATTAATTAGTAATTGAATCCCAGCACAACAGTATATATAGATGCACGTTTCATTCAGTCAGGGTTGGTGTTCGGTGAGTGGAGAACGGGAGAGAGAGGAGAAACTAAAAAGTGAAAGAAAGAAAGAACGTAAATATTGCTTTACTCACCGTGTTTGTTCGTCCCTGTTTGTTAGTGTGTGTTCGTTTTTGTTTGTCTCTTTATTTTGGCGCAAGTGCCGTGTCCAGTGTTTTTTGTGTTTCAAACCTTTTATTTTCTGTTTATTAAATGCTGAGCGCGATCACGCGCCCAGCTTATACCAAACCACATCTCTCTGTGTATTCCTTTTCTGGTCTGACGCCACCCACTCTGGCCGTCTTTGTGACAATCACATACAGTGTTTTCACGACCTTGCAACTGCAAGTTGAGTGAATTTCGATGACTAAATCCCAACATACTATAGGTCTCAAAATAAATGAAGTACCATTGAAATAACACATGGTTTAAGGGTTATTAGAATTGCTGTATTCTAACTGATAGTATTTCTTTTGCCCAAACTTTGATCTTCTTGATTTCAAACTTGTTACATATTATAATCTGTATCCTTTTATATCAATACATGTAAAATATTACTGATGCAGGGTCTTTTCACAAAGTTTTAACTCATGTCACTTAAAAGGTTTGTTTTTATGAATACAACAGCTTTCTATATAAAGAAAACTGGTGTTGGCTTCTTTACAAATGTCTAGGACAGTATTTTATAAAAATACACAGACTTTGAAAAAGTTAGTGAACAGGACCTGAAGCTTCCATCAATTATGAAAAAAAATAAAAATAAATTATGACAATATTTGTATCTAGTGGATATTGGATGGTGTGCATGTATCTGATTTAAATGTAAGCCATAAAGAAAACATGCCGCTTATCAACCCACTTTCTGTTTCCTAAAAGACCAAAGTAATGAGGACTTCAAGTTTTTCAGGGCATTCTGAGCAGCAGCTTCTGTAGCCAAATCTGTCCTTCCTTGTCCCACATTGACAGATGGACCTCCAATGCCATAGAATAGTAGAGTGCTCCTGCAGTCCTTAAAATGACTTTCAATTTTCTGCTAACATATGGCTGTACTTTTACCATCTCAGCTTGGTCAAAAATGCCATTCATATGCTCAATGACATATTTAATATGCAAAAAATTAAATATAATATTTATAAAATAATGGAATATTTATAATAAGACACTGTATCAATGTACATGTATTTTGAGAATGTCAGTGGCAAACTTTTTTCCTCATGTGGTTAACACAACCAGCCATTCAATAAATGACACAATATGAAACTCTTCTTTTTTTGAAAACAGTATAAAACAAAATAAGCATTTTCATTGTATACCTTAAATATACACAGAAGTGCACTTTTTGAGGTTTCCTTCCTTTGAATTGTGTCGCATAAAAACTCTCCTATATTGTTTTAGACTGTGAGTGCACCAATTTATAGAGACCATTTAAGACACAAGATTGAGGGCATATCATTGGCAAAACTAATAGGTATGGCCTAAGACTTACTGCAAGGTTTCAGGTGTAAATATTAATCCACACCAACCGTTACTTAGATGTATTTTGTCAACAGCAATTTTTTCCTTAACACAATTATATATTTCAACAAAGATTCTTGTGATCATTGTGTAATCAGATGCCAATACAAAACAAAAACTGCAGCAAACAGCATCTTTCTATCATAAGCAAACGTTAGGTTAAGTTGCTGGTGGTATCTGTGTTACATCAGGAGCTGACTTTGTCCACATCCTGCTTGGTTGCACACAAGCAGCTACCCTGGTCAGATGCAGCTGATGCTATCTAACAGTCGCAGTGCTGACCGCCTGGAATCTTCTTCAAGGACATCTGATTCTGTGCTGCACCCTTTGAAATTAGAGAAAGCATGCTATAGTATGTCATTCAGTGCGATTCACTGATTATCTAAGACTAATCATAATCTCTTCACAGCTCATCGTCACTGGATCAGAGGTCTCCAGTATTGGGATTATCCTATAAATCTTTATTTTATTCTCTCCATAAAGTTCTTAAACCATGGACACAATAGTGGTGTGAATCTTGTCTTTTTTTCTGCGAATGCAAAGACCCAAGGTTGATTTGTGGCCTGTGATGTGTAAGTGTTGCTTTTTTGAAACTGTGTAATTTTTTTCAATGAAATGTAATCAGATATGTAAGTTTTTCATTTTTGGCATGATTATCAATTACAATATATCTGTTATCTCATTTCTAAGTACATTATGCTAGTTTTATGCATAATTCAATTTTATAATAACCCACATATTGCTTCAGGTTTTGATAACGCTGTAGATAAATTATGCAATAATTAACAGGAATTAAAGAGTAATTAATAACGTATAACTGATTGTCATTTTCTTGATGTCCCCAGTAATAACAGATAATAATAATTACCTGTAGGTTAGGGTTGAGATTGAGGGAAGGATTAATTTATTTTAAAAAATTAATAAACTGTTTCACCTGAAAAAGCAGGAGTCCCCATGTAGTTTTTCTGCAGAATATTTTATAAAATGTAGTTTTTTTTATTGGCTTTTGTTGTGGTGCTAATTTTTTCTGCAACAGTATATGTGTGTGTGGTGCTGCCATTTAAGAATATTCATTTGTCCAGCTTGTGAGCTTCCATATATTCATTTCTCCTAGGCAACGGCCCCTACCTACGCACACTACCAATCTTACCCTTTTTTTCATAAATGAAAATGTGCATGACCAATGCACCCAGTTTAAATCTGGAAGAAACAAACATACAAAAACTGATAGAAACAATACAATGTAACATTTTCCTGACATTAAAAATGACCCCTAAGCCAAACAGGTTCTCCGTAACTGTTAGCAAGACCATTTTTATTGAAGTGTGTTAGAGAAATACAAGAGGCTAACCCTTATCAGTAGGGTGTACATGACTGATTTACTGTATTTTTTTTATTTTAAGAGCCAGTATTACATCCATATAAATTATAACAATTCCTGTAAGATGTACTGGACCTTGCTGTGCTGTTTCCTATCTTCCTGGATCTGAATGTACTTTCAGTACTTTTTCAGCATGTTAGTATAGTACCCTAGAACGTATTGATTGCACAGTTGGCAGGGTCAAATTCTGTCAGTGTGCATCCTTCAGTGCAGGGCACTAAGCTTACTTTTTTCTAAGATAAAATATCTCAGTGCAAACAGATAAATATTAGGTGCACATAAACAAATATCCAAAAGCCACACAATCTTGTAACAACAAAGTAACTGTGATGAACCAAGTTCAACACTCATAGGCGGCGTTTACATCCACAAGTCATGACAGATTTCTTCACAACGTGTTTGCCGGACTTTTCAGGAAATGCGTTGCTATGCAGTTCTGAATTAGGAATAAAAATCGGCCGTACCAATGCAGATTACTCAATTCATAGTCATTTAGGGGAGGGGATATTTAAATGTCCGTGTCTGCTTACTAAGTAGGAAAAGAATGACTCTGAATATCGTGAGGAGAGCTTCATGCGTTGCCATGAAGATAAAAACATTTAACAAGAGAAATGAATTCACTTGTTGTCGCGCACATTCTGAATTACGCCGCACATTAGCTACTTGTGTGTCTGGTTACCTTTCCAACACACACACACATACTCATTTATATGAATTGTGGGGACGCATGTCTGGAACCAGCTATGTGGGGACACCTTGCAACGAGGCCAGCGCTGAAATGCACTTTAGGGCATTCTAGTACCATGCCTATATATCAGGGTTTTTGATTTAGCCTTTAATATCAAATTGACATTTCACAGTATTGTGGGGACAGATTCTTGTACAACTCCAATCTGAGGACATAGCAACACACACACACACACATATCTCATATTATGCTGAATTGTAGGGACCTTGTTTACAACCTGGGGACAAATATTTATTCATATTTTTATTGATGATATTTAAGCAAGTTCTATTTAAACTAATCTAGTTTACCTCAAGTAATTTTCAAAATAATTTGGTGTTAAGTACAACATTCAGAACCAGAGCATTATTAGTATTATTCCACATTTCTGTTATACAGGTTTTCATACTGCTGCTGTTATATAGATGTCACTTGATTAAGACAGGCCTTACTGTAAAAGTTGAGATGTTTTTGTAAATCACAAACCATCCCACTCACACTACGCAAACTTACTCAGTTCACAACTTTACCAGCGATTCCCACTGCTCGATTAAATTATCAGTGTATAATTGTATGTTCCTCGAAAATGCTGTAGTATTGTGTTAGAATCAAGCCATATTAAATATGACTTGATTCCAATTTCTGAAACTGCTACTGATCATTCACACAGAATAACCAGTATTATTATACTTGTTAGATTTCAGTAAATCTATACACAAAAATAACACAGTCATGTGGAAGTGGATTGTAAGTTTTAATTGCCAAGATCACAATCATAAAGAACAAATCTATATATTTCACCATCATAAAGAACAAGAACAAACTGCATTAGAAGAGAACAATGCATTTCAAAATTTGTATTGAACAGAGCAATGCCCACCTATTTTTTTAAACTGATTAAGTACAACTGAATATAAAAACAGTGTTCCTATTTAGTAGAGGATTAATCAAAACCACCAATACAGCCAAAATGTCCTGCTATATGTTATATTTTTTTATGAACTCTCCTGTCTTTTCAGAGCTGTGATCCTATTTTTATATAGAATTTTATTGCTGAGCAGTCTCTGTCTTTAAGCGCATGTGGTTCAGACTGTAGGCACCGGAGACAGTGGGGCAGTTTACAAAAAGCGTGACAACAGATCTCTCGCGCTTTTTTGGTCATGACAGTTCTGCTTCCACATTTACATGAGAGTTTATTTTAGAGAGAGAATTTAGTCGTCCAGATGCAAATGACCTCATTAATAATAAAATAATGGGAGGGTTTATTTAAATATCACCAAACACGCTGAAAAGAGATGCTGTGCGATAAAGGATATCGTTCAAATAATGCATAGGGGTTTACATGAGGCTTTACGCACTAGGCAGAGATGAAGAGAAGGTTACCCCCCATCTGTCTAGAATGCAAAGGGCTTGCAGTTAAAACAGTTGATGCTGCCAAGAAGAAGAAAATAATAATAGTTATTACTATTATTGTTTAGAATTAGTTGTTCTAGAAATGGTAGAAGCAGCATGTGTACAAAAACCGACAGCACTCACCAATTCCCATTACTGCTTTTCTTAAGCTTCTTAGGCTACTGATGTCCTTTCACACACCCATATATATTAGTCTTAGCCAACTGCGTAACTGTTAATGTGCTAAACAAAAGTATTATGCGTTCAATAATCAAATATGCGTGAATGTGGAACAAATATATTAAAAACAACTCATGATGTGTTGGTTTCAAACACAGGTACTTTGTTGAAATATTAAAATTAATTATGCAGAAAATGTTGAAACTTACACAAACGCTGTTAATATAATAAATACATAATTTGTGTGTATTTGCTAATTAGCTATAAGGGTATATAAAATCATAGGCCTACTTACAACGTAGTTGCGACAAAAATGGATGGATGGAGAAGACGCAGACAAACACTGGCTAGATTAAGTCTTGTATGGGAAGAACTCCTTCAGTCCCATGCAATGGGTTTGCCGGAAAGGAATCGTGCATCTATTGCTTTCTTATCTAGAGCTTTCTTTCCAGCAGACACCCTCATCCACTACGTCCCTATGTACAGACCTCTATTTGTGCATCAGCAGGAAAGACGAATGCAGGCGCATCATCGTCCCTCTGTTTGGTGGGAGGAGGTTGTGCTTCACGAGTCTTTCTCTGACGAACAATGGATTGAAACATTTCGAGTCATCCGACCTACGTTTGACCAGCTGGTGGAACTTGTACGGGTAGACATGGAGCTGTCACCAATACATGTCCATACACCTGTGCCGCTGCAGAAGCGAGTGGGTATTGCTCTGTACAAACCTCTCGGACTGCTGATTTGGCAGGACAGCGCACAGCAGAAAAGGTGCCCACCTCAGCAGGAGCTGGGGTAGGCACCTGTAGTTCTCTTGTTATTGTGTGCAGAAATTCGGCGTGCAACGCAACCACCTCTTGGTGCTGTTCATCAGCGTGGTCTAGCCTTTCCAAAAGGTGGCTAGCTGTATTGCCGATGCTCCTGGATCAGCAGCTACAGCGTTCAAACCAACTTGAATTTAAAGAAGAACAGTTGTGAATTGCTTCACAGCTTTTGTTTTACATGTGAATCCTAAGAGTGTGTGCGCATTGCATATGCGCACACACTTAGCCCGACATGCGTAAAATGGCTTGATATCCCCAACCATTTGTTTTTTCACAAATTATTACAGAAGCTGTGAAACAATTCACAACTGGTCTTCTTTAAATTCAAGTTGTTTTGAAAATGCTAGCTGTTGTGGTTGGGGATATCAAGCACTTTTAATTGACGCTGGGACGGTGGTGTGTATATGCGATATGTTATTGTATTCACAAATTATTCTTAGGCTCACAGGTAAAACACAGACTGTGAAACAATTCACATTTGGCATCCTTTAAATTAAAGTTGGTTTGAGCGCTGTAGCTGCTGTGGTTGAGGAGATAAAGCCATTTTACGCGTGTCAGGTAGGCTGTGTGCGTATATGTGGTATGCTATTGTTTTACACAATTTATTTGTTTGATTCACATGTTAAACAGAGACTGTGAAACAATTCACAATTGGTCTCCTTTAAATTAAAGTTGGTTTGAGCACTCTAGCTTCTGTGGTTGGCGAGATACAGCCATTTTCATTCATTTCGGGTTAGCTTGAGTCGAATATCAAACGAATATCAAACGTCAAGCTAACTTTACCGCGGTAGCATATTTTAGTTTAGAAAAGTAAATGATGGCTGGCGCAATTACCATATTGTATTGATGGGGCTGGTATTTCACAGGACGTCTGGGAGGATGAGGATTCCAGCAAATGGTCCGATGCCACTGTCACTGGCCGGTCACCCATTAACCGATGCATTTCCTCCCAGAACCGAAATTAGGACCTCGAGCTTTGACCGGAGGACTGCAGGCGTTTTCTCTCCTGCAGGTACAGATATTTCAGTTTCTTGAATTTATCTCGTACCTACAGGAGTGTTCTATTTATACCAAGTTCAGCCAGAGCACCGGTAATACTGGTGAAAATGGTGGCATTTCTTTGGCGAGGTCGATCCAGTTCATCCATATCCCCCAGGTCCGCAATAATGTGGAGGAGGAACGAGTTTCCTCATCCGTCCAGCGGACCTGGTGTTGCTGCTGTCAGAAGGGGTGGAAGCTTGAAACATCCTGCAGGAAAAAAGCTACATTATTCGTATTATTATTATTATGATAATAATGCTGGTCATAACGATCTAGTAGTTCTCATGCATCGTTCATAATACACTGAAATGAATAAATAATGGTATAAATCAACATCTCTATATGCAATTTATATATAATTTGGCCGCGACCCTCATCAGGAGAAGCGGATTGATAATAATGGATGGATGGATATTTAACTGATTTGTATTAGTAAGACTGGGATAAGGAAAATCTTACTTACGCTACAGAGGAGGACAGAAAGACCGTATCTCAGAGAAGAGCGTTCATTTACATAGGGGAAGTGGAGGAAGTATCGTGTTATTTCATGAAAGTCTATCGTTAAGTATTTTGCACGACTGTGGAGTTTGTTGCTATGGGACTAATTAGGCCAATTAGCGCGCACATTACCGTGCTTTACCAAAGTGTAATGACACACACTAAAAGTCACACACTTTTTTTGCCGTGCACTTTTGGAACGAGCACAATCACGCGTCATTTGCGAGTGACACGTCATGAATGCACTATAGTAGCGGGATTAAAACTTGCACCTAAACACCACCAGTCTGTCTTTCCTGGTACTCTGCATGTTCTGATAAACTTTCTCATGTGCCTTTCCACTGCCTTAACCTCAACCATCTCCCACTTTCTCTTCCTTGTTTGTTTGTTTTTTACCTATTAAAAAATAAAACAAAAAAAATGTTTCCACACAATATACTGGCATGTATTTGAAGTAATACAGTATGTTACACTATCATTCTTTCCTAAGTCTTAAGAAAATATTGAAATCCGTGATATTACTTATACTATCTAGTGCAAAAGTTTAATAAAGGCAACTTTATCAGGCCATTGAAGAAACAAACAATATCACTATCAACAATTATAAGACTACTTGCTACCGCTCTGACTATACACTCTTTAAGAGGTTTGATGTGCAATGTGATCTAGTATTGAGAAAGATATCACTTACAGTACTGTATTACTTATGCTCTTGATTTTTTTTTTATTGCAAACAATTTGCCTTGCACTTCCAGTATAGGGTGTGTTTTATGCTTTGACCAGGTTTGACCTGGTTGTCTGGTTATTTGTGTAATAAATAAGTAACAGTGTTTTAAACACAAACTGTCTCTTTAAACAGAATAGTTGTATAATGTTTATTTTGTTATGAGTGGTAATTCAATTATACATTTAAAAAATCTGCAACACATCAATGGTTCTGTTCTGGTCAAGGCGCTAAACACGCCCCTTATCCTCAAAGGGTGAAACAAAAACATATAATTTCACTTCTAATTCCAACATTTCTAAACAGGCAAGTTTGCTCTCATTTTATTATTAGGTCGTTTACCTGTGGATGATTTACTGTTGGATTTGTTGAATCTTCCGCCTTGATTTAAAATAGAACATAAAATCATAAGAAATTAGCATATATTCTGTTTAAATTAATGAAAATTATTAAACATACTTAACGTGTTTATTAAACTAAAAATGTAAACATTACAATTATTAAAATGTGATAACTTTAATTTAAAAAATAGAACATTAGGAAACTATACCTAACAGGTCTTGGTGGTTCACTCACAGACTTAGACTCATCCTCCCTTGCAGAAACTTCACTAGGTGTTTCAATTTGTTCTAGTTAGAAAGAAATAATTTTTTTTTTAAATTTAGTCATTGCCAATTGGTTTTTATTTTTTTCTCCCCAAATTTGAAATGCCCAATTATTTTTAGGCTCTGCTCCCCGCTACCACCCCTGCGCTGACTCGGGAAGATGAACACACACGGTCCTCCGATGTGTGTGCCGTCAGCCGCCCGCTTCTTTACACTCTGCAGACTCACTGTGCAGCCGCCTCAGAGCTACAGCGTCGGAGGACAACGCAGCTCTGGGCAGCTTACAGGCAAGCCCACAGGCGCCCGGCCAGACTACAGGGGTCGCTGGTGCGCGGTGAGCCGAGGACACCCTGGCCGACCTAACCCTCCCTCCCTCTGGACGACGCTCAGCCAATTGAGCGCCGCCCCCTGGGAGCTCCCATCCACGGTCGGCTGTGGAATAGCCTGGACTCGAACCTGCGACGTCCAGGCTATACAGCGCATCCTGCACTCTAGCGAGTGCTCTTACTGGATTCGCCACTCGGGAGTCCCCTCTCGAAAGAAATATTTGACAAACTGTATATTAACAAATAGCTATATTTATGATATACATAACAAAATCAAAAACAAAAATAGCATTTTCATTGTCAGATGATACCTTAGTATTGTCTACATCAACACGGATGGGTGCTGCCATTATAGTGGCGCATTCATAGTTATAATAGGTATTGTCATGGGTTACCCCGAACCAGTTATTATGTGTAGTAAGAAATTGGATTCCTTTGCATGGAGAATTTCAGTGGAGTTCACGGCTCCTCGATTGATTCAGATTCAGTTGTATTAAGTCTGCCCACTAATGATGTAGAGCAAAATAGGTATTGTGGTGTTTGCAGAGCCGACCCGAGCTGAACCCAAGACAGAAGTGGAGTCCTGCTGGGAACGAGCTGAAACATTGGACATGGGCTGGATGATTTAAAAATGAAATGTATTAATGAGATGATATGTGCTGTAACCATTTGTAATGTTTGAATAGTCTTTAGTCTGTAACAAATACTGTAAAGTGCTCTCTCTGTAAGATCGTATAACAGAATCTGGTACAACTTGATACACTGGCCGGCCTTGAGCAGTCTCTTATCAAGATAGGCACAGCTCCAGAATTGAGGGCTGGGATTTCTGCTAATACTTTTTCAGCTTAAATACAGAATAATGCTATACTAATAAATACATGTTAAAATGTTTGCTTTAAATAGTATAGATTTGTTGTGGTAACATATAATCATAGGTAGTGATAATTATTGTTAGTATGAAATACTATGAACAATTTTTATGTATAAGATCATATGATTCACTTTGCTTATATGATAGCATACCTGAAGCTGTTTTCTATTAAGATGAGCAAAGTTGAAACTGAGTCCTAATTCAATGAAAAGGATTGCTGTGTGCTTGCATTTAGGAATTATACTTTCTGAATATAAAGAAAAAGGGGTTAGGAGTAATTTTTAAGGAAAATAAGTATTTTAGAAGATACACCACAGAAAGGGAACAGAAAAGTTAAATAAATTGTTATTGCGATATTGCTGCTATGCTGCTGCTAGTAAAGAGGAGAATAGTTTACAACCATATTCTATAAGGAGTAAAATACTTAGTTTGGCTCTGAGTTAAAAAGATAATGCAGCATAAAAAGATGTTGTGTTTAAAATACAAAATAAAAAGATTGAAAAAATATTAAAGAATAACTTTATAAGCAAAAGATAGGCTTTGGAAAAGTAAACTCTGTGTAACCTGCTTTATCGAACTTTCTACAAGCCTGCCCTTGGAGGGATCAGTGCTTGAGGCCAAGAGGTCTTCATTGGCAAGAGAAGCGGGGATTCTCTTATCAGGAATTTACGGTGTCAAGGCTAGAAGTATTCTTCAATTTAGAAGAAGGAAGGACAGAATAGAAATGGTCTAATTCCAAAATATATTAAGATAGTTAGTTGCTGGGCGGTACAAGCACGTAAGATACAGGTGTAAGGAAAGTTCTAGGGAACATTAATCGCTATTAAACTTGGCAAGAAAAGAGGTGTCTCCAGCAAGCTGGTTTTAGCCAGTATGTGTATAGCTGAAAAATACAGGGTCATCTGGATGTCAATTAAGTTCAAGCTACCAGGGGCCCATAGGAGAAAAACATTACAGCTTAACAGCTCAGTAAAATAGTTAGGTTTTCCATAAGGAGAAAACTCTACACTATTATTTTATTATTATTATTACTATTATTTATTTCTTAGCAGACACCCTTATCCAGGGCGACTTACAATTGTAAGCAAATACATTTCAAGTGTTACAATACAAGTAATACAATAAACTTCCATACGATAACTTCCATCTTATATACACTAAAAAGATATAAGATGGAAGTTCCCTATAATACCTGCTAAACACACACCTGTAAGGAAAGAAGGAAACTAATTTGAGAGTGAGATGACATGAGGGAATATATTTTTGAAAGCCAAGTTCATGTAATCAATTATAACCATTATAACTATAACTGTTATATTCTAATACAACTGTTGGTGTTGCATATATTTAAACACCACTCCTTTTTATAATGTACACATATTCAGTAGTGAATCAAGGTAGCAAGGATTTTGTGAACTCTGCTTCACCTAACTTTTTAGATGGAGGAGGGGGTCAAGAATGAGTGGATGAGATCATGGGCCCGTATTGATTTGTTGGCATGTGACTCTAAGTGAGTCTGAAGAGTTGGTTGAATTCCTTAGAGATTACTGTTCGCCAAGAGATAAGGACTGTCCATATAGATTGATGATTGGGTCTAATTGGGGCCTCCCATTGCTTTCAATGGGACGAAAATTGTATAAAAACCCTGAGCCGATCACACTGAGACCACCACAATCAAGACTCAGCTTGGCAGAGCTACGTGGTCCATCCTTTGCAGGTCTTCACAAGGCAGTCCTTCTCTTTTGTTCACACTACTCTCCCTTATAATAGGAGGTAAGCATATTAATGGTAATATTGTATCTTGCATGTATTGGTTATATTGCTATGAGGTTTTGAAACTATGTTTTAGTATTGAGAGAGTTATATTGAATGTGCTAAAATATAGCAGTGGGTGCTTGTAGGCTTTGTGCTTAGCTGGCCCAAGGGCTGCACTAAATACATATAATTGTATTATGTTATTGAAGTATTAATGCTGAGCTTGTAATAAACTTAGGATTGCTAATTATTATTACATGTTTCTGGGTTTTGGTGGTATGCGCAAACTACTAATCCAATATTAAAGGCATTTTAATAAAACAAAGGAGCGCTGATGTTGCTCTGATTCGTAAAACTTCAAATAAATGAGTCTGAGTGATTTTCTTGGTTAAATAAAGGTTTCATGGACACACCGCTCGTCCAGTGCTCGAACATAAACCACTAGGAGTTTTAAACATCTCTGTCCTCCTTAACGTCTCCCCTGAGTTAAGAGTGTGTGCAGAGCAAATAATACAATAAAAAGAGAATGTGAAAAGTGAAAACGTGACAGTTTATAGGAATATGAATTATTTATTTATTTATTTTAAATTATGTTTATACACATATCTATTACGGTTTTACGTTGTATAGTTAAACTTATACACCTCCCATTTTGGATGCGTTTTATCCCCCACCCTCCTCACACTCCTTAACCCCCCAAATGCGAACCATTCAGTATTCATTATTTGAACCCCTGACTATACCTTGTGGATCAATGTCATCCAGTTTCATGCCTTTAAACTCTGACAACCTTCCTGTCTCTATTGCCATTAAAATCTTACTGATCTTAGCCAGCTGTAAGGTGCCTTCTGGCAGCTGATAGTGCTGTCGATGCACTCTTATATCGTGTCCAAGGAAGTCTGCTAGTTGAGCTAACTCAGTTCCACTCAGATTAAGGACTTTGGATAATGTGGCAATATGTTTGTTGTTGAAGATTGTGTGGCAGGATTTTTGGTCTCACACTCACTGGCAAACTGACGGATGCAGTCTGAACCTCAATAGTAAGATGAGGTGCCTGCCCTTGCAAACATGTAACTGTTTTCACTTGAAACCTGTTCAGTGCAGACTTCACGTTTCTGGACAAGAAGGTCCATTGCTGCTACCATGGTAGGTGTCAACAGGACTTGCACCTTCTTGCCTTGTTTCCCTTGCATCTCTAGCCTTGTGAAGTGCTTGCACAATTTATTTTCAAGCTCAGAAAGGGAAATGGCAACATCCTTATAAAGATCAGACTTGTCTCTGCAAGTAAAGGCAGCTAGAGGTATCTCTGCTACTTCTCCTTCTCTTCTTCTGTTGAACAGGATTACCTGCGCAAGAGTGACCTTTGTAAGGTTAACTACGTTTTTAGCAGTAGGCTCTGCCAGTAGTGCACTCCGGTATTCGTTCTGTTTATTATCGAGATATGTGTGTAAGGTTTTTACATCTTCCGAGAACGGCAACAGGTGAGGCATGTTCCACTTTGCTTCTCTGAGAGTGGTCAAGGCAGCAGCATAATTCATTCCATCTAGTTTCATGTATTCGTTTAAAATTGTGAGTACATTCCGCCATTGAATCATTCCCTCAATCATGGATTTGCATTCCACAAAGCTACTGATTTTTTGTAAACTGTGACCCAACTTCAGTGCCATTGAGGCAATTCTGAAAGAAAGGCTTTCTTCACTATAGTCAGCTGTTCAGTGCTTTGCTCTCTGATAGTTACTGAGGTTGGTGCATTTTGCGCTGCACAATTTCTGCACTTTTTTGATGCACATATCATCTTTCTACTTTTGACACTGCTGTCTGATGTGCTATCATAAGAGTCAGGAACGTAATCTTTAGCACTACTGTCTGTATTGTAATCAGAAAAATCTGATAACACATCCAGGATTTCATTTGAAAGCTAAAAAAAAAAAAAAAAAAAAAATATTTTATTTTAAATATACAACAACATTGAAACAACTGTTTATACTGGTACACAAGTGTTGTATTGGGCCATATATATATATATATATATATATATATATATATATATATATATATAAGGAGTACTTCATAAAGTGAGTCCTCTTGACTTTTTAAACTGTTACAAAGTAAGACAATAAGTATGTTAAAGGCTAAAATGAAAACATAATATTACAAACTCTCTAAGATACACTACAGAATGTCAATAACTGATTTATGGCTCATGCAATGTTGTTTTCTGTGAAATTAAAAATAAGCCTTGAAGTGAAATTGCACTACCTAAAATCATTCCAAATAATTCACCTCAACCTTTAATGCAAAAGTCAGGAGTTTAATTCAGTTGCTATGTAAGGACATGTTACACTTGTGATATTCACTCCAGCTCCTGGAGGGCCACAGTCCTGCAGGTTTTATAGGGAACTTAAAATCTGCAATGGCTACAGACCTGGAAAGAGTGGTAATTTAGAGCAATCAATTCAATAATTGGTTCAATTAAGTCATTAAGATCTCAGATGGAGTGAAAACCAAAAGACAATGCAGCTCTCCATGAATATCACTGCATTACACAAACGTTTTTGCATTGGGAGATTGTGTTAGTAGATTATTGAATCTAACAGTACCCACAGGTTCTGTAGAAATGACAGGGTAGCTAATATAGACTGTTCCACTTGGTTTACTGTACCTGTGTTGAAGCTGAGGTAGACTATAGCATCCGAGGGACAGTGCAACTGAGATGAACTACTGCTAAACCCACGTTGTGCTGGCTCTGAATCATTCACAGCACATGCTGCTTGATCAGCCACCTATACGAGTACAAAATAAGTCCGAATATTCACAATAGCAGTTATGAACATAATACATCTGTACGGCAAACTGGTTAGCAGACACAGTGAAGTACATAATTAAGGGAAGCTATTTTGAGTTAGACCACGGCTGTGTGCCCCTACTACTATTTACACCACTGGCATATTCTGCAGTGCAGACCTTTTTACTTAAGGTAAGACTTGCTTTTTAATGCACAGATGCACAGATAATCAGTATTAAATTAAACACAACTGGGATAATTTTGCCTTTCATACCTAGAAAAAGATATCTACTGAAACCTTTTTTAATATCAATTTTGAAAGTCATGAAGGCTTACCATAATTCTTCATGGCCAGTCAGCATGTCCATAATTGTAGGTTATTTCTTCTTCAGGTACTATGTCTCAAACAGCAGAAAGGCACAAATGTGGTTTGCCTTCCACGTCGATCTTTTTCATTTTGCAATTCAGAGCTCTGTGGTCATCATTTACCAGTCTTCCCAGTGATGCATCACAAGGTGATGCATCAATGCTGTGATTAGAATATATAATAGGATTAGATTGTCAATACAAATGTTATGATCTGTATTTTTCTTATGTTAGACAGGTAAACAGCAGTACAAACTACTTGTAAATTGTAAAGCTTCAGAAAGCAGTGATAACAGTTTAATCGAAAGGGACACTTTAATATACTATAACAATTAAGCAGCAACTGAATTTGCATTGACGGCTCTGCCATTGATGTCTGCGTCCTATGCTACACCATTTTTCTTCTTCAGTTTTAAAATCAATTTTAACCCAGTGTAGGCAATATATAATAATAAAAATAGCAACAGATAACACTACTACGACGACTACGACTGAGATGTCTCACTTTTCAGAGCTCCTCCAGTAGCAACCAAAAAACTTTAAAAAACAGTTGTTTAAACTTTTTATTTTCCAAATATTTTTATAAATTCCTTTGTGTAAAGTAGTAGTGCACCTTTTGATGAAATATTTTACAGTGTAGGGGTGTGTCCGTTTTTTGTGTGTCTGTTTTGGTTTTGTTTATTTATTAAATAAATAAACATAAAAATTAACAAATCAACAAACACCAATAAATAAATAAACATGAAAACAACGATAAATAAATACAACTAACAATAAATAAATAAACAAATAAAACAAAAATAAATAAAAAATGAGTGGACAGGCTCCACAGCCCCTGAAAAAGTGGGCACAGGTGGCTACAGCCCCCTTTAAAAATATTACAAGGAGGCACGGGGTCAAGTGCCTCCTGAGAGACACCCTCTCAATTGAAGCCATGGTGAAAGCCAGGGCCAAGGTGGTTGGGCCATCAACTAAAGATGTACGGCAAGATGTACGCCGCACACACCGCAATTGAGAGGGGTCTCACAGTCGAGGGAATGTACATCCCCATATAACCCATGAAGGGGTTGGGCAACAGGGGCGTCCTTTCAAGCGTCCCACCTTTCTTGAAGGATGACCTCCTGAAACCCCATCTTCAGGCCCTAGGGGACCTGAATACAGCTATCCACCCCATCCCCCTAGGGTGCAAGGACCAGCCCCTCCGCCACGTATTGTCCTTCCGACGCCAGGCTACCATCCACTTGGTGGGGAAGGACATCGTGGAGGATAGTTTTGTGGTCCCCTTTTAGGGGATAAATGATGTCATTTTTTATTCCTCAGAGGAGGTGCGGTGGTACCACTGCAGGGAGCTGGGGCACCAAAAAAAGAGGTGCCCCAAGCTCAAGCAGGGCGCAAAGCCATCCAGGCCAGCACCGCGCCACTCCGAGTCCACCTCCCCCCGGGGCCCTCTAAGGGGCCTACTGGCAGGGGTAAAAACTTACCTGCCCCCCTCCCAACAATATCCGGGGGGGGGGGGGGGGGGGGAGGGAGAGGAGGTCCCCGAGGCGGCTAGTTTTTCATTTTTTTAAGTAGTACTTTATATGTGGTAAGTTAGAAAATAAACCCTCTTATGTTTAATTGTTCATTTAAATACGGCGTTTCGGCTGTGCAGATGTTGATATGATGCGCGTGAATAAAACCTTTGAGTTTTAACCGATAGTTTGTCTTTCATTTTAATATTGATGATGGTTAAAATGCACCGTGATCATGACTGTCGTCAGCTGTTGTAGGTATGAGTATAACCGCGGCAGTTCTAGTGTTGAAGTAGTCCATAAATGTACATTTTGTGTGTGTGTGTTTTGTATGGCCTTTCTGCTGGAGATTACGTGAGATTAAGTCAGAAGAACAGGATCTCTCCAAAATGGAAAATGAGAGATTGGCAAAATACAGCACTTTTAAAAAATTTTTTTAGGTAAGTTCAAATTGTTTATAACTGAACAAAAAAGTATAACACTATGACATTTAAACTATGATACTGGATCTTTAATTGAATGTATTAAAGCAGCTTTTCCTTTTTTCATTGTACAGAAGAATGGTCTAATATCTGAATGCACAAGATTCCACAATGAGACATAAAATATAATTAACAGTGATGAAAAATGTAGTAACATAAATCTTACACATGCAAGACAAAAGAATTTAGAAAATCCTTGATCTACATGATGTACAGTGCCTTGCGAAAGCATTCGGCCCCTTTGAACTTTGCGACCTTTTGCCACATTTCAGGCTTCAAACATAAAGATATGAAACTGTAATTTTTTGTGAAGAATCAACAACAAGTGGGACACAATCATGAAGTGGAACGAAATTTATTGGATATTTCAAACTTTTTTAACAAATAAAAAACTGAAAAATTGGGCGTGCAAAATTATTCAGCCCCCTTAAGTTAATACTTTGTAGCGCCACCTTTTGCTGCGATTACAGCTGTAAGTCGCTTGGGGTATGTCTCTATCAGTTTTGCACATCGAGAGACTGAAATTTTTGCCCATTCCTCCTTGCAAAACAGCTCGAGCTCAGTGAGGTTGGATGGAGAGCATTTGTGAACAGCAGTTTTCAGTTCTTTCCACAGATTCTCGATTGGATTCAGGTCTGGACTTTGACTTGGCCATTCTAACACCTGGATATGTTTATTTGTGAACCACTCCATTGTAGATTTTGCTTTATGTTTTGGATCATTGTCTTGTTGGAAGACAAATCTCCGTCCCAGTCTCAGGTCTTTTGCAGACTCCATCAGGTTTTCTTCCAGAATGGTCCTGTATTTGGCTCCATCCATCTTCCCATCAATTTTAACCATCTTCCCTGTCCCTGCTGAAGAAAAGCAGGCCCAAACCATGATGCTGCCACCACCATGTTTGACAGTGGGGATGGTGTGTTCAGGGTGATGAGCTGTGTTGCTTTTACGCCAAACATAACGTTTTGCATTGTTGCCAAAAAGTTCGATTTTGGTTTCATCTGACCAGAGCACCTTCTTCCACATGTTTGGTGTGTCTCCCAGGTGGCTTGTGGCAAACTGTAAACGACACTTTTTATGGATATCTTTAAGAAATGGCTTTCTTCTTGCCACTCTTCCATAAAGGCCAGATTTGTGCAGTATACGACTGATTGTTGTCCTATGGACAGAGTCTCCCACCTCAGCTGTAGATCTCTGCAGTTCATCCAGAGTGATCATGGGCCTCTTGGCTGCATCTCTGATCAGTCTTCTCCTTGTATGAGCTGAAAGTTTAGAGGGACGGCCAGGTCTTGGTAGATTTGCAGTGGTCTGATACTCCTTCCATTTCAATATTATCGCTTGCACAGTGCTCCTTGGGATGTTTAAAGCTTGGGAAATCTTTTTGTATCCAAATCCGGCTTTAAACTTCTCCACAACAGTATCTCGGACCTGCCTGGTGTGTTCCTTGTTCTTCATGATGCTCTCTGCGCTTTAAACGGACCTCTGAGACTATCACAGTGCAGGTGCATTTATACGGAGACTTGATTACACACAGGTGGATTCTATTTATCATCATTAGTCATTTAGGTCAACATTGGATCATTCAGAGATCCTCACTGAACTTCTGGAGAGAGTTTGCTGCACTGAAAGTAAAGGGGCTGAATAATTTTGCACGCCCAATTTTTCAGTTTTTTATTTGTTAAAAAAGTTTGAAATATCCATTAAATTTCGTTCCACTTCATGATTGTGTCCCACTTGTTGTTGATTCTTCACAAAAAATTACAGTTTCATATCTTTATGTTTGAAGCCTGAAATGTGGCAAAAGGTCGCAAAGTTCAAGGGGGCCGAATACTTTCGCAAGGCACTGTATGCTATGCATATAATGCATATTGACATGATTAAATCTGACCTAAAATGCTATTTCCATTAGAACTGAATGATGGTTAGAATTACAACATTATTTTAATAAACTAAATTAAGAAATGGTGTCAGTAGTATTCCATTTAATTTAGTACAGTTTGGTTTATTAGTTGCTTGTGAAATATATCTCCCTTCAAAATAAAGATTCTAATAAATATAAAAGTAACATTCAGTGTATCATTAAAAAGTAGTATGCCCTCTTTTGGATTTAGCCGTTTATGGATAACCTGTCATAGACTGCACTCAATTCTTAAACAGGTCTGGGGGTTATATTTTCCCCATTCTTCTCAACAGATCAGTTTCATCTATACACAATAATTTAAGATTGTCTTCTTTAACTCAATCCAGCAACGCATGTTTCAACTTGCGACACTACTACAGATCATACTAGTTTGTGGGTATGTTTTGTACTTGCTGCAGCAAGTATCCCTGACAAATGTTAAGTATTAAACTGGAGAGGTACAATTTAATTAGGTGAAGAGGATACCTGCATTTATTTAGATGGGTCTAGGAAGTTTTTGGAAACACATAAACACATCAAAACAATTACAATAGGATATTATACATTACCGTTTACAGCATAAATGTGTTGACTGTAATGCCTGTCTATGTGCTGCTAATGAAATGCAGGAGATTTTCCTTCAGTAGACAAAGCACTCTGTATGGCATGAGAAGGAAGTTTTCACAAATTTTATTTTTACAAAGTTTGACATACTTGATACAAGATGTTTATTATATTTGTGTAATTTGTGGGCCCTACAGTTTGTTTCTTTAAAACTGGTTAAAGCATTTACATTCAATGTATATTTAATTATACAGTAGTTATAAAATACATTGTTCTCTTTTTTTTTTTTTTTTTTTTTTTTTACAACAGAACAATTGCGGTTTTGCTGGTCAATATAACAGTTATTTAATGGAATAATAAAAAAAAGATTGAATACCAATATACACTGCATAATGGTCTGAAAAATGTGGTCAAGAGGTCATGCTGTCTTAAGTAACATGATGTTTAAAAAGTTCCTAGTGTGAAGGAAAAGAGATCAATTAAAAAGACCCAGTCTAGATTTTTTCACATGATCGATGTAGGTGTGCGAGCTGATTAATAAAATGTTACAGGCTGCTGGTTGTTGAATCTGACCTGAACGGTACCACTCAGGTCGACTGCAGTTTAATCCTTCTCTGGTGCCCCTGTTCCCTGGGTTGTCAATCCACCACAGGATTGGTTGTGAAAGCCAAGCCTGGGTCTTCACCGCACTTAATGAGTCAATGGAGATTTACATTTTAATGTTTTGTACAATAGCCTTTGGGCAATATACAGAAACAAAGTGAACTGTTGTTGTAATCCACAACAGGCCATTTAAGTAAGTGTGATACATGACTCACAGAGGACCTCAGATGTCAGTGTCACAGCAGGCAGTAGCCAGGCACTTGGGTATGGATGATAAATGTACAGATTTCTGCACCGAATAGTCTGAAGTATTAGGACAACACCATCTTATTGAACTCTCAATGACCGAAGCTCTAGTCATTTGTTACCTTGTTGCCCAGGAGAATAGACTATGAACATGACATAGATGACTATAATTTTTCACATACTGAAAGGAATTAAAGGAATCTGTTAGGAAAGAGGTAAGCATTTTAAGTGCTGCCTGAATAAAGCAGTGGTCCAGATAAATAATATTTTCCAAAGCATACTACCACGAGTATTCCTAGAAATAGAAAAGCTTGTTTGGTAAACTAGATGTTGTTTCATTAAACAGCAAAGTCTACACTGTGTATTCATTATAATTTATGTATATGTTTCTACTTAATACTAAGACTTTGGTTCCCTTTCAATTCGAAGATGACCACCAAAACATGCTGTGGATTAGCTGCAGTGCAGTTTTAAAAAACAACAACAGCCAGTCAGCCGTGTTTTCCTCAACCAGGGCTGTGTTTTCACCTGCCCCGCTATAGAGTAGACCTCTTTATTAATTCACAGTTTGGTTGTATAATTATCATGGGGGGATCACTCTTTATTAATTAACAGTTTGGTTGTATAATTCTCCATAATTTTGGTGCTTCTGTACTAAATCGCAATGCATCTTAATTGTTGAAACTGACCAAAAGGAATATTATAATTTTTAACCACTTAGGATGAAAACTCTCAGCTCTTATCAGTATTTTTTCTATACACAGAAGTGTGCAATAAACCTTCACTATCTTTTGAAATTGCTAGATCCAAAAAAATAACATGATAATTACTATATGCAATACATAATTTGAGATTATTATTAGTACTGTTAATATATTCATGAAATAATAACAGTTCACTTTCTGTACGTGACCAGATAAGAATATCATCAATATAATGTCCCCACCACTAAAACATAGAGGATTTATATTCATTCTCCCAAAAGCCCAAAAATAAATTGGCATAATTAGAAGCAAAACAAGCGCCCATTGCTGTACCCTTAGTTTGTCTATACAATTTTTCTTGAAACAAAAACACATTCTTTTTTAAAGTCCATTCAGTCAAATTAACAATACAGGTTATTAGACTAACCCTTAGATTACCCCAGGTTTTCCGAACTACCAGTTTAATCAGTGCCCTGCAGATTTCAGAAATCAGAAGTGTGAACCTTCTTTTGTACTGAAAATAAGTATTTACAGTGGAGCTGTTTGTCCTCTACAGGGTTTGTTAATCTGTTTGAGAAAACTGAACAAAGTTCTCATCATTTTCACCTGCACTTAAAAAGCATTGAATTGGACGGCCTCAGCTCAGAGCAGACAACTTATCCAGTAGTTTTCTGCAATACTTAAAATGTTTGAATATTTTGCCAGGTCAGCAAAGAAGCACAGTGTTTCACTTCCAGATGTATAATTGATCTCAGGAGCACTTCCTTCATAGCTTTATTTTACTGCCATCTGTAACAGGATGAGCAATTAATACACAGAATAAAAACAATACACACACAAATAAAACTTGTCTTTTCATTATTTTACATAATCTGATTTTGGAGAAAAAAATCTTTAACAGAAACATTTCCCACAACTTGTGGTAGTTGTGTCACAATTTATTTTCTCCAAAATAATGAATACCCTAGGGATGCTCACGGTTATGTTTCTAGGTCCAGTGGATACACCTTGTGAGTTACATAAAAAGCTCATTATGTTGGACACCTGTTAGTGGTACAATGCTTAAACCTTTTTTTCTTTAAGACTTCAAGAGCTGTAACATATTATGAAATGACTTAGGGACAGAATATATTACGCTGAAGAAAAATGTGCAGCACAGAACTGTATAGTTTAAGAACAAAAGAAAACTATATCAGATTATGAAAAATATGTGCTTCATTTCTTCAATGTTTTATTTTCACTGTGTACCATCACAAGATGCATAACGTTTTTTTTTCAAATTATTAGTAAATAGTTGTGAACTGAAATGACAGTTGTTTGTAATGTTCCATTTACTTATCTTGTTGTCTTTTTTCAAAGAAGTCAAAACCAGAGTGGAGGTGACATTGTAGGGAAAGCTGGTAACCCAGACACAAGTGGCATTTTGAGAGCAGAAGAATGGAGTGAAGAAGGCATGACTGAAAGCTCAAGCAGTGTAGCTCCTTCCACAGTCAGCTTCATACCTTCACATGCGCATGAGATCCCTGGGTACAAGAACAGGAAGTGTTGCAGGAACTGTAGTACCAGGACAAGGCAGCACAGGGTCTGAGGGTCCAGAAACCATACCTGTTTGTGCATTTTTATGTTGTGGTAATTTTAGTTTAATTCAAGAATTACGTGACAGTCCAGCCTCAGTTTCACAACTTAGAACAGTTGAGCTCTAAAAAAAACTACACACCATATTAACCCTTCATCCCAATATGCAAAGGATATTAAACAAAGATTTAAAATGAATTGTAGACCTTGAAATTCCATGTAAATTCTTTAATCTGATGTTAAGATATTTATCTATGACTAGTGGTACTTTGTATGTGATTAATCAGTCAGGTATAAGTAAAATTTGGGAGTTTACATCCTCTAGTTTGAGTTTCTGCACAACAGATTTACAGGTTACAGAAAGATTTCCAACAAGGCTAACTTTACTAAATCATTATAATTAAAATAAGTTCGTACAAGTACTTGTATTACTGTTGCACATGGGTGCAGAACCAAAAATGCAAGCGATATAAGGACGCTTTATTTTTTTTGAAAATAATCATTTAATGTCATTTATCGTTTTACCGGATGTGCCACTTGGGAGCCTCAATAGTATGAGACTTGTGAATTAATATTAATCCTACTTTTATATTTACAGAGTGGAAACTTGAGCCAGATTTGTGCAGAGCTGCTAATCTATACAGAAGGCTGTTACTTCATAACAGTGAAAATGAGAGCTGGTTGTATATTCGAGTGGATTTGAGACAGAGTCCGGAAGACCGTGAAAGGGCCATCTTGGCTTTCTACAAAAGGCCAAATGTACAATGGGCAAGCCCCTTATCAGTATATCTTGAAGGTATGCTTTTTTCCCATCCATTTTGTGTAATGTCCAGATTCCTTGTGGAGAGTGCCATTTTCCAAGCAGTGGGCCACATGACTGATCATTGCTTTCTGCATGTGGGTCCACCGCTAACAGGATTGAGTCCAGCTGTGGTGTGCATATTAACTGGCGGTGAGGAAGAATGTGCTCCTCTGCACAAGACTGCCTTGATATGGATGTACGTGAAGTAGTGGAAATGGTAAGAATAATATTTGCACTTACTAGGACTGGAGTTGTTGTATATTGTACTTGTTCTCACTGTACTATGATTCTTAAAAAGGTATGTATTTTGTGACAACTGCAAGTTCACCTGGGTAAGGGTGTCAGTTAAAAAATAAATTAATATGAAATTAAAGAATATAAAGAACATTTATTTCTGTGTGTAAGGTATACAGTATATACCCTAAAATACTTGCCAAGTTATGTTACTCGAATGTTATAATTTAGTTTAACTAGCAAATTTAATAGAGACCATTTCAATACGGAATTACTTTCATTACGATCATTACTTGATTTGTGTAGAATGCCTTGATACCTGAAAAATGTTAGGCCGTAAGGTGCCCCTTGCCTGCTGTAGGAGTGATCAGCATTCAGGTACTCTAATTTATTGTTGCCCTAACACTTGTACAATCTTACCCATGTGTATGCATGTTTCTCTGCTGAAATGCAAGCGCCTCCTGTTGGGAAAGTAAACATAAGGCTAAAATAATACAGTCAACATACAATTATAATTCTAAAACCACCATATTATTAAACTTAATATTTATAGTTGCTTTTTTTAATTAATTTATTATAACATATTCACAGAAATATTCTATTTCACAGCTGGACAGCCAAAAGGAGCTTACACAGGAAGATAAGGACAAAATGTCTGACATTATTTTGAACTGGGATCTTCCACCTGTCACTCAAGAAAACAGACGATGGCTGGCAGAAAAAATCCTCCTTCATGCAGTATGTTAATCTTTAGTCTTTAATAATCAACTTGTCTTTAATTGCAACTGTACGTTTTTCCCTTTATGTATCATACCTTGGCGTACACTTGCTATATTAACTAGGTGTTTGGTTGGAGAACTGTGCAGATCCGTCAACTTAAAAAAGGTCTCAGGGACACAGGCGTTCTTCAAATGATTAAAGAAAGACCTAATCTTGCAACTGTGCTGTTTCCACCTTGATCTGCCCAGATATTCTTACACCAGGTATTCAATTTCCTGTGAGGGACTGCTTGTATTGATTCATTGTTTCTACGTCTGTGGTCACTGTCATGGTTTACAATTTTTGTAAGACTGGTTCCTAGTAATACTGCTGGAGGGATGTCTTTCATAGAAATGTCTTTCTTTTATTCGATTACCACTATACAATAAGTGGAAGGTGTGCATATTTACATTTTGGTTAATAGCTATAGCCATCTAGCTGCCTTTTTGGTCTTCATTAAGTTAACATCAAATAAACTTATTTGAGTAACTCCAAAAAGCTTTAAGAAAATAAAATAAAAAATCAGTACCATATATATATATATATATATATATATATATATATATATATATAGGTATAGCAAAAAGTTAAAGTAGTAAGTTTCTGCAAAATCTTTCAAATTTAAAAAATGTACCACCAAGACATTGAAGTGTCGACTTACAACTCATATTTTAATCTTTCTTCTAAACCATCCTGGAAAGAATTGCCTGACCTTCATCCTCCACTTCAGACAGTGAAGATGAGACTGAGTGTAGCATCGATAGCAAGTGTCGTGTTGCTAGCTTTTTTCGACAATTCATTGAAAATGGTAAGTGTTATTATTGTCCATTGGTAGATGCTGTGCCTCTCCCAAGAGGAAATCACTGGAACTGTCATTAGGATGCTTGTTTAATGTGATGTTGGTGTAATCCTTTAGCACTCGGGAGATATTTATTTTTTTAAATATATACTAATAGAGGACATGAAACCTCTGGGAATCCATGGATAAAGCCATCTGGGATCCATGGAAGGCATTTATATTTTTCATTTAGTAGTTAGTAGCTTGTTTGGCATTTGGGATCTGATAACAAATAGAACATTACATACATATTGACCAACATTAAACACATTTTAATGCTTTCTTTGTTTTTCAGGAAAAAAACAACTAATCTGTAGTATTGGTAGACTATATGAATGGTGTTTGTTCTTTTTCTTTAGCCTCATCTGCAGAGCTGAGTGACCTCCTAAAATTCTGGATAGGATGGGCAATTTAACCGCAACATCTTAATGTGGAGGTGACCAGTGACATAAAGATGTCTACAGCGGCTACATGTATGGAAACTATCAAGCTACCTGGGCATTACACAGAATATTCACATTTTTCCACTGACCTCAAATCTGCTGTTTGCACTACGGATAGTGGATTTGGACTTGTGTAAGGCTGTATTCACTATAGGTGAAGTATTAAACAAGCAGAAAAACATGTATGCATTGAAATGCTCCCTGATTTAACTAATTGTGTTAATTGGACCAATTGAACTACTCTTCCCAGTTCTGAAGGTTTTGGTCGGTGTTGGAGACCTGCAGGACTACAGGCCTCCAGGACCAAGATTGGGGTCGACTGCTCAATTTAACCTACCACTGTGAATAATAACAATAATAACTTGAACTGCAAAGCAGTTTTACAGCTTCCAAGCAAGTAACATTGTTATTATACTATACTGTAGCAAAGCAATGTGCAAGAAAGTTTTTTCCATTTTTTTTTTAACTTATCAGGCAGTCATTGGTTTAAGGAGGAAGAATATTTTTATTTTTTTCCGTTTTAATTCTATTGTCCCCAAGATAATTATTACAAAGTTTGGCTACACAGTTTTTGGTTAGAAGCAGGTAGTGACTAGTTGTTGCAAAATGTGTGGCAGCTTTTTTTTATTTTAGAATGTATCAAAGCAACTTATGCTTTGCAAACTTGAACCATGTTTGGTTGTTAATATTTAGCAAGTTTCAAATGAATGGCATCACTTGTTTCCAAGAAGATTTTAAATTATTACTTTTTTTGTCAGGTGGCCATTGGTTTAGGTACATGTTAATTATACAATCACACGGTGATGATGCTTTTGAAGTTTGAATTCACCTAAACCATTTTTCAGACCTGATGCATGTTGGTTTGATGTCTGCCAACTTTTAGATCAGTCCCTCCACCTGTTCTTGAGAAGTTTTGAAAGTTTTTTTTTTTTTTTTTTTTTTTTGTTAATCACATCAGGCAGCCATCTTGGAACATTGTGATTGTTTTTACACAGGGTTGCATTCAATCACCTAAACCGTTTTTCAACTTAAGTGGGGTTAAGTTTGAGAAGAAAATGCATCTGTGGCGGCAATCTTGTTTTATGGATGAACACCAAAAAAAAAAGTTGTACCTGTAAATAAATCAATACAACAAATGTAAACTAAAGAAAAGTAGTTTTGCTATTGTGTCCTTGTGTCAGTTGTTACACTGAAACCTTAAAATGGCCATTTGTTACAATAAGTAATTCTTCATATTGTCACTGTGCATATTAGTTACAGCCATTGCTTGAACTGAAGTATGTAACCTGTGGAGATATTTTTAAACACAGGAAAAACAGGGTTTGGTGTAAAGCTACTGTATCAAGACTCATCCCAACCTTTTTATTCATTAACTTTAAAATGTGAACAACAGAAAAAAAAGACTTTGTTCCAAGACCATGGTCCCTATATAAAAAAATGCAATGCTTGTATAAACCCAAACAGTACACCTTATAAAAAAATAAAAATAGTAGCAAGAAATCACAGGTGTGATAAGAAATCTGCTAATTTAATTTTGTACAACTAAAATCTGCAAACTAGTCCTGAAATGTACAAATACTGTCCCTTTATCATTTAGGATAATTTGGGAGAAGATAGGCACTGAGCAGTGATTTTCTTGATTGCACGGATTTCATTACATCTGCTTTACATCAGAACAGCAAACAAATGGTATAGTTACTATGTAACACTTAACTAATGTAACCTTTCCCCAGATTTGTCAGAACAATGGCACCCGAGTGGCTTAGCAAGTAGGTGTGCCACTGTAGGCAGGTGAGAGACTTGTCTCAAATCCTGCCTATGCCATTGCCAGCTGCAATTATGTGTTCAAATGTAAAGAATTGATCATTTCAACAGCGCGCACATAGGAATGAACCCCATAACGCTGTTCAGTACCATCAGGATGGGGAAGCAGATCAAGCTCAATTTCAGTTAGCTGCCGGGGAAGCTGAATCTCGGGTACAGTGACTTCCACAGCGTCAACACCACATGGACCACTCCAATCTATGCCATAGAGCTCATCCACCTACAAAGAAATAAGTCAAACTGGATTGTAAAAAAAGTTTTGTCTCCATGTACAAGTATCAATACATGTGATATTTGCCATAAAGAGCTACCTATGGTTTTAAAATTGCTTTTTCTATCTATCCTTTTATTCAGTAAAATCCCATTCCCTTTAACCTTGTACTTTAAAACATTTCTAATACATTTTCCACTATGAAATTTCTGTGAGCACTCTGACCACCTCCTTTACATAAATCACTATCTCCAAGTTCTGCATGCTTACTTTGCTGGATAGTTAAATGGTAACTAAAGGTGATTTTTTTAAATTGTTCCTGTGTTGCTACAACAGTTTAAGTAAGGTATGTATTGTCTTTTTTTTTTTTTTGACATCCCGACCACTTTTAAATTGCATTCCCCTCTGGTTCTGTTTCTTCTAAAATGACTTTACATGTCTTGCTTGGAACTACATTTTACATCATCCTTCCGCTCACATCACATATGATGGGAAATGTAGTTCTGAGTAGGGACATGCAAAACCATCTTTGAAACAGCCAGAGGAAAATGCAATTTAAAAGTGTAAAAACTAATCAAGATCTTAGAGGATGTTTCAATGCTAAAAAGAGAAGAGGCTGTCAGCTAAGCAAATACATTTCAAAATAATAATAATAATAATAATAATAATAATAATAATAATAATAATAATATAAATAAAAGGTGGATAGGATTAAATATCATGTCACTTTTCACATGGGATGGCAAGCCAAATCTTTGGACAGCTTGCAGAAAATGAGAACAGACTGTCGAAGCACGGTTGTTGGTGGAGGCTTTCAGAAAGACTATATCATCCGACTAAATCCATCTATTCCTCAGTGGATTACTATACGCTGCCTGTACATACATATACAAAAAACATATGTGTATATCTATTAATCTCTCTCTCTCTCTCTATATATATATATATATATATATATATATATATATATATATATATATATCAAACAACATGCATATTGTATACCAGTTATATAAACTGTGCATACTACTATATATGGTGTTATACACACGTATGACACTTTTCAATTTGTGTGAGAAAAAAATAAACTATAAAAAAATATCAGGTTTTAAATGAAGTCACTGCAGTCTTTCGCAGTAACTTAGAACAAAATAGCGTCTGTCAGTAACAGGTTGTTTTATGCTCCTCGTCACTGGCTCTGACGAGGATTTTTGTATTATATTTTTTGGTTTAGCTGTGATATTAAACTTATACAGACAATATAAAGGTTTAATTATGTTGCTGGTTACACCATACCTGATAAGTTTGTGGTTCCCATCAATGTGCCAAAGACAGTTTTGTGCAGGGACACTGTATGCCCTTCTTCTTACAGTGTTTAAGGACAATGCATGCAGCATAACTCCTTCAGGATCAGGTCATCTCATGGATTCTTGAATACGTAATGCTTTTAAAATTAGAAACAAAATATGAAAGAACATTATTAATGTTAAAGTTCAACTGTAATTGTATTGGTCCAAGACTTCAAAGTGGGCTTGTAAATTACGTAACTATGTATGCAGTTTATTAGAAATATTAACTACAATCAACATACTGTAGGTTTAAATACAGAGTGATTAAAAAGTAAAGGCAGCTGAATATTCTAGAACAGTACCATATAATGTGTACCAATAGAAAACAATGATAAACACACTTTGGTTGGTAAAGGAAAAAATCCCCAATGCTTCAGGTGGCACTGCCAAAACTTCAAAATGTAATATACTAGCTTGAGCTATTTACTCTCCCTTTTCTTTCCTATCACTATTTTGAGATTACAGCATACTAAATTAGGCCTTGGACCCCCAGAGATTTATTTATCTCTTTCTGGTGTTTTTTAGTTTTTTGCTCTCCTCCATGCATAACAGTTTACTACAAACACAATTTATTGTAATTCCATAGTTCTTACTAAACTGTAAATTTGCAGTTTGTAAATATACACCAAATGAGAGTAATGTCTCTCTTTCTCTCTCTCTCTCTCTCTCTCTCTCTCTCTCTCTCTCTCTCTCTCTCTCTATATATATATATATATATGTGTATAATATTATTATTTATTTAATGGCAGACGCGACTTAGTTGTCACAAAATATACACAGAGCCACAGTACAATATGAGCAGGTACAATATACAATAACTTCAGTCCTAATAAAAGCAAGTTTAACTAAGGCCAAGTACAAAATGCAGTGATTAGGGGGCAGTTCAAGTAGGAGCAGATAAGGCCATAGACATCAGGGTTAGATATCAATCAATCAATCAATCAATCCACTTTTATTTGGTATAGCGCCCTTCGCCGCATGGTGCCGCAGAGCGCTTAACAGTGAGAGTGAAATGACCTACGTCGCTTACCTTATATCATAATATTCCATTCGTCTTCTAACGGTACTCGCTGAAACATTACAAATACTAGCAGTCACGAACCGTAAGGTTTAATTATAGATACCTAATGATCAACTCCCTGGGTAAAAATATCTTGGGACGTCCAGATTTCCCCGTCCCAGTTTGGCCTACCGCTGCGGACTATGCTATACTGTCGTCACTGGTACTGCGTTGAATTTGATGGCGAATTATCTGCAAGTTAGTTCTGGCACCTTCATCAATATTTTCATCAGTACATGCTAATATCTGCCCTATTCTTTCCAACAGCCAATCTACTCGATACAAAATAAAGTCGTCATTTACCGACCCACATTCAACTTGAATTAAAAGCTCCCTAATCTTTTCTAGGATACAATTCTATAAGTCATATTGCACACATTTGTAATGTATGGAATATTCACAGCATTGAAACTATACAACAATGACGTGTAGTTGGCGCCCTGACTGCACACCTCTCCAAACTACTACCAGGCAAAGTTAGTAGATCACCGATTCACTTATTGTCCCGCCCATCGAGAATAATTGACGGTAGCTCGAAATACAAGGGTGAAAAGACTGTGCCAAAATGAAGACGAAATAAATAAATAAAAAACGAAAGAAATATGTAAATAAATAACGAAATAAATAGATAAATTATTAAATATATTTCAGTTTCTACTTATTTATGTATTTATTTCGTTTTATATGTATTTATTTAATTATGGCACAAATTATCCTCCATATTGCTTAGCTACAGTATTACTTGACAAAATCATTCAAGGTATTTAAAAAAAAATCAGATATGCTTAAAATGTGTTTAAACAAATGCTGGGATGTCAATCTGAAATCAACACTGTATGTTAAAAATAGTTTGCTTTTCATTCAATACCAATAACATAAAATACATTATTAATACATGACTATTATTTAATGACATTCTTCTGAATAAAATGACAGCACTGCACATTTTTGTTTAACATGTCTGTTTAAACTGACGTTTAAACAAATCACAATAATTGAATTGGTGGTTGTGATAAAATAATTATCTAATGCGCTATCTTAACATGAATTAATATTTTTAAAACTCCTTCTCTATTTCAGTACCTCTGCTGATTATTTAAAACGTTAGCATGCTCGAAGCTTGAAAAATAATTTCAATAACATGTGTGTGGTTAATCCAAATGAAGCCAGACACATTAAAGAAACAGATATATAATGTAACACATACAATTTTAAAAGCAGTATTTTTGAACATCAATAAATCCAATAATCTAACCTTAAAGACCACATTCAACGTTGCTTTTTTTCAACTGAGAATTCTAGCCACTTGTCTACTGTCAGCCTCTGAAAAGGTCAAATGTGACAAAAGGAATGTCACTCTTTTAAAAACTTTAAAATACCTCTCACAACAATGTGTTTATTTATTTATTTATTTATTTATTTATTTATTTATTTATTTATTTATTGTGTATTGATAATTTATTAATCAAACTGCGCTTCAGCAAAAATAATTTCTGCCATGCATTGTACTATTTAATGGCAAGGTAAAAATTCTCAAGAGCCAATTTGCATACAGCATCCAAACGTTCAGTTTTGTAAAATTTATAGCTGGACATTCATAGCTCCGACTGCGCTGGTACCTCATGGGTGTAACTTCACAGATTATTAATTCACATAAATCAATTTCTGCTGTAATTATCAATTTAAAAATAAAGCAATCCTCACTGTAAACTGGTTTCTGAAGACTCCAATCTTTGGTCACATTAAAACAAAAAAGGTAAGTCTTTAGGGCAGCAGTGTGGAGTAATGGTTAGGGCTCTGCACTCTTGACCGGAGTGTTGTGTGTTCAATCCCAGCTGGGGGACACTGCTACTGTACCCTTCAGCAAGGTACTTTACCTAGATTGCTGCAGTAAAAACCCAACTGTATAAATGGGTAGTTGTATGTAAAAAAAAAAAAAAAAAAAAAGTGATATCTTTATAATGTGAAATAATGTATAATGTGATATCTTGTAACAAGTGTAAGTCGCCCTGGATAAGGGCGTCTGCTAACAAATAAATAAATAAATAAATAATAATAAGTCTACGGTGATTTTTAAGTGCTTATTTTTCAATAAGCTATACTGTTTATTGTGTGGTCCGCCGAGATAAAAAATAAATAAATCATGTGGTCCGCAAACAAAAAAGTTTGAGAACCACTGCTCTAAACTGATACCAGGCCACTTTGATGTTCCCACTTCGAAATATGCAGGCCATGGTGTATATCACCCACCCCAGAACGCAACCAAAGAATGAGATTCCCTGGCATAAGTATCCATTTTTTGAAACTGCACAAAATAAGGATTTTAGAAATGGGTAACATAACATAGCCATTCAATGGTTTGTTACCCATAATCCTTCTGGAGCCTCAGGTAATGCTGTCGCATGACATAAAAACAAGTGATTTTTACTGCATCTGGTTACATTACCACTGGTACAGCATGTGTCATGGTGGTTTGTTCTGGAGTTTATTTAGTCCTTCCAGTATTTCATTTACTGTGTGGTACCTTTTAAAACATTCAGGAGTACTAAGATGGACAAGTCGCAGCGCAAACATACCGCAATTTGCATTTTTGTTGTGACAGTTTGCAAAGTATAGTTTGTGGTATGTACTAAAAATATGTTAATGAAGAGAGCCGCAATAATCTTAGTGAAATCTCATAGCACTGCGAGAGTCATGAGACATTTTCGAATAAATAATAAAAGTCAGTTTATTCCCATCAGATTATATAGTGGGGCCCCCACCTTCACATCCAAATAAATAATGTGTTTCTGTCAAAAAGCTTTTCATAGTAGCCCCTCGCTAAACCGGACATGTTTGTCTGACATAAGGAGGTGTTTAAAAAAATACAATAAAATCGCACTAATACATCTATAGTTTTCAGTGTATTTTTTATGTATAAATCATTGCGCCAAAATAAGACGAATTTTGGGTAGGATACACATTACATTATGTAAAAAATATAAATCTGTACAGTAGTAATATCAAATGAATACCTAGCACACTTTTTTTTTTTACTTTGGCCTTGTGTAGGCTACCGATAACACAAAATAAACAATGCTACTGCATTGTACACATTGGTGTACAATGCAAATAAATGATTATTTTAAATTGAAACTAAATTATTATTATTATTATTATTATTATTATTATTATTATTATTATTATTATTATTATTATATTAGCCTAGACAATTAACACAAAATAGATCATGGTGCCGTATTTACAAATTATTATTATTATTTATTTCTTAGCAGGCGCCCTTATCCAGGGCGACTTACAATTGTTACAAGATATCACATTATTTTTTACATACACTTACCCATTTATACAGTTGGGTTTTTACTGGAGCAATCTAGGTAAAGTACCTTGCTGAAGGGTACAGCAGCAGTGTCCCCCACCTGGGATTGAACCTACGACCCTCCGGTCAAGAGTCCAGAGCCCTAACCATTAATCCAAATTTCAAGGGACCAGCAACAAATGTTGCATTACACCACTAATTTGTATTATCATGAGTAGCCTATAAGCCAAATGTATACTGTCAGTTTTTATTTAAGTTAGTCAGTGGTGTAGTGCTAAATTGTGCCAAATTACTAACAACCTGTACATTAATAGAATAGGTGTGTTTCCTATTCTTACACAGATGCTCAGAATGAGCTGGAGGATTTAGTGGCACATGTGTGCAGTCTATTGCTCTGTCATAGGAATTTGTTTTCAACAGGGAAAAATACACATTTGGGTGTTCGCCAAATGCAGCTGTTGCTGGCATTTGCCAGCCCACTTTTTCTTGTACATTGCTAGTTGTGCTCAATCATCCTCCTGTTCACATATGTAACTGAGATGGATTTACCAGTGAGCAGGAGGATGATTGGAAATGTAGTTCTGAGAGGTCGATGCGGGTACATGGGAAGCCATCTTGAGGCAGGAAATGCAATTTAAAAGTTTAAAAAAGTGGTCAAAATGTAAAAAAATATAAAAAATGTAAACAATACTGTGACAGGATGGCTGACGAGGTGACGTCAGGTCAGAAGCAGGAATGAAAACAAACAAGTACTTCAGGGCAGAAGACGCTTGCAGCGCCGTTTATTTAAACAAAAATAAAATAAAACGATTAAACAAAAACACACTGCTCATAGAGTGGACAAATCACAAACGCTAAATACAACCCAAAGGTCCGGCTGGGCCGTAGCCTTCATGGACCCTTAAGCTAGTTGTTCTTTTTACTTTCGGTTTTGTTTCTCTCGCTCTCGTTCCTCCTCTCGAACAGCCACCCCGAGTGCAGAGAGCTGCAGGCTTTTATTTACTATGGCCGAGGGGTTAACTATCAATTATCTCATTACTCCTCGGCCACAATAATAATAATAATAATGATAATAATAATAATACAACAAAACAAATACAAAATAAGAAATTGTATAGGGGGGAGGGGTACCCTGTTTTAGAAATAAATAATACATTTATGGCAGGGCTTTGCCCTGCCCCCTTTTCATGTGCACGGCTCCTCGTCCTGCCACATACACACACAGCAGTGAAAGTAAGGACAGTGCCAGCGAAGTGCCAGGACCAAGGGCGCACAGAGATCACCCTAGCCCTCCATTGGCCTGGACACAGAACCGGAATCACAAAGGGGCGCAGAAGAGGACGTGGAAGAAGACGCGCTCCTGTGTCAGCTCCTGCACCTGTACCAGCCACTTCTCCAGGTAGCGCCGGCACCTGAGGCAGCCTCTTCAGCGGTAGTGCCAGCACCACCAGGTATTCAAGAGGTTGGTCGTGATGGCACTGTTTGGGACTTTAAATCCTGGTCTCCACGCTGCAGGAAGAAGGGGTCAACAAAATGTTTTGAAGAGGTTTCAGGACGCACTCAATATGCAAAACGCAACATCTCATATTGAGTGCTTTTCGTTTATTGATAGATGAGTGGATGCTTCGCCACACACAACGCTGCACTGAAGCTGAAGCCCACAGACAACTAAATGATGATTCCTGGTCAATGCCCTTGGAGGAATTGGAAGCACGTATTTCATTATTGTTTGTTCGTGGAACATATGGTGCCAACAGTCTGTCGCTGGACAGTTTGTGGTCCAGTAAGTGGGGACCTTCATTTTTTCCCATAGACAATGGCACAGAATCACTTTTATGAAATTATAAATGTTTTGCGTGTCGATTTGAAGACGACCAGAAGCGTGTGCCAACAAAATGATATATTTGCCCTGGCATCCGAAGTTTGGAAAGCCTTCATTGGTAACAGCATTCTCTGCTACAAACTGGGAGAGAACATTACAGTGGATGAGCAGCTTTTTCCAACAAAAGAAAGGTGTCTGTGGACTCAATATATATCTAACAAACCTGACAAATTTGGGATCAAGTTTTGGCTGACAGCGAACATTAAGTCCAATATTTGATCAATGGCTACCCCTACTTGGGCAAGGAGGAGACTCGCCCAGCTAACCAAAGGCGTGGTGACAGTGTGGCACTTTGGCTAATGGGACCCTATTTAGGACAAGGGAGAAATGTTACCACCAACAATTTTCTTTACCTCACAGCAATTGACAAGAGTTGAGGAAGAAAAAAACAAGCCTGGTTGGAACTGTAAATAAACAACAAGAGGATTGCCACCATCTGCAGCAGACCTGCAAACAGAGCTGTACTCCACTACAATTCTGAATCACTCTGACTGCATGGAGACCTGCAAACAGAGCTGTACTCCACTACAATTCTGAATCACTCTGACTGCATGGAGACCTGCAAACAGAGCTGTACTCCACTACAATTCTGAATCACTCTGACTGCACAGAGACCTGCTAACAGAGCTGTATTCCACTACAATTCTGAAGCACTCTGACTGCACGGAGACCTGCTAACAGAGCTGTACTCCACTACAATTCTGAATCACTCTGACTGTACTCTAACAGTTTACAAGTGCAAGCCGAGGAAGAATGTAAAAAAAACGAAACCGGAGTTTTACAATACAACGAAGTAGGAAGTTGACATTTTAGAACAGATGGCATGGAAATACTCAGTGAAAGCTGGGTCTTGCAGGTGGCCTGTTCATGTGTTTTATAATGTATTGGATCTCACAGCCATCAATTCTTTAATTCTTTACAAGGAATTCACAGGCAAGAATATAACGAGGAGAAATTATGTATTGCAACTAGCAGAACAACTTTGCCAGAAACACATTGAACTGAAGGTAGCGACCCCGGTGCCAGCCGCAAGCGACGACAATGCCAGGTTGCCAAATGCAAAGGTAACAAGACTCTTGATAGCTGGGCCCAATGCGCAAAGGCAGTGTGTAGAAAGTGCACTGCATATGTGGAGAAGTGCAACATCTGTGTGCTGTTGCGATTGTATATAAAACCCATTTATGTTCAAATGTTTGTTTTTTATTTACATAGTTTCGGTTGCGTATTTGTGCTTTACGTCTGTATATAAATATTTTTGTTCAAATGTTCAGTTATTTACAATTTCGGTTGTGCAGATGTTTTATATGACATGCCTGAATAAAACTTTGACCGATCATGGTAGTTCTAAGTATGCGCATAACTCAGGTAGTTCTGTGTTAAAGCTGTTCATGTTAATATGAGCCTTTTTTATTTTTTATTTTAAACAATGACAACTTACTCTATACTAGTTACCAAGCTTTTAAAATATGGCAGAGTGGGGGGCTCCCGAGTGGCGCCTCAGCTCCGAGTGCAGGACGTGTCCTATAGCCTGGAGGTTACCAGTTAAAAACCGCACAACAGCAGGTGCAGGCGCTGTCAGCAATTGTTATTTGTCTGTCAGTCTGACACGAGAACCTAGCTGTATGTGCCCTGGGCTTGCAGATTGCTTGACAATGCACATCTCGAGGAGGCATGTATGCTGTCTTCATCTCTTCCGAAGCCGCTGCAGGGGTTTTAGTGGTGGATCAAATAATAATTGGCCATTCAAAATAGTCAGGGGATAAAAATATAATTATCTCTCCCTCCCATTGGATGTTCACACTCATCAAAGAAGCTAGTTCAAATAATTATTAGTTCATATTGTTTTCAAGGTTAAAAACACAAAAAACAAACATGTTTCCACCAAACAAAGGCCGTCCCCCCTGAAACGCACCGGCTGTTGGATTTTATGAAGAAACTTGCTGTGAATTAAGTGCGAGGGGTAAAGAACAAACATTCTAAAAATATAATTGTCAATTCTAAATTAAAAATGTTAAAAAAATGGCATTCTTATAAAAAAGTTCTAACTCCAGGATATTACTGACCTTACAATCTAAATATTGCTTTTTTTTTCTTTTAACAACATATGTTAAGACATAACACACATATTTCTTATATTAAATCTCTATTTATTAAATAGGTCATGGTGCTCTCTGAGATCCTTGAGTTCCTGTCCTATCCATATGTAAGTATCATATTATATAGAATTTGTAATTATCTTTATCATAAAAAATTCAGATGACTTAAATATAATGTAAAATATCTGTTAATCTTGTACATAACACTATGTAAGTGAGGTGCACATAAATTAAACTATATAGAATTATATTATTATTTATTTCTTAGCAGACGCCCTTATCCAGGGCGACTTACAGTCGTAAACAAATACATTTCAAGAATCACAGTATAAGTAATAATACAATTAAGAGCAAGATAAATACAATGACTTTGCAAGTACAAATATGACAAAATACGATTCAATAATGGAGCAGATAACAGTGTCAGTGATAGTTGCATCAGGTTATAATTAAATACAAAATACTACAGATTGAATAACACTTGACAGATTACATTAATCTAAAGTACAGGATTAAATGCAGTAAAATAGGGGGCAGGTAAGAGCAAGTAAAGCGCATTAAGGAAGAGTGGTAAGTGTCCATGGGGAAAAACAGAGGAGCTACAGGTGCTGTCTGAAGAGGTGAGTCTTGAGGAGGCGCTGGAAGGTGGTCAGGGACTGGGCAGTCCTGACATCTGTAGGAAGGTCATTCCACCACTGCGGGGCAAGCGTGGAGAAGGAGCGGGCTCTGGAGGCAGGGGAGCATAAAGGAGGTAGAGCCAGTCTTCTAGTGCAGGAGGAGCGGAGGGGTCGAGTGGGGGTGTAGGGAGAGATGAGGGTCTGGAGGTAGCTGGTGCAGTCTGGTCAAGGCATCTGTAGGCTAGTACAAGAGTCTTGAACTGGATGCAAGCAGTGATCAGGAGCCAGTCGAATGAGCGGAGCAGTGGTGTTCCGTGGGAGAAGCGAGGCAGAGAGAACACCAGGCGAGCAGCGGAGTTCTGGATGAGCTGGAGCGGACAGGTGGCGGATGCAGGGAGGCCAGCCAGGAGGGAGTTGCAGGAGTCTAGGCGGGAGAGTATCAAGGCCTGGACCAGGAGCTGGGTGGCGTAGTTGGTGAGGAAGGGTCGGATTCTACGGATGTTGCTCAGGAAGAATCGGCAAGTGCGTGCCAGAGTGGAGATGTGCTTGGAATAAGAGAGGCAGGGGTCCAGGGTGACTCTGAGGTTCTTAGCTGAGGAGGAGGGAGAGAGTGCGGTAGATTCCAGAGGAATGGAGATAGAGAGATCAGAGGAGGGGGAGGAGGAGGAGGGAAAGAAAAGGAGGTCAGATTTAGAGAGGTTGAGTTTGAGGTGATGCGAGTGCATCCAGGAGGAGATAGCAGACAGACAGGTACAGATACGGGAGGGGATGGTGGAGGCAGAGGTGGGGAAGGAGAGGAAAATCTGAGCATCATCAGCATAGAAGTGGTATGAGAAACCATAGAATGCGATGAGGGGGCCTAGGGAGCGGGTGTAGAGAGAGAACAGGAGAGGACCCAAGACTGACCCTTGGGGGACTCCTGTTGAGAGAGGGTGAGGTGTGGAGATTGCTCCACGCCAGGTTACCCTGGTAAGTGCGGTTTGAGAGGTAGGAGGAGAACCAGGCCAGAGCAGTGCCAGAGATTCCCAGGTCAGCGAGAGAGGATAGTAGAATAGAGTGATCGACAGCGTCAAAGGCAGCAGAGAAGTCGAGGAGAATTAGGACAGAGGAGAGAGATGCAGCTCGGGCCGAGTTTAGTGAGTTGGTGACAGACAGGAGGGCGGTTTCAGTGGAGTGAGCAGAGCGGAAGCCAGATTGGAGAGGGTCGAGCCGAGAGTGGTTGGACAGGAAAGCAGAGAGCTGGCGGTGTACAGCCCACTCGAGGGTTTTGGAGAGGAAGGGTAGGAGGGAGACAGGACGGTAGCTCTGGAGGGAGGTGGGGTCGAGGGTAGGTTTTTTGAGGAGGGGAGTGATAGAGGCTTGTTTTGCGTTTTATTTATATATTTTTATTTAACAGACACTGCTTGCAATTCTTCTACCTTCCACTGATCCAAAATTAACTAAAGGTTGAACAAAGAAAATGGAACAGACACAAGATGAGGAAACAGGAAAATGCGGCAGGTCACTTTGGGAAACCTGAAATCATGTTTTTCTTGCCGCCTACAGGTAAATGATAAAAAAGTGATCTTGTTGGAACCTCATAATTATTATATATTTTTTTTAATTACCTTTGTTATATTTTGTAGAAAATTGCATGAATCCCGTCTGCATTTGTGTACCGTTTTTTTTTCTTTTTTTTTTGCGTGGCAAGCAAAAATGACCAAATAAACCACATGCAGTTTCCCTCAAAACCTGCTGGCATATTACCTTATAAATTCTGGAGCTTTCTACTATTTACAAAACAAACACATTGACATTAATGATATTATAATTGAAGGGGGTGATTATGAAACTTTACATAACATTATACTGAATACGAATGAAACATGTACTGTACCGGTACTTATTTTGCAATCTTATAATGCTTTTCAAAGCCTCACTTCCAGGATGTGCTTAATCTTTTAAAGGTACTGACCCCTGCATGTTGTTTTTTTTACAAAATGTTCAGTAACACAAAGAATTACTTTTTCTGTTCCCCTTTCACAAATTGCATCAGTACTATTACACTGATTATTATCCACATTTACATTACACTGATATTTAAGTTAAGGAGCCAATATCAAAAGGATACTTTTTAGTACAGAATATTAGTTCAAAATTAGCTATGCTCACTAGCATCTAACCATTGCAGGTTATCCCAATTTGATAAAATAGCTTGTTTGTATATTGTTCAATGTTTAAGTAGGCACATTTTGTAAATATCTCTGTAAAATCATTTTTTATATATTTTTTCTTAAGGCAAAACTAACCTGCTGTGTCCTATTGATGAAGATCTCCTTCAAATGCTTAGCGCTTTGCATGCGTTCCTGGGGAGCCATTGTCTGTTGCAAATGCAGCATTCAGGCAGATTTGTGAGTCAATGCTACAGCATGCCCACTACAGAGCTCGTTCAACAGTCAGTGAAGCCACAGCTGCCTATATGTTATTGAGCACTAAGATGTTGCTGGCAGTAGAACATGTAAACATTTCTGAAGCCTGTGCATGCTATGACAGGCTTGTTAATGAGGGGTGGAATTTATCAAAAATACTGTCTGTCTCGTTGACCTCTTATCACACCTGCACTGTATTGCATAAGACATTTTTTACACACAAATAAAAGTATTTATAGTAAGGAACGATTTTGAATGTACAAAAACTTTATACAAATAAAACAAAATGTTGCAAAAAACGTCCATTGTGTTTGAAAAAAGTTATTTTTGGTATTATGTACCTTTAAACCAGGAGTTCTTAAGCTAATTGAGTTAGCCTAAGGCAATGTATTTTATACTAGAATTCTTCCGATCTATAATTACATTTTATGTAAAGAAAATAACCATGTTTTTCTTTTTAAATTGAAAAATGGCAGACCTTATGAAACACCACAATAAGAAATCAATCACCACTTAAAACCATAATGTTGTTTTAAATCTATAACTTCTTAAAGGACTAAACAACATCAGAAACAGGAGGTCTAAGATCATATTTGTATGTAAGACATGGACATACAATGTTTTTCTGTGTAGATCCAAGACTAGATAGACCATGTTTTGGAACTTCTGTCGACAGAAGCCTGCTAAGCGCTCTGCATTTTACATTCCATGGAGTAGAATTGGTAAATATCTCAAGAAATGTTGCTCCCAAAGACTATATATCAGATTTTTAATTTGGCTGCATGAAGTTGATCATGTATTCAAGTGCCATGTACAGCATTGTTCCACCCTGTGGACCTGCTGCCCGTGCAACAGTTCTATTTCAAGGTGTAGTGATACTGAATCACTAATGTCTGCAAGCACCCAATCTGTAAGAAGTGCTTTCTTTGAACGTTCCTCACTCTAAAAAAAATATACATATAACAATAATAACAATAGTAATAATAAAATATATATACAGCGCCCTGCCATAATAATATGAGCACCTAGTAAAACAGTGACTGGACGATTATATTGCTCATTTTTCCTCACTCAGACCACTGAACAGATAATCACCTCCACTTTAAAAATAGACTGAAGGTATTGAAAGTGTGTGTATGTTGTCTGATGAATCAACGTAGGGTGTTTCCACATATAATGTGTTGGTGTCTCTATATAAAAGCTTTTAATCAAAAGCGTGCGTCATTAATTTAGTAATAATTCAAGTGTGTTACATTTACTATCAATACACAATTACAGTATAACTTTTTTTTTCTTGACTTTACAGTCCAAATAATTACCTTTCAAATGCTGCCACAGCCAACCATGCAGTCAGCATTGCAAGACATATGGCTGTGTATTTGTCAGTACATCAGTAAATGATCACATTTGAGGCTGCTGTAATTTTTTTTAGAACATTGCTCTTTTAAATGTTTGTCAGTCTGAAAGAGGAAACGTTTATCTGTTCAGAGAAACAAACTAATTAAATCTGCACAGATGTGATGCTGATTTATGAGACAAGTTGTCCAGCTTTCACAGAAAAAGGAGGACACATTGGGCTGCCATTACACTTAAGAGACAACCTCCTCATTAATGCCTTTTAGTATATTTTTAAAGTGGAGGCAATTATCTGTTCGGGGATGTCAAATTATTAACATTTTAATTACCATTATATGATATACCTATTCAAGTGGGTATATATTGAAGCAAACAAGTACTTGTAAAGCTGCTTACTTGTGATGTCAATTTGCTCATGAAAAAGGTAATATGTATCTGCAAACTGAACAACAGATTACAATATCTATCTAAATGAAGAGCTCACATAAACACATTGTTCTTTTATAGTGAAAGAAGTTCATGAGTAACCCCCCAAAAACATAAAGTTCATATAAACAAACATATCAAACACATTCATTTGTTGGGGGACTAACCAGGTATATTGAAAGCAAGGGCTTCCACACAGGTGTGGCTCATGCGTTAATTAAGCAAATAACATCCCAGCATGCTTAGGGTCATGTATAAAAATGCTGGACAGGCCTGGTTGCCTATAATTATGGCTAGCATGGCTGCAAGAGGAGACCTCAGTGACTTTGAAAGAGGGGTGATTGTTGGGGAGCGTTTGGCAGGAGCTTCAGTGACCAAGACAGCTCAACTTGCTGATGTTTCACGAGCAACGATGTCTAAGGTGATGTCGACATAGAACTCCGAGGGAAAGACATCATCAGCAAAGGGCAACAGTGGGCAGAAGCGCATACTCCAGGATCGTGATATCCGTGCATTAATTCGAAATGCAAGGCAAAACTGACGAGCAACTGCAGATCAAATTTCAACCTGGGGCGCGAGCAGCCAGTTTCATTAAAAACGGTCCGCCGAGAACTCCACAGAGCGGGATGGTGACTTTACATTGGTGTTTATATTTTTTTGTCCACTACCTGTATGAAAATGTTCCTGAATATTTGCTGGCTTGATATCCTGGTGTATGATGTCTTTTGAATGAATGTATTCAACAGCGAGAGCCATGTAAGCTGAATACTTTTATTTAGCTGAATGTTTAGCTGACTTTGACCTTACTTTGTGTAACTAGGCAGTAGGTCAGTCGTCTGTGTTTCTGTACAGTCTATGAACATAAGAACATAAGAAGAACATAAGAAGAACATAAGAAAGTTTACAAACGAGAGGAGGCCATTCAGCCCATCTTGCTCATTTGGTTGTTAGTAGCTTATTGATCCCAGAATCTCATCAAGCAGCTTCTTGAAGGATCCCAGGGTGCCAGCTTCAACAACATTACTGGAGAGTTGGTTCCAGACCCTCACAATTCTCTGTGTAAAAAAGTGCCTCCTATTTTCTGATAAAGGGATGTACACACTTGGCGGATAAGCTGAATGATGGTGACCTTGCTGTATTCCAGTTGACTGAAAACAATGAGAGGCCATGTTAGTGTCTTGCAATTCTGACCTGGTTTGTATACTGTGACAGGTTGACTGGGCGGTGACGTCACGGCAGAAACAGGAACACAAACGACAGAGAGAGGTGGAGTTTGGTGGAGCTGAGCGAATGCTTTCGCTCAGCATTTAATGAATAACAGACAGAAAATAAACGGTTGTAACAAAAACACAGGACACGGCACTTTAGGCCAAAATAAAACAGATAAACAAAACAGACTATACAGACAAACTGACACGGACAGACACACAAACACGGTGAGTGAAACAACTATCAATTTACTTTACTTTATTTTACTCTTCTCCACACCCGTTCTCCACTCACCGAACACCCAACCCCCAGTGAGTGAAAACATGCAGCTTTTATGCAGTTGTATCGAGACTCGATTGCTAGTCAATCATTCAATTGGAATCTCGGTACAACTGCACGTGAATTAATTAAAGTGCAATTCCCCGTGCTCACATATTATTACTTTTTACTTGCACGTGATGTGATGTGCCATCCCCGTGCCTAAATACAAATATACAATTTACACACACGTGAAACACAGACCCGCTTATATCCCGTGTACCAATGCCTATACACCAACATTTACACACAACACGTAACATACACAGGGGGGCACTTTGCCACAATACTCTTATATCTGTATGAGACAAAGCTCCTGTGTCTCAGTCGGATCTTGCTGAACCTGGAGAAAGAATACACCTCGCTACAAAAAGGATATTGCTGCTCTAGAAAGAGTGCAAAGAAGAGCGACCAGAATTATTCCTGGTTTAAAAGTCTCATTAATATGTTTTTGCTTATATTAAGTGTCTACTGCTGCTATACCATACAGTCAGTACCAAGAGTAGACAAATGAAGGCGCCTCTATCATCATGAAGCACTTTGTCAAATCTTGCACCATGAATGTATTCATTTGCAACCATAACTGTATTTTCAGTTTTTGAAACTGCCAGTAACCTGGCAATGTGTAGATGAGAAAGCCTCCTGTAAGAGTAAAATGCATTGAATCAGACAAAACTAGCTGAACTGACATGTTGTTGAAAGACTGAAAGCAAAATAATAACGGCATGGCATATGCATTTCCATATGTTCATGTCAAAAAAAAGATTTTCAAGTTCTAGAACAGGTTAAACACGTGCAGACTAGAATTCCATGGGTTATATCAGGGGTTCTCAACCCGCGGCCCGCTTGAGGGCCAATCAGCAAACAGCTGCGTCCCATGTGACATTCTAGGATCCTCTGTACACTATTCCAAAGGTCCCGCTCCCAGTCACATAATATTCCTGAAGTGTAATTTGTTCCTCAGCCACATAAGGAAGCATAGGCATGTAAACTGAAAGACACAAAACAATGTTTTAATTGTTTCTTAAAAAAAAGTCAGTAAGGTATTGTAAGCTATTTTCATGCAAGCATAAACTGTTTCTTTTCAAAGGACCATACTTAACACATGCACTTGTTTTAATAATAATAATAATAATAATTATTATTATTATTATTATTATTATTATTATTATTATTATTATTATTATTATTATTAATTATGTAGAGGTTTGTAGTAAGTAAAAAAAAGAAAAAAAGTAATGAAAATCAAAGGCCAGATATATTTAAAAAACATTTATAATTAAAAGGAGACCCATTTCTACCAGCAGTTTCAGTCTAAACCACGAGCCACTAATAATACTTTAATGATTGCACTTAAACTTTAAGCAATTAATGTGGGTAACAAGACATTATAAAAACGAAAAACATAAGCTGTCTCTTACTTTTTGAAAACTAATGTTTAGGGTAAAAATGAAAAGATAAATATATCTTGGGAAGTGTTAATGTACATACGAGAGGGAAAGTTACTCCCTGCAGGTTGGGCTGTGGTCTTTGGTTGGTTACAGCAGAAAAAGACTCAGCTTCCAATGGAACATCAAGTAATAGCTGCTGGTTTAAGAAAGACAAATAAGATGTGCTAGAATCGAGCACTTATATAGCATCAATGCTGTAGTCTGTTTTAAGAAATATAAAGTAGATGATACTAGTAATTGTATTTCCCATGTATTTCATAGATGCATTATGCATACTTTTAATAATCAAACATGATTGTCAATATGTTATTTTCAGAGCTTTTACCTACCAGTTTATTTAAAGCTTATTAAATATATTATAATAATACATGAGATTCTGATATATACAACAGGCAGATGTACAATACATATGCAATAAGGCCTGACAGGGTGTCCGTATACATCCAATATGCAGATGCCTCGGGGTGTTGTGTGACGAGGCGAAACCGAGTGCCTCCAACTAGAGTCCTTTACCTACTGCCTGCGTCGACTGACTCTCTCACGCTCAGTCTCATTCACACACAGATATCTCTACCATTCTCCACGGATTGAGTTTATACAATAGGCTATTATACAGTGTGGTAGCTTTTTCTAGTGGTCTGAATATATTTAACATTGTAACTTTAACTATCTCTACTATAAAATACCTGTCTATCCCTTTCGTGCCACCAGTTGAAGGGGAGTTACACCTGTGCTTTCACAGAGAGTTTTGTGGCTGTCATTCTCAAAAACATAATGACAGGTTTTACAAGCAACGAATCCAGTCACATTCGTTATTTTCATTGATTCCAAAAGACTTCCACACTTCTGATTTACCTCTCAAACTATTATCCACCACATGATATAAACCCTTAATCTTTTGTTTCACCTCGTCCACAGGCATTTTTAATATCACCAAGCAGACGTGATAAAAAGATCTTGCGACGTATCAAACAAGCGATAACAACAATGATTAGTCATTCCAGCTTTAGTGCTGTAAATACTGGTACATTTACCTTCTAATACGTTATTTGGGAAAGGGTTACAGACGAGTACGCTGAAAGGACAGAAAACTTTATAGGTGATTCAAATTCAGACCCGAAATTTTTTTTTTTTGACCCGCACCCGAACCGCAAACCGCGAAAAAGTTCACATTCCGACCCGAACCTGACCTGCTTTTGCGGTTCACCCACGGGATCCGCGGGTACCCGACCCAATGCAGGACTGCCTCCAACCCCCGAGAAGTCCATATATTGGATGTATACAGACACCCTGAAGAGCCTTATTGCATTTATAATCCATGTCAAACTGGATTTGAAAAAAAAGCATAAATCATTTATAGGGCAAAAATTTTATTTCATTTTTTTTTATTAAATATCCACAAAAGTAGTCCCATTTATAACTTTGAACTACACAGTAAATTAAGCTGAGTAAATTGATTTAATTGAAACATGCAAAAGTAAGTATATATTTATTTTTGATGTAATGAATTGTACATTGCCATTGAAAAGATCCACCAGGAGGCGGAGTTGAGACAGCACTGAATTCATTTTTTTCTGTGAGTGCAAGACGCTGTTGCTTCAGCAGAACGGAGGGACAGAGTAAAAAAATAATAATTTAATGTTGTCTTGAATTTCATACAAGGTTTGTGTCGGAGAGGGGTGGATAATGTGCAGAAGTGTATTTTTGTGTTTTTCTGTAGCGTTTACAAACCGCTAAAAATACATTATTTGAAGTGACAAAGTCATGGTGAGTGTGTATATTGACAGATTCCCCAGTTTTGTTTTCATTTAGATAGCGCTTTATTGCAGCTCGGAGACTAATGTAGCTTGAAATTTTACATTCTTCTCCAGTTGGATTTCTTACATTTCCATAAAAATCCCCCAGTATTTTGTATTGAATAAATCCATATTTTCAGATAGTTGGTCACTTTGTAACTGTAAACAAGATGGCTGCCAGTACTGCAAATTCTCGGAGACAGCACATTGATTTCTAATATGTAATAAGGTTCGAATGGTACGGTCTGTATCCATTCAATATACGGACAGCTGGAACCTTTCTCGAACAATCACATTGCTTGTTTCACATTCCATTGCCTGTATTATAATACTGAATAAACACTTTTACAACTTGTAGCAGCAGAAGGACACAGAAGGTTTCTTTGACACACCACTTTGGTGCGCAGGAAAGTTTGTTAAAAAAACAATTAAAAGGGGTAGAAGCCATACACCCAATTATGGGACAGTCCTGAGTGACCTGCTTTGTAAATTGGAACAGGCTGCAATTATGTTTCACAACCGTGTCATATGAAAGGTATTTTATCCCACTAGCATAATGAAATTGGAACCACCAACAAAATATGTGCACTTATTAACGATTGACTAGGCTAATATACAACAAAGTACTAAACAATGTTAAAACAACACATATGCCTAGATTGTATTCAAATCAGCAACATTTATTTTTGAAAGCTTGTTGTGTCAAGTGCTCAGCCTCTCAGAGTAGTTATCATTACTGCCTGCTGGCTGAGTGTGGAGTCTTTATGTTGTGGCGCAGCACCCGGGCAGACTCTGCAGCCAGATAATTTAGGAGAGGGACTGCTGGCTGTTAGGTAGTGAAACTTGCATAAAAATAACAATTATAGTCACAACTAATCAAGCATTTTTTTTAATGATCCAATGTACAATAAATATATATCCAAAATTATTGGCACCCTTGATAAAGATGAGCAAACAAGACTGTATAAAATAAATAATACCTGTACTGAGCTATATTGTAATTTTCCAACATGTGGAATATATTTGACTTTATTAATGATTCAATGGAATCAACCAAAGTTACACATTTCTCAAATTATAAATTTATTTCCAAAAAACAGTGTCACAATTATTGGCACCCTTGTTTTCAGTACTTTGTGCACCCTCCCCTTGCAAGGATAATGGCACTGAGTCTTTTTCTGTAATGTTTAATGAGATTGGAGAACACATTGGGAGGGATCTTAGACCATTCCTCCATACAGAATCTTTCCAGATCCTTGATATCCTTTGGTCTGCGCTTATGGACTGCCCTCTTCAATTGAAACCACAGGTTTTCAATGGGGTTCAAGTCCGGAGACTGAGATGACCATTGCAAAATGTTGATTTTGTGGTCAATTAACCATTTCTTTGTGGATTTTGATGTGTGCTTGGGGTCATTGTCTTGCTGGAAGATCCACTTGCGGCCAAATTTCAGGCTCCTGGCAGAGGCAACCAGGTTTTTGGCTAAAATGTCCTAGTACTGGGTAGTTTATGATGCCGTTGACCTTAACAAGGGCCCCAGGACCAGTGGAAGCAAAACAGTCCCATAACATCAAAGATCCATCACCATATTTTACAGTAGGTATGAGGTTCTTTTCTGCACATGCATCCTTCTTTCGACGCCAAACCCACCGCTGGTGTGCGTGGCCAAAGAGCCATAGCACCCAGTTCCAATCAAAGTCCAATGCCGTTTAACAAACTCCAGACGCTTATGTTTGTTGGTTGCTCTCAATAAAGGCTTTTTTTCTGGCAACCCTTCCAAATAGCCTATTGGCATGGAGGTGGCATCTAATTGTAGATTTGGAGACTTGGTGACCCCAAGATGCAACCAAGTTCTGTAATTCTCCAACTATGGCCCTTGGATTTCCCTTTGCCTCCCGAACCATCTGCCTCACTGTGCGTGGGGGCAAGATACACTTGCGTCCTCTACCAGGCAAGTTTACCACTGTTCCAGTGGTTTTGAACTTCTTCATTATTGCCCTAATAGTGGTAAGTGGTATATTTTGTTTTTTAGCTATTGTTTTGTACCCATTGCCTGATTTATGAAGGTCAACAACCATTTGTCTCTTTTCATTTGTGAGTTCTTTGCCTTTCCCCATGGTGATGGATGACAAATGGATTTCATATGCATGTTACCTCATTTTTGTACCCCAGTGAAACAGGAAGCCATGGAAGGCCAACAAGACTGAGATGAACTTAAAGAAGTAGAATGTTAATTTAATTGTGTTTGATTTTATTTATAAGAATCTTTAGGGGTGCCAATAATTCTGACACCTATCTTTCTGAGAAAAAAATGTAATTACTTGTTAATAAAAAACTTTTTCTCTGAGCAATTGTATATATATATATATATATATATATATATATATATATATATATATACAGTGCTCCCTCTTATAAGGCACTCGATTATAACGTGCCTCAGATATAACGCTCCTACAGCATGTCCCCCAATTCCCTATATTCATGCAATGTTCAACAACTTCTCAGTCGCTTCTGTTTCTGCCTCTCCCTTTTGATACAGTATCTGAACTGAAGAAAAGCTGCACTGGCACTTTATAACACAGACATCTTATTCAGCATTCGTTTTATAGCTAAATAAATATTAGGCCTGTTATGTGGTTATCTTTCCTAATGTATTTACTTTTTTGCTGCAAGTGTAGCTGCAGCTTTCTCCGGGAGACGAGACGCTTCAGGTTCGCTTCAGCTCCGCTCCGGCAGCCGAACCTGGGGGCGAGCCCATTCTCTCTTCCCTTCGCTCTTCATCTCGCACTTGGTTTGCTTGTCTGTCTCTTTGAACGGAACTCCTGACCACCGTTTAGCCAGGCTATTTATAGTTTAAAAACTGCTAATTAAAATGATCCACAAGTGGTTACCTTTTTTTTTAATATAGCATTGATTACATGGTGCTTTATGCATGGTTAATTCACAGAAAGTTACATTTTTGGTTCACTATATGTGCATTAATAGAGAGGGAGTTATTTTATTTGTATTTTAGTGAGATGTGTGTTGTTGTGTGTCCGGCAGTGCCCCCCCTCCCCCGTTTATAACGCTCTTCAGTTATAACGCTCATGTTGTGTGTCCCCCGAGACCTGCATTTTTTGCAATGATTGTCAATGATTGTTATTCTCAGTCAATGAGCAGTTTGCAACTTGGCCAAGAAAGTGCCGTGGAGCCAGGACTGGGAAGTAAGAAAATGCCAGGGATAACATTACACCTTACATTATGAAGTACAGACTTGTCAATACTATATATTTACTGTTTAACTTTTTAAAAGGTATTGTTTTAAACCATGACTCTTCCTGTTGTAAGCCATTGCATTGCAATGGAAGACAGAATGCAATATCATTTGTTTTACACACAGGCTTGGTCCATTATTCATGTAAAAAGTAATTCGAAGACAGGATGAACTTTTCCCTGAAAAGTGTTGAGGGTTATATTCAAAGTGCTGTGTTGCACAAAACACTGCTGGATACATTTTAATTCAAAAACTCACAGTGAGGAGCTTTTTATAATGTCACCAACATGGTTATATTGAAATCTATCGCCTACAATAGGGAATTCAAAAGACTGAAATAGCCATCACCCTTTGTGAAAATGATTTATAAATCAATATGCATTAGAAAAAACACAATGAAAGTCAATCATAAATATTTAATCTGTTTTTACATGGTACAATGTGTTTGCGTAGGATTTATAGCCTTTTAACACATTTTAAGAAAGATATGGCTTTCTTATTTATTTTTTAAAGATAATACTGATATAGGATACACTAATTCATTAACCAAGGTGTGGAAGGGTGGCGGGCAATTCACTGACACACAGGAGACAGAACTGTAGTTGAAACGCCACTCTGGTGCACTGATTTATTTTGGCCTGCAGAGGGTGCTATTGTCCATGGCCTGAATACCGGCAATGGTAATCAGGACCACAGAGTTACCAACACAGGTATACAGTCAGGTTCATGCTGGTGTACTCGCATGTGCTCAAAATAATAATGAAAACAAAAGGCGAAATGAAAAGGGAAAATAAAACACAGTAATAAAACAACAAAATAAAGGTGCTGCTTACGCAGTGCCCCTACTGCCGCTAAGCCGGTCAGCTCGGGTCTCCGTCCTACACTCGCTTATGCACTATACACTGGGGTGGCCAAGGTTCCCCTTCTGGTCACACACGTTCCCTCGGGTACGTAACAAGTTATTTTATTTATTACTTTCTTTCTCTGAACTGGCTGTCTTCCTCAGCCGTGCTTGCCTGTTTTGTTCTCTTGCTCTAACCACTGGCATTCCTGCCTAGTGTTTGTTTACACTGACCTTCTCAGCCAGCATCTCTGGGTATTCCCAATCATGGCCACCCGAATGCATAACCAAGCACAGTACTTATGGGCCGAGCAATCCCCCAAGGCCTGCCTCACAGCCACTCAGAGAGAGGGAAAGCCAACACACCCTCTTCGCCACCTCTCTGTGTCAGCGCCATGACTGACAGCCGGATCTTACGAGGCTGCTGCCCTCTTCCTGCAGAACCATGCATGTGCCAGACAGTCAGCACAGATCTCCCCTTTTACACAAGGCATAGTGTGAAATCTGTGGCATGTATAATATAAGAGCCTATTCTCTCTGACCCATGCTCTACATGGTTTCAAAATAGGTGATGCAGTACTTACTTCCTACCCATTTGTCTCTTTCTTTCCTTGATCGTCTCCTATGCTGGGATGCTGGCATCAATATACAGTACAGTCATATGGTATTGCTTACAAATACTTTGTGCTTGGTCTAAGTGGAGTGGAAATTCCAATTTCCATAAATGTCTCACTAAAATTGCTTTTGATCAATTTAATGCTTCACTTTTGCGACTTCTGTGCCATAGATCTTAGCTGGTTGTACATGGTCTGTATCCTGTTAAATTAAACAGTGATGCATAACAGACACTGTGATTACTGAGCTTGGTAAATAGCAGGTGCTGTAAGTTAAACTTAAATCAGATGTACAGTAAGAGACTTTGAGTTGCATTCATCATCCACACTTACTTTCTAATGTTATCATTGAGGAAGCTTTTATTTTGTATCTACAATACCCCGAGTGTACTCACTTAAATCTGATTGGAGTTGATTTGATGGGGACACACATGTGTCCCCATCAAATCATAGGAGGCTGTGTGGTCCAGTGGTTAAAGAAACGGGCTTATAACCAGAAGGTTCCCAGTTCAAATCCCACCTCAGCCACTGACTCATTGTGTGACCCTGAGCAAGTCACTTAACCTCCTTGTGCTCCGTCTTACATGTGAGACGTTGTTGTAAGTGACTCTGCAGCTGATGCATAGTTCACACACCCTCGTCTCTGTAAGTCGCCTTGGATAAAGGCGTCTGCTAAATAAACTAATAATAATAATAATGTAGTTAATAGGCCTTTCAAACAAGTTCCTAAGCTTTCTGAAATGAGCACACACTAATAAATACGCTTGGATGTACCTTATCTCATCATCAGTGTGCACCTGTTTTCCTTTTGAGTTAATCACACATAAACTATGTCCACACAAACTATTATTATTATTATTATTATTATTATTATTATTATGTATTTATACATCTCAGATTCATACATAAGAACAATGACATAGTGGGAAATGTGGGCGAGTAGGGTAGCCTATTGTAGATTTACTACTAGTACTAAATGTACTGTACTAAACGTTTTGACTGGATCATTTTTATATCATTAACCTAAAGTGCTGGATTTTAGATCAGTTTGTAGACTACCATTTGGATTAGAATTGCTGAAACTATGGTTCTGTAAGAAAATGTGTATATATTATATACAATGCAGATTCATTTAAATTTTAAATTAATTTTAAAAAAAGCCTAAAGGTATTCTGCATTCTGTCATAATTTGAAATGCATGTTCATTCTCTATTATTTTAGTTATTTGTCTACTGCAGCAGAGCAGACACTCTTGTGATAGTGAATGTTCAGACTCATGCAAGTGCTGTGATTCCTAAAATGGCATATATTAAACATTCAGGCATATATTAAACATTAAATGTGTATGCATAGTTTCAGCCTTCCATTTAGCCCCATGGGTGACTCTTAGTTTAAGTATTGGATTATTTATAGCTTGGAAATAGTTCAGTTTCTGTTTATACTCATTCATCAATGTATAGGGGAGGGGGGTAATGTCAACTCCCAGTTGATATATCAAACGTCACAAGTAAGTTGCTGCCAACCCTGGGGTTTCATGCTGAGTTTCTGAATTGTGCTGCTGTGTCATTCAGAAATAATAAATCAAGTTCCATGTGAATATTTCATCTCGTTTTCCTTTGAAAAATGCATACATTTTATTATAAAGGGAGAACGACCCAGGATGGTACATTCAATCTCCAATGTTTTTCAATAATAGTTGAAATAGATTAGTGAATAGTCTGGAGTATAATTTGGGTATTATATCCAAATAATATTCTTAATTGTACAGCCAGAGAGACCTACCTCTTACTGGGATATATGGATTATCTGATTGTAAATGTTCACATTTCTAACAGGGTATAATAGGACTAGAAGAATCTTTAACCCCATAATGCTAATAATGTTAATACCAACTTTCATGACAATTCTATAAGCAGTTCACCATATATATGCAAAAATGTAAGTCTATACAGATTGAAGGTTTTACTTTAGGTTTTAACGTATGCTAAAAACTGTTAATACCAAGTTTTATGACTATCAGAAAAGCAGTTCTCCAGATGTATGCTATAATATAAATGTGACATGCAGATAGATGGATGTACTGACAGACAGACACCCACAGGATCTCACACTCTCATTAACTTAAGCTAATAATATTACTACCAAGATGAATGACAATTAGTGGTTCTCCAGATATATTGAAAAATGTACAAACCACTTTCTGCTTTCACTTTTCCACTATTTCGTGCCCAATGGGTGTTAATTATGAAGCAATATCAAATGTATTAAAAAAAAAAAAAAAAACTTTCTTAAAAGTCAGGAACTTCCTTACAAAAAATGACTCATTAACTTAATGGTTCAGCTTGAAGCCACAGAAGTCAGGAAATGCCATAGCACCCATAACTCTTTATTTTAGAATCTTTTAGCATACATACTGAGATGATGTATTTGTTCATATAGTTATGAACAAAAAATGCCTATAATGGTGGAGAAATGCACTATGAGATGCACTTTGATCTTTATACAGTAAGATCCATAATCATATATCGTAGTTCTACAGTTTTCTTAATGCAATTTATCTTAGATTTTTTTATGTTACAAACTCATCATTTGAAGTGAATAATATTTTCAAAGAACAGCATAAACATCAAAGCATCACAAATACAACATATTTCAATTTGACTGTTAAAATATGTATTCATCATTAAGTAAATCATATTTGTATTGCCAGTAGCAGACAAATTCCATATAAGTGTAGAAATTGATACTATTGCATTAACACTAGAAATGCCGGGTTTATGCTACTACCTAGAACCATCGGCAGCTGTCATTTTGACGGCTACATTTTAAACAGTTTCAATATGAAAATGAAACACAAACTATCAGATACAACTCAAAAGTTTTATTTATGAACACTTCATATCTAACATTTGCATGGCAGAAACACTATTTAAATGAAAGAATAAACATAAAAGGCTTTGTGACAGGCTGGCTAAGCGGTGACAGACAGAAGCAGGGACAGGAAAGTACTGACACCAGAGACTGCAGTTAAAGTAAGAAAAAACGCGGCTGGCCGCCGTTTTTATAAACAAATAACAAAAAGAAATAAAATATTTTAACAAAAAGAAACTTGCTCACAGAGCGAAAACAAATATGCAAACAAAACAAGTCTCGAACACAAAAGTACAGGTCAGGCTGGGCTGTAGCCTTCACTGTTCCTGTATCTCTTTTTAATTTTAGTTTTCACAATCTCTCGTTCCTCTCGCTCTCTCCGCTCCTAAAACACCCACTGAGAGTGCAGCGAGCTGCAGGCTTTTATATCGTGGCCGAGGGGTTTAACTGCCTAGTAATTAGTCTATTACCCCTCGGCCACAATCTGCACGAGCTTTTCAATTACTGTGGATGGGGTTTCCCATCCACGCTACTAACCAAAATAAATAAACATTCGGCTACGCCGTCATATCTATAAACAAAACATACGGCGCTTCGCCGACAAATCTAAATAATAAATAAACCATAATACTAATAATAATAATAATAATAATAATAATATTAATAATAATATACAAAATAACATGGGGGCGGAGGGGGAAAACCCCGTTCTAAAAATAAATAAACAAAACAATGTACAGGGCACCTCGCCCTGTTACAGGCTTTATTTTCGAAATTAGCCCTTATAATGCATGACGTAAAAAATTTTAACAGGTGTAAACTGCTATATGTACATACAAAATTGTAAAAACAAAGTAATTATTTACACAAATAACATAAAAGGCTTTTTTTTTCACATTAGCCTACTGCATAGCACGACTTCAAAAAATGAAAAACTATAATAAAATAAACATTTCAAAAGAAAATATTGTGGAACCAGCTGTAAACTGGTTATATGTAGGCCTACATACACACTTGTAAAATCTAAATAATTATTTATAAAAAAAATAACATAAAAAAGAAAATAACTCCGTTCCCACAGTGTAACGGGAATGCGCATTCAGGGAAATACTTCAAAGTAGCCCCCATATTAGCACAATCCACACTGATGTAACGCTTATCAACTTGTCGTGTGCATTTACCACATACTGCTCTTTCACACTGGGCACAGATATCAGAAGTTTTATTTTTATTGCATTTAGTTACCTGGCATTGTTTTCTGTTGCATGTGTCACTTGATGGCTGCGCTGTGTATCCAAGTTGAGCTGCGTTTCCCTGCCGCTTTGCAGTTTTCTGAACGAAATGTTTCTGCCAAAGCTCCGTGGCTAGCATCATAAGAGATCTCGCCTACTGATATTTTCTCCGGTGCACTCCTTGTACAAAACAAAGCAATTGATGGCTGCCATGTCCGGTACATTGTAAAATACATATGTTTAGTACACTCTTGATTCAATGTTAGTGTTCCTTTTTTTTAATAAAAAATTATGACACTTTTCTAGAGCTTGACATGTTCACATTCCTTCCGAAACAGTACTACAGACAACAGAGATGTTATGTCAGAGTTCATGATATTTTAATTTTGGTTGAGAAAAGGGATACTGTTAGAACTTGTTTTATCCATTCAGCACACAGGGTGTAAACAATTTATAGGACAATGGAAAGTCAACAAGTACAGTTATTTTTCTTTAGCCCGATTCGCACAGGACTAAAAATCACTTCATAAACAGGTGGTTTTGGAATTTTAACTGACATCTTGCGAACCGTCCATATCTTTTTATCCCAGACACTGCAATTCAGTCCATTCCCATACAGTGTCTCGGTGCGTTAGCTGTCTCAACAGTTCACAGTTCATGGGGCGGAGCTATGTCACCTGATAGTGTTTATTGACAGAGTTAGTAAACATATACACATGGAGAGAGGGGCTCCGCCTCTTCCAGGCCCAACATTTACTTGATCGATAGACACGATAAACAGGAGGGGGGCCACCGTCTTTGAGGTGACCCGACATACGAGAGGGGCACCGTCTCTGAGGTTACCCGACATACGAAGAGGCTCGTGAACCGGAAAGAAAACATGAATTAGTATTGATAACACAAAAGAGGTTCCGGCTCTTCCTGACCCAACATATACAGTAGGGGGCCACCGTCTTTGAGGTGACCCGACATACCAAGAGGGGCACCGTCTCTGAGGTTACCCGACATACGAAGAGGCTCGCGAACCGGAAAGAAAACATAAAGTTAGTATTTGTTAAAACATATAATGCGTGGTGTTCCACCTCTTTGAAGCCCAACATAATAGAAGGGGGGTTCCGTTGCTGAGGAGACCCGACAAACAGGAGAGGGGCCACCGTCTTTGAGGAGACCCGACAAACACGAGGGATGCCACCGCTTGGGGACCCTCACATAGAGGCATCAGACCTGAAAGAAGAATCACAAAAGAAACATACATGCAGATGGAAGGGTTTGGCCGGGGGTCCCCTCTGACTCATGGAGAACCCTCCTCTATGAGGTAAATGAAGCGGAGCTTAACAAAGGGTTGGAGAAAGTGGAATCACTAACCCCCCAAAAGATGGACCCCCGGCTCCCCGCTGACGCAACATGAAGAAAAAAGAGAGAACCGCCAATGCATAAGAAAGAAGAAAAGAGAAAACATTTAGACGAAAGAAAACAAACACTTAACGTGACAAAGGGGTTAGTAGACTGTACCCTAATGACTATGTGAAGACCCTCTGCACCGTGGAAAGAAAAAAAACCCTTTCTTTAATTTTATTTCTTAGGGGGAAATCTTTGGTGGCTGAGGCAGAAAGGTCGTCCCAACTCCGGACATACTAGCAATGGACTGATGTGCGGAGGATATTTCAAATGATGAAGAACGGATATAACTTTCAACTGCTGATGAAGTCCAGCGCCCCATATTTTTAATTAAATGCTGGTTAATGTTGGCTTTTGCGGCTGAAGTAGCTGCCCCTATTCTAAATGAATGAGGAGTGTAGAATTGCGAAGGAAGACCTGCTCTGGATACCACAGTGGAAAGGTGTGCTGAAAACCAATGCCTTGATACAATGGACCGGCTTGAATTGATAAACAAAGGGTCAGAGGATGAAATGGCTTTGCGTTCTGCAATGTACTTCAACATGGAAGTGAAGGGACACAGAGGAGAGTTGATCTTAGAAAGCTGAATACATTGTCCTTGCCACAGTTGATCTGTTTTTGAAATGCGAAGAAATAAGATGAAATGAGAATCTGGGATGAGCTTGAGGTCACTGCAGCGGATACCTAGGGTAGGAAAGCTGGCAATAGAAGGAACTGTATATTCAGAACATCTCAAAAATCCAAAAAATGCAGATAGACATATGACTTCCATAGTTAAATCATCAAATGGAGAAAAACAGCCGTGGCGGAGAATTGAAATCAATTTACTGAGAATGTCTATAGAAATAGGCAGGCGAGCAGAAGAAGGAGCCGGAGAGCACTTGGAAATTCCTCATAAAAGGAGACGAACCGCTGGAATTGATAATAGAGTTGGGGAATTGATGGACATCAAGCGAAATTGATGCTGAATTCCTGACAAATATAGTCTGATTGTAGCTGGTGCCAGATGTAGAGAGTCCTTTGCATGCACTATGAACGCCATGATCCAGTCCTGGTTGAATGGAGTAGGATTAATCCTGCTTTGTAAACAGAAAGTTACATAACATGCCCAACCTGTAGAGTACGAGGATCTTGTAGATGGGGCAAGTGCTGATGCCATGTAATCTTGAGCTGAATTAAGAAGTTTATTAATCGTTGGATTTAGTTGAAAATCAGCTGATTGAACTGTGGCGTTACTGCTGGATATTGCAGAGCTGAGGGCAGCAAACTGTGGAATTTGGAAATCTGTAAACGGGAAAGAGCATCAGCTGCATTATTAAAAATGCCCGGTAGGTGGCGAGCTTGTATTAGGAAGTTATTAGAGACTGGGCAGCTGCTACTATTGGGTATATCTCTAGCAGAGCTGTGGATTTTAGATGAAGAGATATGTTCTCGATTTCCTCAGGCCATGTACTGCAAAACCATTGATTATTAAATAGACCTCCGAATCCCAGAGATGAGGCATCAGTAAATAAAGCCATATCGTGAGGAGCTGAAATGAAATCATCATAAAACATAGAGAGACCGTTCCAGTGCTGAATAAGCGCAGACCACATTTTAATGTCTTTCCTAGCTTCTGAAGAGATATTTAAATAGGAGTCCAGATTTTTTGCTGTTGATGCCAGCGCTAGCAGTCGAGATATAAACGTCCTCCCCTGTGGAATGATACGTATTGCAAAATTAAAGTAAGTGCCCGTAAGTATTAAAGCAGTGCCCGTTTTTTAATTGTTTTACTGATCTGAAAATCCTGAATGAGCAAACGAATATAGTTAAGTTTAGACTCAGGCAGGCTGGCTTCAAACTTTTCTGTATCTAGAATGATTCCAAGGAATTCCAAAGAATGAAGGGGACCGATTGATTTCTCTTCTGAAAGCGGAACACCAACTTCAGAAAATAAGCTTTTAAGATTGGAAATTGCTTCTGCTGGTGCATCTGAAGGAGGAGAAATTACTAAAAAATCGTCCAGAAAGTGGAGCAAGAACGGGACATGACAGACATTAAGAAGTATCCAGCATAATGCTTCCGACAGGGTATCAAATATCTTCGGGCTGCTGCGGCAGCTGAAAGTCAATTGAGTGGCAAAATAAAACTTCCCTTCCCAGCATATACCAAACAGGTGACGAAGAGAAGGATGGATTGGCATTACTTTAAATGCGTCTGATATATCTGCTTTTGCTAACCAGGAACCACGACCTGCTAATTTAATTGAATGTATTGCGTCTGCAATAGTGATGTAATGCAGGGAAAATTGATCTTGGGGAATTAATGAGTTAATGCTGCTGGTGCTTGACCCCCGTGGTGCTGATAAATCAATAATGAGACGCTTTTTTCCTGACATTTTCCTCGTGGCAATGCCGATAGGATTAATTCTATATACTGGAAAAGGAGGAGCTAAAAATGGACCGATTATAAATCCTTTTTTAATTTCTTTTTCGATGAGAGACTGCACTGATTGAGGATCTTGAGTCGCTGAATAAAGATTTTTGCTTTGGAACGAGGAAGAAGGAATTTGAGTAAGACCGGTTGAAAAACCATTTTTTAATCCGTCGATCAGGTAATTAATTAAGTTACTGTCGGGATGATTCTGTAATTTACATGATAACGCCAGGATGTTTATAGGAGTAAAGACGGTGAGCATCGGGGAAAGTCACTTGCGTTTTAAAGGGCAGATTGTATTAGAGTGAGCGTCACCGCAATTGCTGCACATGTGGATAAAATTGCATTGCCTATTCGAACAGAAGCCAGTATTGAAATTGTTGCAGATTTGTCTTCCTCCTGAAAATCTAATACTGCGCCCGTATTTGTCTTTCCTTGTAGATTGATCGAGGGGAGCTGAAGAATGTATAGGATTAGGTACTGAAGATCTGTATGAATTAGCGGCGAAACCGGGTGCTTTAGAAGTTGATGCAATTGCAGCTTTAGGGCAGAGGGCTGTTGAAGCGCAGACCCCACATGCATTAGCCCTTAGACCACCAAAAATTCTATTAAATAGATCTGGATCAGGTTTTGCCCAATTGATGATGTGATTATCTGCTGCCAATATCGCTGCTGCTTTTGCAGAGAATGCTTTATGATACTCATAAAACATAGTCCCTCCGTATCTGACAGACAGCTCCACGATGTAATATTCGTAAGATTCCAATTCAGCTCTGCGGTTAGGATATACCGAGCATAACACATCTCTGAATATGGAGAAAGCAAGGACAAACTCCCCTAATGTAAGATTTTTAAGCAGTCTGGGATCTATGGATTTTAGAGTTACCGCCAATTCTCCACAATCGACTACTCTATGGTCCAAGAATTCCGAAGTCGTCATTAATAGTGAAACAAGATTAATGTCCTTACCTTCGAGAATGACACGTCTGATTTGTGGAGATATAGTGTGACGTCTCGCTGCAGTTGGAGAGGAGGATCCGTATGTAGATGCAGTAGCGAGGTTGTATATTGGAGGATCTGCTTCGCTGGCTGAAATTAGGGCTGGACCGGAAGAAGCTGTAGGCGGCGCTGCAGTATTTGATGCTGGAATTAATGACTGCGCTGTAGATTGTTTTCCCTGTTCCATAATAGACACCCTTTTTTCTAGATCCGACAGTTGAGAACTGACTGAAGATAGAGTATCGGACAAAAAGGCTGCATAAATGATTTTATCTCGTTGAATATTTGCGAATGTTGGATTTCAATGGCTGGCTGCTGGTTAGCGGTGCTAGTTGTGGGGGTGGTTAGATCCGGAATAGACTGCCTGCTGTCTGTTTTAGGACGCTGAATGGCTGGGCGTGGCTGATTATGTTTTTTCGGAGGAAAGACTGGTTCTGCTGAGACTGAATTGCAATAGAGAATGAAAAGAGACTCTCTATCACTCCCTGCCGGAATCGCATTACCATTTTTAAGGAGGGTTTTTATCAATTTATTCATGGGCCAGTCCTTCCAAAACAATCGATCCGGAGGGGCGTCCTGAGGCCGAAGACGCTTGGATCGCCGCAGATTCGATGTTTGGGTGGCAGGAACGGTAGGCAGCATTTGAACTGGAACCTGGTCGAGAGCCTGATCAGGAGCCTGATCAGATGTAACTGAAATACCAGAAGGGGAGAAAAAACGGAGACTGGATGGACCCTGGATTGAAGCTGAAGGAGAATGATCTGTTAATGACAGAAAATCCTGGGAATCCTCTGAATCCGATGACAACTGCTGTAAGTACTCCGTTATTGAGGTACGCAAAAGTAGATGGGTCTTGAAATCGCTTAGGTTTAAGCCAAAAACGAAAAAACACAAGACAGCGAGTTAGAGGTGACTAATGTTTAAATAAGGTAGATTTAATTGATGACAGCAGATGATAGGTTGTTGGTGCCTAGCTCCGCCCCCTGAACCCCACAGATAGGTTAACATTTGTCTGACAAGTGCTCACAAAACTCTGATAAATAATTTGCCATACCTAGCATTCTTTGTACTCCTTTCACATCTGAGGGTCTTGGCATCTCCTTGATTGCTGTGATTTTTTGTGGGTCTATTCTTATGCCTTCTGATGTGAGCAGATGTCCTATTATGGAACTTCAGTCATTCTCAATTTGAGTTTGTCCGGGTTGAGCTTTATGTTCTTCTTTCTGCATCTTTCAAGGAATAGTTTCAGTTTTTTGTCGTGATCCCTCTCTGCTAACTTTGGGCTATCTCCTTCTCCAACTGTTAGCACATCGTCTGCGATTGTTCGGATTCCTGGGATGCCCTCAAGAGCTTCACTCAGATTTCTCTGAAATATTTCTGGTGGGAAGCTGATCCCCATAGGCATTCCTAGCCACCTATATCTGTCACATGGTGCAGCAAATGTGATTAAGTAACTGGACTCCGCTTCTAGCTTTACGTGCCAGAACCCATTTTTCACGTCGCAAACAGTAGCCTCTTGCTCTAGACAAATCAGGTAAGATGTCATCTTTAGTAGGCAGTGGAAAGTGACTTCTCTTTTAAAGCTTTGTTCAGTGGTCTGGGATCGATACAGATTCTCAGTATTCCAGAGGGCTTTTTGACAATCACAAGGTTGCTGATCCAGTCTGTGCTCTTATCTGCAGGAGCTATAATTCCTCTGTTGTGCAAGCTCTTCCTTCAGTGGTGTCATCAAAGCAACAGACACTCTTCATTTTGGTAATTTTACATGTTCCACACTGGTATCCATTTCAATTCTATATCTGAACTTTTGTCACACAAAATTATTGTATTTCCCACATTCTTTGCAGTTTCCCATAGGCAGGGTATTTCTCTTTATTTCTTGTGTGTTTCCTCCCACAGTACTTGCATGATAGAATGTCTCTCGCTTCAGTGCATGCACTTATTCAACTGTGTTACATTCTATTGTTTTTATATTCTTTTTTGACAGCTCAGCAGCTCTGCAGACTTTTCTGTAAAGTCAGGTCTGCTTCCCTGAGATGTTCTCTGAGGTGAGTTGTGAATTCCGCACACTATCCTATCTCTGATAAGTGAGTCTTTCATTTCTCTGAAATTACAGATGGCTGCAAACACCCCGAGGTCAGTGAAAATCGGTATCTTTCTACAGTCTCGTTAAGGATTGAAATGCGCATCAAAAGCATTTATTAATGTACTCACAGTTTCTCCTATCAGGTAGTAAAACAATTTCACTTTCAGCTTTTCGTCTGTGTCTTTCATTGCTATGTTGGTATATAAATTGAATTCTTCTTTCCAGCTTCTCCAAGCCTTGAATACATTTTTTGCTTACAAATTCAGCGTTGCTGGGGGTTTTAGTCCGTCCACCTTCCATTTTTCTGTCTTTTTCAATAATTATAGCACACGTGTACTCACAGCCTCTTGCTTGTTTACAGTTTGTCTCTCTTCTTCTTAGTTCAGGGTTCATTCGTCTCCGCTGCCACCATGTTTCATTGTCGCTTACTTCTAAAAACAATTTAGGCAACTCGGTTTATATTTAACAAAACAAGAAACATTTATAAAACATCTAGTTCATGCTTGCAACTCAGAATCTTTTCCAAAGACTAACCTTGCTTCCGGTGTTAGATTTTGATCTGTCCCGCCCACGACTGTGGCTCAATACAAAGTAACCCACAACAATATTTATATTATTACACACTCCACGAATCTTCCTCAGTATATTTTTATCAGAGATTTAGCCTGTGCAATCTCAAAGTTTGGAGGCTCATCACTGGCTTGACAGCAGTGTAGTTTTGCTATATTTCTTTTCCACTTCTGTTGGTCTTCCATTTCGATTTCAGAAAACGCATTTGTTCTCGAAGAGGCTGCCTTGAGAAATGTTCACACCAGCTGTTTCACGAAGGGTTCTGTAGAGTCTAGATGGGTGAACACCAGTTACAGTCTTGATCCTTTGCTTTACGTTTTTGAGCACTTTCGATTAGTTTTATTAGTGAATCTGCCGATTAAATCCTGCATTTGTTTTTAGAGGCTTTACGTTCTCATCGGTCACAGAAACAACATGAATTGCACAAATAAAAGACTGCAGTAGTGAAGCATCAGTGGGCGCTGCCGTGTTTACTATTTTCATGTTGCATTAAATAATTGGCCTATATTTGATGATAATAGTTTCAGAGGAGAGCTGCTGTCAGTGAATTCCTACTGACTGAATTTCTACTTTGAAACGGATTTCCTAAGGATACACTTTCCAAAAACACACATTATTTAAAACCTTTTTTTTTAGTTCATATTATAATTAGGTTTATTTCGTGATTTTAGACTTTGTAAAAGATTATGTATTATGGCTGAGTGCTCAATTTTGTTTTAATTTGTCAAAGAAAATAAAATAAATGGCACATACTTTTTTAAAAGTGTTTTTGTGTTGATATTTCTTTTCATTTTCTTTGTTTATTTTATATCCTGTGTATTGTTTAATGTTGTACAGTAGTACACACAGACAACACCTAGAAGGCATGTGCCTGTAAAATAACTAATAACTGATTTTAATTCACTTTGTACACACAAGCTATTGTCTGACTTTTTGAAAAGTATTACATTTTAAGATTTTTGTTATTGCAAAGATATGTTCCATGAGTTGTGTGTCGGTTTTAGACACGTCCGAGTACTGTATTGGTTTCAAAGTACGATTACGAGTACAAGTAATGGGTTCCCTACACACACCTGATTACTAATACCTGTAAATAACAATCTAGGCAGAAAGTTGTAAATACTTATAATAAAACACAAATAATATGATAATAAACAGGTAATAAATTACATGATGCAGTGAGAAGATATAGTTATTATTTTTGATAGTCAGCATCATAACTCTTATTTCCTCATTAACAGCATCCAAGTATTCTTATTTGAGCTTTATATTCCAATATTTCAGAGAAATAACAAACTGAAAAGACTGTAAGCAAATGGATATTTAAAATTCAGTTATATCAGCAAAATAATGGTAGCAATGTGAATTTTCTACACACCAAATAGCTGACAGCTTGAATAAAGTCTTCATACTGGAGGAATTAATAACTAACAACTTAGCTGTCTCAACAAAACCACGTATGCTGTCACAGCAACATTCAACAGGAAGTCATTGTTTGTATAAACGTGGTTTTCTTTATGTGGGATGCTTTATCCACAATATCAAGAAATGTAATACTGAAACCTTTGTAATGTCTTCTTTAAATCTTTGCCTTGTTCCATATTTTTTTTCAAAATTGTTAAAATCTCTTCTTTCAAGCTGTTCTCTCATTCTACTCAACTACTATTTCTAAGAATTCTATAACCAGCATGTCAGAACCATTAAATAAATAATTTAATAGTCAGTACCAATCTAATAAATAGACTGGTGCTTTTTTCATTCCCCCCCCCCCCCCCCCCCCCATTTCTAGATCATCTTACCATCATATTCTATTTATTTATTTATTTTCATAACTTAAATACGTTTCATGGTCTGCAGTAGGGTTGCCAACTGTCCGGCTTTGGACCGGACATCCAGTTTTAGGGGACCACTGACCGGACAGCAAAAGTCCGCTTCTTGCGAATCTTGCTTAGTCACTGTTCATTGCCATTTGGGTATTTCCAGTCTTGCATTGTATTATCGGTCCGTTAAGTTTGGGAACTACACTGAAATGTATTCTGCGTTATTTTGCCATTCACTGCTTAGCGTCTATTATTTAAAAAATCACACACAGCACCCCCCACCCACGTTACCAGATGCACCACTCGGGAGCCCCCAATAGAGATACCTTTTATTATGAGGTGCAGCATTTCAGTTTTGATTACAGTATATACCACGATTTTAAAGAGCAGCATTACCGGAGCTCATACTATTATTATTATTATTATTTGTTTATTTAGCAGACGCCTTTATCCAAGGCGACTTACAGAGACTAGGGTGTGTGATCTATGCATCAGCTGCAGAGTCACTTACAACTACGTCTCACCCAAAAGACGGAGCACAAGGAGGTTAAGTGACTTGCTCAGGGTCACACAATGAGTCAGTGGCTGAGGTGGGATTTGAACTGGGGACCTCCTGGTTACAAGCCCTTTTCTTTAACCACTAGACCACACAGCCTCCTAAATACTAAATTGCTTTACATAACCAAGAATGCTTATTGACCCAATATATATATATATATATATATATATATATATATATATATATATATATATATATATTTTTTTTTTTACAGAAGATGCTGATGAGTTGACAGATCTATCTGATGGCAAACTACTTCACAATAGTTCTTCATTCAAATCGGCATGTCTACTTACTACATTGGGATTGTTTGCAGGTAATTGATCACTCAGTTTCATAATTACAGCTGTACATCTGTAACTGTAAAAGCAAGATGGCTACCGTCTGATACAGGCAGCACAGTGATTTAGAATATGTGACAAGGCTCCAGCTGTCTGTATCCATCCAATATACAGACAGCTGGAACCTCGCTTGACCAGTCACACTGCTTGTTTCAAGTTCCATTGCCAGCCCTGGATTATATATATATATATATATATATATATATATATATATATATATATATATATATATATATATATATATACACACTGTATATATGTAAGCAATAAGACCCGACACATAGGGCATTACCAGGCATTATACGACCGTTTGGGTAATGGGGCCAGAGACGAAGCACTCTAAAATGAACGTTCTATAAATATAGTCTTCCATAACAACGATCTTCTCTATAAAATGTGTACAAAACAGCTTTTTAAAACGATATACTTTTATTTGAATAAACAGAGAAAAAAAGATTGTGAAAAAGATGTATTATTATTATTATTATTATTATTATTATTATTATTAGTGCGCAGTTATTAATAATCGATCACAAACATAGGTCTTTGCACAAGTTCTCCTCAGACACTGTTCGTCGACATCTATGGGTATCAAGAATTTCAAAGAGGTTATCAATATCAACAGAGGAGAAATCAAATAAAGCTTGACTGATAATTTCTTGTTCTGAATAGCTAACAAACTGAAGAAAATTTGCAGTCAGATCACTGTACACAGCACCATAAAGTACCTCTTCAGTGAAAGGGAGTGCAAGTTTTGAAAGTAAATAACCTCAATCTTGGTATAAAAATTCTGCCAATAGCATTTCCATGTTTCTGTAGTGAAGTCATGTCTGATGTATGGTACTTTTAATGCTGCTCCAAGGGGACAACGGTCATAAAAATATTGTCAAAAATTGCTAATAACATCTTAATACCCCTTTTCCACTTGCACACCCGAGCCATGAGGGCTCCAGGCCCTCATGGCTCGGGTGGTTTACCACTAGCAAGGTACCCGACCCGTACCGTGAAACTCCAAACTCACAACATATCTGAATCTGGCTCGGGGCCAAAGCAGGCTGTGGGCGGGGTTACTGCATTTCGTCATCACGCTCAAGCATCATTCCAAGAAAAAGTGACAACCCCCAGGACCTCAACCATAAATGTTTTCCTAACTCCTTACCTTTAAGCCGCAGAACACATAACAACACACATCTAAATGCAAAATAAAATAACTCCCTCTCTATAATGCACATATAGTGAAGCAAAAATGTAACTTTCCATGAATTAACCATGCATAAAGCACTATGTAATCAACGTAATATTTTTTACAAAAAAAAACCCAAAAAAAGGCAACATTCCCACTCGTGGTTCATTTTAATTAGTCGTTTTTGAACTATAAATAGCCTGGCTAAATGGTGGTCGGGAGTTCAGTTAGAAGCGACAGACCAAGAGCAAGAAGGGGAGCAGGTCGGGAGAGGAGAACAGGGAATGGTTCGGCTGCCAGAGCAGGGCTGAAGCGTCTTGTCTCCCGGAGAAAGCCGCAGCTCCTCTCGCAGCAAAAAAGTAAATACATTAGGAAAGATATCCACGAAATAGGCCTAATATTTCTTTAGTTATAAAATGAATGCTGAATAAGATGTCTGTGTTATAAAGTGCCAGTGCAGCTTTTCTTCATTTCAAATACTGTATCAAAAGGGAGAGACAGAAACGGAAGTTAGACTGAGAAGTTGTTTACAGTTTGAACAACACCGGTACTGTATTTACTGTAGAAATATTGCATGAATCACTAGTATATGGAATTGGGGGACATGCTGTAGGAACGTTATATCCGAGGCACGTTATAAATGAGAGCCTTATAACGAGGGATCTCTGTATAGATATTAGGGCTGGCACTATTGATTGATGCATCGAAAAAAGAAATATTAAACCCCAGATCCACTTCCTGCTGCTTCTGTGTTTTTGGGAAGTATACGTTTGATCTCCAGTGGCCAATACAAGATGTCTGGGTCTGCAAATTTAGCTATCATGTCATTTAGAGAGTTCACATCACGAATTCTTATTATCTTAATACTCTCGATCAGGAGGACTAGAGGGAAGCTGTTCTAGCCAACAGATTAAAGTTTTGTTCAGGTTTTCTTCAGTCCCTAACACAGGACCAAAGATAAAGTCACTGTGGTTATTATATGCGGTCTCCATATGAAGGAACGGATCTCGCCAGAGCAGCATCACCCATCAACATCATGACATGTCTGTCAATCTGAAAAGTAAAAGACAATTCAGTCTAAAATTACATGAATTGATTACACAAAAATGTTTCACACAACCATGGAAGGGATGGTAAGTCCCTTCCTCCCATAAATTTGATCTGCACTATTCTTCTCACATGAGTTTGAATAAAATTCCTTTTTTATATATCAAGCAATAGTGCTAATGAATATTAGGCCAAAACTTAAGGTAATAATTAACTTTGCATTTTGTGCAGAATCTTAGGCAATTTTAGTTAATGTGTTTAGAATCTACTGTATGTGTGTGTGTATATATATGTTCTATTTTATTTAGCTTTGTCGCATATGTATATTAAACTTGAATACATTTTAGTTTCGACTGAGTACCCCCCAACTTTACAAAACAATGATAGGGACTGTAAATTATGTTCTTTATATCAAGAAATGATGGAGCTTAAAAAATGGCATAGAAATGAAAGTGGCTTGTTGTTAACTGATATACCCTGCATATAAAATCAATTATGTTTTATATCGTTTATATCTCATTGCTATTTTCTTAATTATTAAAATGTTAAACACAACAAATTAGAAAATGTACAATAGTATACGCAATTGTGGTGGCTTGTTGCTAACTGATGTACCCTACATATAAAATGTATGATGCTTGATATTATTTACATAGTTATCCATTTGCAATTTCATCAGTGAATATGAGTTAGGCACATTTGAAATCGATCCCTCACAGCAAGTCTGTGGTATAGCAAAAACAGCCTTTACTTCCCATGTACTCCCACATGTCTATCTCCCCAGTAAAAACAGATAGAAAAGTCATCTGAGTAGCTAGACAGTGTTTCTTTTCCATCTTCATCCAGAAAACGCTTGCCAATACCCAACTCCCAAGTAAAATATATGCAAGACAGTGATCCTGGTAGCTAAACGGTGTTTCTTTTCCACATTGCCTCACATATTCTATTCTGTATTGCTCATATTCCTACTGGAAAAGTATATATAACAGCGCATTTCAATATTTTTTTCACACACAGACCTGCTTACTAAAACACACAATAAAATATTGGCCGAATAACATTTAGAATGAATAAAACACAATGAATAAAAATATGCATTACCCATGTTTTAAAAATAGTTTTGCTATATATATATATATATATATATATATATATATATAGGTATGAAGGGATAGCAAAACTATATAATGGCCATAGCCAGCTATGAGGCACCCAAGGCACGGGCCTCGGTTAAAATCATAATTATTTATTTAGGCTCTTTTACACATTGCTTTGCCGCAAAATAAAATGCATTTCGCCCCTCGTTGTGTGCATACATTGTTTCCCAAGTCCCACTGATATCTTTTGCCTCTGCTCTTCAAAATCGTTTACTTGCATTGCAGACTGCAGCGACACCATACGGCTCAGTTCATACCACCATAGCTGTTAGTTAAACATGTTTGAATGTCTTCGAAACAACCAAGGATTATTAGCGACTTTACTACAGTCATATGTGGTTTTCACGATCACATGCATTGGGTTATGAGTTGAAAAGCCTGAACTATCCAAATTGTCCCGCTGAACATGGAGCCATATGGTCACCTTATGTAAAATGACCAGCCACTACGTATGTACTACTGTAAAATAACCAGCACCTATGTAGAAAATGCGTAATTAGTTTGCATTTATTTAGAATGCATAGTTTTTTTTTTTTATGTATTCTGATTGGTTGAAATCAATACATGTACTAAATATTTGAAACATGTACTAATAATGCGTTTTTGACCCGGGTTGCCTGCCATATAATTGTAGGGCAGTATTGCCATGTGTGAAAACTTTAAAAATAAAACTGAAACTAAAATAATTTAATTTGCTTCTAAACAATTTTAAACTGGTTAATAAACTAGCAAGCATTGGCAAAATCAGCTCATTTTTATACGGTGCAGAACTAATTTATTTTAAGGTTTTGATTTGTTTACGGACTTTGTGATACCTGCACTTGGGTGTCTTCAGTAATAGTTGTATCTACAACGTATCGACAATAACAATCAACCACTTTGTTACAGACTTATAAAAGAACCATCCTATTACAGTAGCAGGCACAGTACACTGCCTCTGGGTTTCTGATCACATCATTAATTCCAGATTTTTTAAGTCCATTGATGGAAATGTCTGGTCTACTTTTAATGTTTTCAAGCAAATTGGCTTCATCACACTGTCATTCTCATATCCACTTTGACATCTGACACATTCTTTCCCTCGTCCAGCGCTTCTTTAACCTGTGCTGCATTATACTGTTTATTGTTGGGAGTGAATAAATACATACATAGATAATTGTGTAAAGAGCATGTTTTCATTAATGCCTTCGTCTCGCTCTAAATTTTAGACACTATTAGTTTTTAAATAGCTAATCATGGAGGAAACATTCATACAGAACTCACCTTTTGTTCCTTCAGAACACCTAGTATCTCTTCTTGAAGTGCACAACCCCCGTAGAAAATGTCACAATCATCAGCGATTTCGACAACTCAAGTCATCAGACAGTACTTCCCTGAGTGACAGTTGGTGGATCTTTGGAGTTGCGCATAAACAGCTCATAGTCTAGGTGTAGAATGTTGAAATTTTGACGACTTTTTCAGGGAGTCGGGGTGGGTGGGGGTGTTCTCGCATGGCCCTAGGGCTCTTCCATACTTCTGTGTAAGGATGCTGGTACTACAGAAAATAAACATACAGGTATCACCCTGTTGTTCACCGTATATTCTGCGTGGAACATTTCCTTACACTAAAAGACAGCGCACAGGCTCCCGAACATGGCAAAACAACTTTGCCATATGGGGCTCTTGCTACCTTAAATCATACATAAGCATATTATTATTACACAAATAATCCAATAAATATTCCGATTTTGTTTTCTGAAAACAGCACTTTACCTCGCATGAAAAGTATGTCCAAATGTCTCATTACATCTTTAACTAACCAATGGCTAATGTCATCAGTATACCATATTTGATGTTTTCTTTTCAAGGACCATCAATTAAATCAATTCCCCAGTTACGCAGTTCATTGTGTGAATAAATGACCCATGGTACCTGTTGTAAAGAAGTGCAGATCAGAGGTTTCAATGCTCATTTGAGTTGACACAAGGTATTGACATTGAAATTAAGTTTCACCTTGAGGTTACTTTGGTTAAGACAGTAGTGTTGCAAAGATATTTAAAATACAGTTGTTGCCAGCAAAATGTGTTGTTTGCCTGTTGGACATAGGGTCATTATTACCAGATGAGCATGTTACAATAAAACACACTTTTGAAACAGCCTATCATTTTATTCTAAGCATCATGTTAAATTAAACTGTTAAATGAGTAAATTAGTGGACATTTGAGCTTTAATGAGTTTGGGTTATGGGGAAGGGGATTTTTATAAGATTTAAAAAAAATAGTACCACAGACAAGAGGAAGGGGAGGCGCGGTCCAAAGATTTGAGAACCACTGGTTTAATGAATATGAGTTTAGACTGCTGAGATTAAAAATATTATTTTGAGGTGGAAACTATAGTGAGGTTAATACAAGCTTTTATTTCTTAGCAGACACCCTTATCCAGGGCGACTTACAATTGTTACAAGATATCACATTATTTTTACATACAATTACATTATTTTTTACACATTATTTTTACATACAATTGCCCATTTATACAGTTGGGTTTTTACTGGAGCAATCTAGGTAAAGTACCTTGCTCAAGGGTACAGCAGCAGTGTCCCCCATCTGGGATTGAACCCACAACCCTCTGGTCAAGAGTCCAGAGCCCTAACCACTATTCCACACTGCTATTTGAACTATTTGAAAGACTGCTTCTCTTTCTAAACCAATTTACCAAGATGAAAATAATTGAAAAGAGCAATTTTGTTATTTAAATCGTGGGTCCTCTTATCTTTTGTTCCTTCTATTGGTGGGTGTATTATCTTGTGCCTTTCCTGTTTATGTTTCCAACTCTGCTGGATCAGTAATTTTGGACTACAAAAATCGTCCATTTTAGTCAGTAGTAATTTTATTCAGGTTTTTTTGTCATTTTATCAATCTGTTGCCATACCATTCTACATTTTAATAACAACAATATATTTATTTTTTTATATAGCTCCTTTCACAGTGGACCACCATCACAAAGCGCTTTACAGAGGTAGGCTGTGAACTGTGCATTATTTGCAGAGTCAATTACAATAGGATATTGATTTAACATCTCATCCGCAGGATGGAGCACAAGAAGGTTAAGTGACTTGCTCAGGGTCACACAGTGAGTCAGTCAGTGGCAGAGAGGGGATTTGAACCGGTGACCTGCTGGTTGCAAGCGTTGGACTTTAACCACTGGACCACAATGCCTCTTCTACCCTGTTATCAAGTCATCTTCACTCTTGGAAATGACATTCAGAATACAGAGCACAAAACTAATCAATAATGCTAACATATAGGCATGTATTTTTCAACATTAATATATCATTAAGCAACAATTTAAAGGCATTTTAATTACTCAACCATGAAAGCTGTCTTAGCTAGTGGTTAAAAAAAAAAAAAAAAAAAAAGAAAATCAGTGTAATAGGTTCACATCTTGGTTTTGGTGGATAAAAGCCAAAACAGGCGAATCAGATACTGTGAAGTCTAGATAGTGAATCTATCTACAGAGGATATTAATTCACTTCTGACGTCAAAGAATGATGGCATGAATATAACACAGAAATGATTATTGATCTTCCCTGCACTGCAGAGGCATTAATATAAATATAACCATCCAAAGAAGGAAAGATGGGAAGTACAGTATTAGGAATGTATCCTGATAAGAAAGCTATTAGTTAAAAATAGTTTAAGATTCATTTTTGTTTTACATACATACATATGATGCATGTTTGTCATAAAGATGTTGTGTGGATGGGGGTAGTATAGCTAATAATTGATAGCTGTTTTCTGTGATAAAAACTGCAGCGTTGTGCACTATGGAACAGTTTTATTTCCATGGGCAATGCAGTACAGGACCTTCCCACAGAACTAGTTTCACTTGCCTACTTCCATTTTGCATACACCTTAACAGAAGCAATTGATTTTTCATTAACAAGGGCTCAACCCTAACACCACTCTTAATCGTGACATCAACTTTCTTTACCCACAATTGTTATGCTGTTTCCTATGGTCACTGTTATATACTGTACAGGACAGGACATGAGATAAAAACACACTAGCAGCCTCTCTCCACAGGCAATGACAGCCATTGACAAGCATTGTTACACTGTGATTTCCTCAACCATTCTAGTCAGGTGTAAAAGCTGTATATTTAACAGAGACTGTCTCAGACTATTATTTCTAGAGCTGTTTGCCAGAATATAAATTTATTTTATCCCTTTCTTGCTGATGTTTTTGAATAAAGGAATAATGAAATGAAAAAAAAAACAGCAAATTAATGGGCAGGCATGGCTTTGTTACTGTGGCTGCACCAAAAAATAGAACAATGAAGGTGGCATCATCATCCAATTAAATGTATCGGGTTAGAACTACATTTATGTAGAAAGTGTTATACAACCCTGCTGGTTTATCAAAAACAATGTTTTACCTTTGGGAGCCCCTTAAGCCCGGTCTTGATTCTTGCACTGCCAGAAGTCGTGCAATACTGGTTGGAAGGTTTGACACAGGTATTTAATAGTGATCATCAAGATTTATCAGAGTCATCAGTTTTCCAAAATAATAACTGACGTTACTGAAACTTCCGTCTACTCAAACTTGTAGCCTTTCACCAAACTCATGTTAAAGTTATGTACTGAAATAGGAAAAAGTTTCATTCCATTAAGTGCAAACGATCTGTAGTAGGATATACAGTAGGTGTCAATCATAATAATGTAGTAGGCTACTGTTAAGTTTAGTGATGCCTGTGTCATATTGTTGTATGCTCCTATTACAGTGACCTTGTGTGCAAATTAGACCATTTTAACAGTTCACTTTTCTGTGCTGTTTATTTGAAGAGTTTTGTAGTTTTTGTTTGTATTTTTTTTCTTTAAACCTTTATTGTGTTCCTGTGTTTTGTTTATTTACTATTTAATTAATAAAAGGATGCAAAAAACCTCTTAAACTGCAGTTCTGTGTCTGGGTCTCATATATCGAAAGAGCAAACCCATTCATGAAAGAGCATCCATTTCACCGTGCAGAACAGACAATAAATATAGCAGTTTTTACTGCTTTTGGAACTTCACGCTGTTGTCTGCCTCTTCTTCCCTGCTGGAGCCCGCCTTAGTCGGCCTCTACAATACGTTTGTCTCAAAAATAAGAGGAAGTTAGGCTGGAGCTAGAAGCTATATTTTACATTTTTCTTCTGGAAATGTTAAGTTGTCAGCAAATATTATATGTTAACAAATATCACTCTATGAGCTTGTTACAGTATATTAACCCCATATTGCCCCATTACACCTCTTGTGAAATAGCCTCTCTAAAGTTTTTAGTGGCAAATTAGTGGCAGGTGCTGTGGGGCCAATGCCAATGAACAGTTACCCCCCCCACACACACACACATATACACACACACAAAGCCTAACCTTCACCCAACTGCAGACCTGAATAACAAGCTAATTGCAACCTCTTCGTCCTCCCTGCCAACCCTTGAACCCCCCCCCCCCCCCAATACAAATACAAAGAAAAAACAGTTACCATAATCCTTAACATACTGGCCAACCTGTCATAGATACAATACAACATTTTCCTACAATTAAAATAATAATCTTCAAGCAAATTGATATAATAACATAATGTTATCATTGTGTTCCCTATTAGACTGCTTTGTGGTTTAGATTGAAAGCAGTAAGTAACCTTAACTGCTAATGCTTAAGAACTTAAATGATAGCAGTTTACCTTCATTATTTTTGGACCGAAATAGTCCTATTTGATGGAAGTCAAAATGTCAGAGCCGAACACTTTAGATAAGTACTTTTATTTTAGATGTGTACAGTAATTTTCAAGGGCTTGGAGGTCATTATTGAAGTTCTAAAAGTAGAAGGGCTATGATTTATTGTGGTTCTCTTATTTAAAGTTTAAAATGCAGTTTGCACAGAGTTCTTTGGTGTAAAAGTCACTCATGTGGATAATCTGAATTTCACTCCACCCCAGGAATGATATGAAATTTCTCCTGTTAACACTTTTAAAATTCTAGCTCTCAGTATTCAGCAGTTTATCAGCCTATAATATATCAAAATTATACCCTGACATGATTGCCATTAAAAGAGTACATGCCATGCTATCTGCATCAAATAAAGTTTGTGTAAGAAAGATTTGAGACATAAAAAGTCCTAAAAGACCTACAATTCCACTACATCAATGTTCCAACATTATATTAGGCTTACTTTTTTAGCCAATAAATTATTATTACTTAGGCGGCACCGATTTTTTGCCACAGATCTGTCCCTTGGTCTCCTTGGTTGTGTGAAGCAATATCTTTTGATTCTATGGGAAACCATAAAAATTCAATACAGAACTAATTGCAAGTTACAAGTACCATGACTATTAACTGAAATTAAACCAAAACAAACAAACAGAGCTGCTAAAATACTTGCTAGAATGTGAAATCCTGAAATAGTCATTATTTTCGTTGGTATACTGTTTAGGGATAAATAGGATTTATCAGCAGTACTAATAATAGGCACATGTTGCTGTTGGGAATGAAATAGATGTTATTAAATATGTAAGGTTCTACATAAATAGCTTAATTAAACACTTTTCCCATCAGCTTTCAGTTTGTTTTCCATTGCTGAATTGTATACGCTCAGCATGTCATCCATCTGTTCATCCATAACTTTAAACACTCAACCATTCTATGGCAGAAGTATAAGAAACTTGTCATGTAAAAGCATATATATTTAATTGCTGGATACCTTAGACCAGTGGTTTTCAAACTAGGGTACGCGAGAAAAATTCTGTAATGGCAGACAACAATGTTGGACACTTCCCAATTCCAGGATTTCAGGATTGATTTATTTTTTTTTTTAAATCCTGGGATTCTATTTTTGTAATAATATCGTGTTTTTTCTTTTATTAATAATTATTCATGTGGAGGAGTATGGTAATACACTCACACGACAAAGGAGTTCTTCAACAAATTAATTAATTAATAATGAAAAAAACACATACAGGCATTGCAAGTAAAGATAACAGTCATGTCGTTCCAGCTCCAGCACAGAACAAGTGAGTGATTTCACTGTCTAAGTAGGGCGGTCTAGCTGCCTGCTCAACTCAATAACTTATTTAAAAATGTAAATGTAGGTAAAACACTGAACTGATTAAACTACTAAAACAGAACATTTAAACTCCAGAAAGTAAACTTACCTAGTAAATACTACACAAGCAGCAACATCATACAATGACGATCATTGAGTTTTTGTCTGTGAGGAAGCAACTCGTGTGATCTCACCAAGATGGAGCATCTCTTAAACATAGGGTCCAGTTGTGGCTGCCATCTTGGGAAGGTCGGAAACAAATGTGTTTAGGTTACGCTAATATCAAATTTGAGTTAGGTCACCAGCTTAACTGAATACATAAGGGGAACTGTGTGGACTAGCAAGAGATCCCTGACTGGAGGTGGAATCTGGTTGCATGCTGTACAGAGGGTACTGAAGAGCGAGCTGACATGATTGTTGCTGTGTTTCCCTGAGAACTTGAAAGCCCAGATCTGAACGGATGATTGCTGGAGACTGGGAAACTGCGGAGACAGCGAGTAAACAGCAGTACCAGTGAGCGAGCACATTACCCCGCGAGAACGGCATGACCAGACTGGGGATTACAACGAATGAAGATTGTCGTTGTAAAGTTATTGTAAATAGTGTGCGAGGTGTGACACGAGCATACTGAAAGACAAAACACTGTGATTCACCAAACCCCTGACTTGTGTGTTATTATTCCATCACGCACCTCTAGCCTCCTGGATAAGGGCGTCTGCTAAGAAATAAATAATAATAATAATAATAATAATAATAATAATAATAATAATAATAATAACGATGTTGGTTATTCACTATAGTTTATACGCTAGCCAAACGTTTTTTTTTTTTTGTTCAGATCAAGAAAATGTATGCAATAACCATTTTTTTTAAACTTGTGATGTCATTACATACAGCTGTTTGTTCGCAAGAATCCAATTTGATGGAAACCTGTTTTTGTACGATAAGATTTGCATATATTTTTGTCACTAGAAATGTGTTAGTCTTGTTGATGGAAACATAGCTACAGACGACTCACAAGATCCAGTAGCTGGGACAACCAAGAGTATATCGCTGCAGAACGAAGGCTCGCACAGTGTAGCTTACACAGGGTAGTGCTGCGTGCGCAACTCATAATTTACATTGTGCTTCATTCACCCTCAACATCACTACCACGTAACGACAAACAGGTTATGGGAGGGGGAGAACACTGAACATAGTGATTACCATGTGAGAATTAATTGGTGATCCATGGCCAATACCCCACGAACCTTAGGTTTAGGGTTAGGTTATTGTTATGAAATAAACGCTTTAGTACCTAAATTCATGACCCTTATCATGTGATCGGGCTGTAGCATATAATTATGACGTGTATTACGAGTTGCGCACGCAGCACTACCCTGTGTGAGCTACCCTGCGAGAGCTACACTGTAGGAGCCTTCATTCTCCAGCAATACCCCTCTTGGGACAACAGCTTCAGTTTATTATATCCCTAAAATTGGTATTAAATAGAGTTTTAGGATTACTGATACACTTTCAGTTTTTACAGCCCAAATGATGGCTGTTAACACTGGAATTCATTTTTGATGGAAAAAGGATCATGATCATCCCTAGTCTCACATCTATATAATGTAATAACAAGTTTTGGAATTTCGATTATAATAATAAGGTTCCCAGCACATGTGGGAGTGATGGGAAATGAAATAGACAAAGGTTTATCAAAAAGGTATAACAAACGAAAATGGTTGAAATAAACATTCCATTAAGAAAAAGTGAGGTTAAAAGTATAATACATAGTATATGGCAAACAACATGACATAAGGAAATGGCATTATTATTATTATTATTATTATTATTATTATTATTATTAGGTGTGCTCCAGACTTTGGTTTGGTGATGTCACGGAGCTAGTTAAGGTCCTTAGGCCTGGTTAGATGTGGAAAATACACAAAATAAGCACAGGTGTTTGTCTTTGTCTAATTAAGTGGTGGAAATACCAACTGGCTGTAATTATGATTCTAAAGTATGGCAGTCTGGAGACATGGAAGTGAGCCAATATTCTGTCCAGAGCATTAAAATGTCTCACGGAGTGCCTAGAATGAGTACCTGTGTGAACAAATGGGTACAGTATGGGACTTTTCATAACTGTCCTGCGAGAGATTCAGGTTTGGGCTAAGGATAATATATTCCAGGAAGATGAGGGCCCCTCCGATACAAAAAGATTGTCAGAAAAAGAAAGAAAAGAAAGAGAAACTCTAAGGGAGATTATAAAGCCTGTTTTCCTAGATGGGAACATGCCTACCAGTATGCTAGAATTAGCTCAGGAAAACCGATCCATATACCTAAAGGAAAATAAATAGTGAGGTTAACTTGTCTTAAGAGCAAAAGTCACGCACTCTGGCAGCTGTCTTTATATAGGTAGAATATGCTAACCCTGTTAGTTTTAAATAGGTGGATAAGATTGTTTTGTGTGCCTGAACAACATAGTATTAAGCTTTTAGAATAGGACTGCACTCTTAAAGGATATGACTGTGTTTTATACTAAGATTGTTTTTAAATTGAGAGTGTGTATTCCTAACAAACATAGTCATGTCCTCTTATATTTATTGTCACACCTGGTTTTGTGTTCTTCTTCAAAGGTTTATTGGCTTGCTCAAACTCATATTTCACTCGAGCCCAGAGCACTAATATATAATCCACCAGGAGCCACTGGAAGGTGTTGCAAAAAATGTTACTCTGGCTTGTTAATATTTGGAAGGTGAGTGACATGAGAAACATTTCATGTATCTAGTTACAATGGAATGCCATTTCTCAGTCCAAGAACAGCAGAGACAACAGACTTCCAATATTAATAGAAATCCTTGATTTTGTTAACAGTCATACGTAGTCCAATATAGAATGTTCCAGCTTGATGGTATAAGGAGAGACTACAAGCTATGGAACAAGAACCTTGGTATATGTAGAAGGCTTAGAGCTATATGGAAGAAGTGACTGGAGTACAGACAGCACAAAGTTATTTTTGTTTCTTTGAACTTCAGAATGTACTAACACAGTACAGCAAGCATATGTAAAGCAGCATACCAAAAAAAATATTAAATGTTGAATGTTTATTCCTCATATTACACATACACATACATACAGACACAAAGCAATTCACAAATCAATTGTAAAGTACTGTATATATGTATGTTGTCTGCATCAGATGTCTGATTGGCTTCTTTTACATGCAGTTTAGAATCTCACAATGTTAATGACTGGAAAGTAGACAGAGACAGGGAAGCTGCAGTGCAAGCCCTAGAGTGCACATTTATTATTGAAACAGAAACAAAAAACAAACAAATAGGGCTCTAGGGCCAAAATAAAGAGCTAAACAAAAAAACATAACAAGGACTCCATAGACAATACAAACACCTACAAATTTCACTGGCTTCTCTGCTCAAAAATAAAATTCAGCCTTTATATGCATGTGGCCGCTCCCTAATTACCACTCAATTACCTAATTAGAGAATGGCCACATTCCACCCGTGATTGCTGACAGGGATGGATTTAACCCCACTTAACCAAACTTACAGCAATTGATCCAAATGCCCATCATTAATTATTTTTTTTAATACATACACTAAATATTACCTTAGTCAAAAAAAGTTTCACTGATAAGATATGACCATAGGTAAAAATGTTCTATGTTTTTGTCATAAGGGATTTTTTTGTTTTTGTTTTTGTTTTTTTTCAAATCCTGTCTATATTCGATTTGTCTGGAATTAAAATGGATTTAATTGGGATTTTTACCATTTGATTTATACAACATACTTAACACTTTGAAGGTGCAAAATATTTTTTTATTGTGACACAAAAGTTAATTAAACAAAAAAAAAGACATTTGTTGGTTGCATAAGTATTCACCCCCCTGAGTCAATACTTGGTAGAAGCACCTTTGGCAGTCTCTACCAGCTTTGCACATCTGGATCCTGCAATTTTTGCCCATTCTTCTTGGCAAAATTGCTCAAGCTCTGTCAAGTTGGATGGGGACCGTTGGTGAACAGCAATTTTCAAGTCTTGCCACAGATTCTCAATCGGATTGAGGTCTGGGCTTTGACTGGGCCATTCTAAGACATTCAGGTTCTTGTTTTTAAACCACTCCAGTGTAGCTTTGGCTGTGTGTTTAGGGTCATTGTCCTGCTGGAAGGTGAACCTCCGCCCCAGTCCCAGGTCTCTTGCAGACTGAAACAGGTTTTCCTCTAGAATTTCCTTGTTTTTGGCTCCATCCATCTTGCCCTCAATCCTGACCAGTTTCCCAGTCCTTGCCGATGAAAAGCATCCCAATAACATGATGCTGCCACCACCATGCTTCACCGTGGGGATGGTGTTCTCAGGGTGACGAGCAGTGTTGGCTTTGCGCCACACATAGCGTTTTGCGCTAAGGCCAAAAAGTTCAATTTTGGTCTCATCAGACCAGAGAACCTTTTTACACATGTTTGCTGTGTCTCCCACATGCCTTTCGGCAAAATCCAAACAGTATTTGATATGGGTTTTTTTCAGCAATGGCTTTCTTCTCGCCACTCTTCCATAAAGCCCAGCTTTGTGGAGCGTCCGGGTTATAGTTGTCCCATGGACGGTTTCTCCCATCTCAGCTGTGGATCTCTCCAGCTCCTTCAGAGTTACTATTGGCCTCTTGGTTGCTTCTCTGACTAATGCCCTCCTTACCTGGTCACTGAGTTTTGGTGGACGGCCTTCTCTAGGCAGAGTCGCGGTTGTGCCATATTCTTTCCATTTTTTAATAATGGATTTAACGGTGCTCCGGGGATGTTCAAAGTTTGGGATATTTTTTTATAACCCAACCCTGATTGGTGCTTCTCCAGAACTTTATCCCAGACCTGTTTTGATAGCTCCTTGGTCTTCATGATGCTGTTTGTTTAGATATGCTCTCTAACAAACTCTGGGGCCTTCCAGAAACAGGTGTATTTAACCTGAGATCATGTGACACTTAAATTGCACACAGGTGGACTCCATTCAACTAATTATGTGACTTCTGAAGGCAATTGGTTGCACCAGAGCTTATTTAGGGGTGTCACAGCAAAGGGGGTGAATACTTATGTAATCAAGACTTTTCAGTTTTTTATTTGAAAATAATTTTGAAAAATATGTAGATTTTTTCCCCACTTCGACATTATGGACTATTTTGTGTAGATCAGTGACAAAAAATCCTAATTAAATCCATTTTAATTCCAGGTTGTGAATACTTATGCAAGGCACTGTACAGTATTTTCATACTGGTATGGAATACAGTGATGTGTAGAATGGATATATATCCTTCAAAAGTCCTGCATAAGAGATATTTTACAATGGCATCTTTTCTGTCCCTCTCTAACCAGAAGTGCAAACTTCCTGAAAATGAATACAAACAATTATTTGAAGTTAGCTATGTTTTCAACAAGGCGTTCCTTATAGTACATGCCAATTCAGTGGCACATTATCAAAGATTGTCATCCAAAAGGTGTGCCAGTAGGTACCTGGTAGACTAATAGCATATTGTTATCAACAGTTCAAATTATCTTACCAGCCCAGAAACAAACATAAACTTTAAAGTCTGTGTTGACAGTTGAATGTGACCAAACCAACTCATTTTATCTAATGTATTTCCCTTTCCCATGAATTCAGCTGTTGTCGTCGGACAATCAGATCAGATGCTAGTAGACCAAACTGGATGCATAATTGTCAAACACTACCTCTATATGCAAGTGCTTTGATCAGTTAGAATCATTCTGTTTGTTGGTTGAGCCATGTTCTGACAAGTTGAATGGAGAATGGAGAGACGAATTACATCAGCTCTACAGAAACTCCCCACAAAACAACTGGCATAATCTTGATAGAAAAAAAACTCCACTTGAATAGGCTATTATGTTTACTCAGAGTTGATCAGGGTTTAAAAGGCACATAAGGACCTTTTTATTTTATTGTGTTACATGTTCCCATGTGTTGCTATAACTGTTTATGTAAGGTGTGTGTATGGTTTTAACTTTTTTAAACTTTTAAACTGCATTCCCTGCCTCAAGATGGCTTCCCATGTACCCGCATGGACCTCTCAGAACTACATTTCCCATCATCCTCATGCCCACTGGTAAATCCATCTCAGTTACATATGTGAGCAGGGGATGATGGGAAATGTAGTTCTGAGAGGTCCATGCGGGTACATGGGAAGCCATCTTGAGGCAGGGAATGCAATTTAAAAGTTTAAAAAAGTGGTCAAAATGTAAAAGAAAAAAAAAAATTAAAACAATACACACACCTTACTTGTAACGCAATAAAATTAAAACGGTCCTTATGTGCCCTTTAAGGTATGGCTAAAGAAAGGTGACGTGTGCGTAACAAATCATTACCGTTTTGTTAATTTGCATACGTTTTGCTTCATGTTTTGTATGATTTACGGCACTTCTGACAGCACGTGAAGAAGATGTCAGCGGCCAGAGTGAAAGGAAAGTGTGCCAGCAGAGGAAATTAATGTGATCACAACATAAGACACACCGGAAACAAAACACCACTGTACAGCAGGCAGTTCTCAGAAATCTTGCTACAATGTCAACACGAAATGTGCACATGTAAGTGTAAAAAATGATCAAAAAGGATGGACTGAATGGGCTAACAGCTTCTAAAACTGAGTAACTATGAGGAACACAGACATAGAGAACATTTTTTAATTCCTAAAAAACTGATGTCTTGTAGGAAATCGGCATGCTGACTGACCCTTACTCACAAGTGCTTTTTACTGCATATAATTCGTTATATCTTTTTTTCTCCAGAAAACATGCTATTGTTTTGTTTTGTTTCAAAGAACAGATATATAAAAATGTTTTAATGCTGGAAAATTGAAAGGTCATCATATTATTATTTTTTTTGTCTGTATCCCATACAAGACAAAAAAAGCAGATGTGTTTATTATGTTTTGATAAAACAAATGAGGTATTTCCAAAAATGCACAAAACAAAATTCAAAGTACAGTCATATTTTTCAGACCAAAAATACTGGTTATGAACACGTATTTGAGTGTGTATTGGTCTTTTTTACCTTTTTTGGTGGTCCCAGAATGCATATAAAATGACGCAATCTTAATTAATTTTTGGTAATTTACTTTACACATTTTAAATAATGATTGGTGAGAAAATGGAAAAAAATCTAAGGGTTGGTTCATACTTCAGACTCTGACATAATTTCTGTCAGACACCTGTGTGACAGGTCGGAACTATGTCATCCACAGTCTTGCAATGTGCGTCTTTTTTGGAAAGTCGTACAGCCTTTTTTCATGCTTCTGCGACCTGAAACCGCATGGGGTCGGATGATGTTAAAAAATGTCAACATTTGCTGCATAGTCGCATGCCAGTATAGAGAACATGGAGCAAAACTTTGACAAACTTTTAATAGAGGAGGTTCGAAAACATCCACATTTTTATAACATCTCGCTTAAGGAATATAGAGATGCCCAAAGAACAGAAACAACATGGGTGTGTATTGGGCAAAAACTAGAAAAAAACTAGAAAGAATGTAAAGACCGGTGGAGAAAACTGCGCATAAATATGTGAAAAGTAAGAAAACCATTGGAAAAAAGAGTGGAGGGGAGGGTGGAAAACATCCAAAATGGAAGTATTTTGAGTGCATGAGTTTTATTGGGGGACACATAAAGCACAGAGGGACAGAGACACATATAGCAACCGGCAAACATATTGAAAGGTAATTCTATACTGTGTAGCAGACTTGAAGTCGAGGCCTCAAATCTCGAGTCTGTGTAAAGGGAACAGAATGCCCTGGACTGGATGGCCAAACAATTCATTCCCACGGTTAGGCGGAAGTTGGTCATCCAGAAAGGGGGCGGAGCTCCGGTGCACTAAATCATCGACCCGGAAGGGAAACGATGTGGCAGCTGCGGACTGGAGGAGCTGTTGCACTCGTTAACCAAGGGGTCATGATAGACAGTACAAAAGGGGACGGAGCGAGGTGATCTGTTCCTTTGCTATGTTTAATGCTAACCGAAAGGAAAAATGTCTTGTGATACCGTGAGCGTTTGTTTTTGTCGTGTCTAATACTGTGCTTGTTTGTGATTTATTAGATGGCTAAATACGATCCAGGAGCTGTCTCTTAAGGCCAGCATGAACCTGGACAACACTGCACCTTTGTTCACAATAAACTGTAATTACACCACGAGCACTAAATCACTCACTGTGGACTTGTGTTTGTGTTTTGTGTTTTGTGTTTCGTGTGGGTGTTTAAAGAACGGGACTGTTTATTATTTCCAAACCCGTGGATTACAATAAAGCAATACATGCTTATCATTGTTATTATTTACTGTGTGTTTAGTGTCATCAGACACTTGGGTTTAAAATAAAACACCATTGCACCTGTATTATCGTTGTCTGTCTGTTTATTGATCACTGCTGCACACCTGCACCTGCACACTGGTAACCACTTTGCCACAGTCACAATCTTCTTTTTTGGGGGATTGGAATTGGAATACTGTTTGAATGTACCTGAAGTTTATTGATATGCTTCAAGTTCACGTTTGTGGATGTTGTTTTTCACTTTGATAGAAGCTGTGATCTGGACTATAGAGCCGGTGTAATGACAGAAAGTGGTACGCTGTCAGATTGCAAATGGTATGCTGTCAGATTTTGGTACAGGTCTGATGGGCGTTTTCTTTTTGTCAAAAATAGGTACATTTACCATTAATTATACATTAGTTTTTTGCAAACTTAAACTGGAAACAGACAAAACATTTCTCTAAAAAGAAAACAAAAATTTGCAAGAAATCCACTGCAAAGTAAAAATAAATTACAAGACCCAATGTATTGCAGCAGTGTGGAGTAGTGGTTAGGGTCTGGACTCTGGACCGGAGGGTCATGGGTTCAATCCCCGGTGGGGGACACTGCTGCTGTACCCTTGAGCAAGGTACTTTACCTAGATTGCTCCAGTAAAAACCCAACTGTATAAATGGTAATTGTATGTAAAAATAATGTGATATCTTGTAACAATTGTAAGTCGCCCTGGATAAGGGCGTCTGCTAAGAAATAAATAATAATAATAATAATAACTGCATATGAGAAATATTTGCATACTATTTTCTTAATGGTGAAAAATATTATCAATAGAATTAAAGATTTAAAAGACCGAAAACAGCATAACATACCAGATTTGAATGGCTGCTTCCCTGCTTTCTTAGCGGAAGTTGATTAGGCATGCGAGAGCAAGTGCGCTGAGTATCACTTTTTAACATGTACCTGAAAATAACACGTTACTTTCACCTCTGACTATAGCATCTACTTTGACTTCAATTTGAGTAAAATCTGCCAATCTGATTTTGACATTTCATACATTGTATATATATACTGTGTTTTGTATATATATATATATATATATAGATATATATAGATATATATATATATATATATATATATATATATATATATATATATATATATATATATATATATATACTGTAAAACACTCAAGTACCTGGTTTCTGTGCAGTTAAAATATCTGCAAAATCAACAAGCGGCAGACGAAGAGAACGCTCGATCTGGGAGCATTTTGAGTACCTGGTGAGTATAGGCTATATATTTGTTATTATCCATTTATATGACCTAATATGCATTAATTGATTAGCCTCCTAACTTTAGCGCTGTGCAATTAGATATTTATTGTAAAGCAAGTTGGATTTATGTTTTCTTATATTATTGCAGTATTTTAATATTGAGTAATGTCAGTTGGCAACATGGAAAAACAGTACCATTGTGTTGTAGGCCTCACTGAGTGGGACCCAGTGTTAGTGTGCTGAGGCGAGACCGCTGCTGTTGTAGCTGTTTTTAGCATCAGAACCGCATTTACATTAAATATTTGATCTTTAATCACCCTACTCATAAAATTGTTATAATGTGGATAAATGTGTTTGCACTGTCAAAAAAGAGATCTGGAATTTTAAGTGATTAATATGTTTTTTTTTTTAATGTATGCAGCAACTCAGCATGAACCTAAAAAGTATTTTTTCTAAAACTGAAATATAGCTTTCTGAATTTAGTTAACTGAAACTAAAACTAAATAATAAACAAAAACTAAATAGAAACAAAATAATAATCTTACCAACTAAATAAAAACTGAAACTGAATTGAAATGCTGAAACTGAAAAAACACCTGGCCACATTCCTTTCAATTAGGCAGGAAGTGACACCTCCCAGCCCTGCCATATCCAACACTTTCAAATTATACAAATTAAACATGTTTTGTTACAAACTACACCAATGTTATTTATAATCAAACAAAAAACATATTTTACAAGGGCAGGCCTCAGCCCTGCCACAGCTCACAACTTCGTCCTTTGTCCTCTCTCAGTCGCTGCTCCTCCAACCCCTCTAACCTTATCCCTCTGCCTCCCCCCCCCCCCCCTCACCCTCTTCCTCCTCTCACCCTCTTCCCCCTCGCACTCTCTCTGGTGCACTCTGGAACTGTCACTCTTCTGCTAACAAAGCTCATTTCATCTCTGCCTTTGCCTCCCACCTACCTCTCGATTTCCTTGCTCTCACTGAAACCTGGCTGTCCCCTGATAACACTGTAACTCCTGCCGCCCTGTCCTCTCTCTACGTCCTGTCCCATACTCCGCGTCTCACTGGACGGGGAGGTGGGACTGGTCTCCTCTCTTCCTCCTTACTCTTCTCTGTCCCCTCCGACCTCTCCTCACTCTCTGTTAACACCTTTGAATTTCATGCTGTCCAACTAACCTCTCCCTGTCAGCTCCTGCTAATTGTACTGTACCATCCCCCTGGACCTCTCGCTCACTTTCTCGATGAACTCGAATATCTAATCTCCTCCCTCCCCTCTCTGTCTACCCCAACTATCCTATTAGGTGATTTCAATGTCCATCTCTCCAACCCCAGCCATTCTGCCGGATTCCTCCCTCTCCTTCACTCCTTCAACTTCTGTCTCTCTCCATCCCCTCCTACCCACAAAGCTGGCCGTCAACTGGACCTCACCATCTCCAGGGCCTGCTGCCCCTCCACCTTCTGTCACCCCCCTGGACCTCACTGATCACTATTTCATCTCTTTTTCTCTGTCTCTCCCATCTCTCCCTGCTCCTCCTACCCCCACTGTCGTTGTAACCTCCGCTCTCTCTCCCCCTCTGTCCTTGCCTCCACCGCTCTCTCTCACCTCCCTCCTATCGACTCCTTCTCCCAACTCTCTGTAGACTCTGCTACCTCCACCCTCTTCTCCTCCCTCGACTCTCTGTCCCCTCACCTCCCGACCTGCACTCCCCTCCCCTCCCCAACCCTGGCTCTCCTCTGTGCTCCGCTCAGCAAGAACCACACTGCGATCTGCTGAAAAGAAATGGAAGAGAACCAAACTCCCTGCTGCCCTAGACCTCTACCGCTCCCTCCTCTCCTCCTTCTCCTCTACTCTCTCCTCTGCTAAATGTTCTTATTTCCAATCTATAATCCAAGCCTCCACGTAAACTATTCTCTACCTATTCCTCCCTCCTAAACCCTCCCCCCTCCTCTTCCCTCCTCTATCTCCTCTGATGACTTTGCCTCTTTCTTCTCTTCTAAAATCTCAGATATCCGCAAACTCCTTAACAAGTCTCCCTCCCCCCTACCCCCTCCCACTCCAACCCCTACACCCACTGCGTCCCCTACTAACTCACCCTCCTTCTCCACCTTCTCCCCCCTCTCAGACTCTGACCTCTCCTCCCTGCTCACCTCTTTCAAGCTGCTGCTCCTGCTCTACTTCCCTTCATCTCCTCCCTGTTCAACACCTCTCTCCTTTCTGGTCTCTTTCCCTCTGCCTCCAAACAAGCCTCTATCACTCCCCTTCTCAAAAAACCTACCCCCTCGACCCCACCTCCCTCCAGAGCTACTGTTCTGTCTCCCTCCTACCCTTCCTCTCCAAAACCCTCGAGCGGGCAGTACACCACCAGCGCTCTGCTTTCCTGTCCAACCACTCTCTGTTCGACTCTCTCCAATCTGGCTTCCGGTCTGCTCACTCCACTGAAACGGCCCTCCTGTCTGTCACTAACTCACTAAATTCTGCCCAAGCTGCCTCTCTCTCCTCTGTCCTAATTCTCCTCGACCTCTCTGCTACCTTTGACATTGTCGATCACTCTATTCTACTATCCTCTCTCGCTGACCTGGGAATCTCTGGCACTGCTCTGGCCTGGGTCTCCTCCTACCTCTCCAACTGCACTTACCAGGTAACCTGGCGTGGAGCAACCTCCACACCTCGCCCTCTCTCTACACCTTGGGTCCTCTCCTGTTCTCTCTTTACACCTGCTCCCTGGGCCCCCTCATTGCATCCTATGGTTTCTCATACCATTTCTATGCTGATGATCCTCAGATTTCCCTCTCCTTCCCCCCCTTCTGACTCCACCATCCCTTCCCATGTCTCTGCCAGTCTGTCTGCTATCTCCTCCTGGATGCACTCGCATCACCTCAAACTCAACCTCTCTAAATCTGACCTCCTTTTCTTTCCCTCCTCCTTCTCCCCCTCCTCTGATCTCTCTATCTCCATTCCTCTGGAATCTACCACACTCTCTCCCTCCTCCTCAGCTAAGAACATCGGAGTCACCCATGACCCCTGCCTCTCGTATTCCCAGCACATCTCCACTCTGGCATGCACTTGCCGATTCTTCCTGAGCAACATACGAAGAATCCGACCCTTCCTCACCAACTACGCCACCCAGCTCCTTGTCCAGGCCCAGGTACTCTCCCGCCTAGACTACTGCAACTCCCTCCTGGCTGGCCTCCCTGCGTCCGCCACCTGTCCGCTCCAGCTCATCCAGAACTCCGCTGCTCGCCTGGTGTTCTCTCTGCCTCGCTTCTCCCATGCAACTCCACTGCTCTGCTCACTCCACTGGCTCCCGATCACTGCTCGCATCCAGTTCAAGACTCTTGAACTCGCTTACAGATGCCTTGACCAGACTGCACCCAGCTACCCCCAGACCCTCATCTCTCCCTACACACCCACTTGACCTCTCCGCTCCTCCTGCACTAGAAGACTGGCTGTATCTCCTCTATGCTCCCCTGCCTCCAGAGCCCGCGCCTTCTCCACGCTCGCCCTGCAGTGGTGGAATGACCTTCCTACAGATGTCAGGACTGCCCAGTCCCTGACCACCTTCCGGCGCCTCCTCAAGACTCACTTGCACTTATCTGCTCCCTATTTTACTGCATTTAATCCTGTACTTTACAGAGTACTGTACTGTAATCTGCCACAAGTGTTATTCAATCTGTAGTATTTTGCATTTAATCGTATCCTGATGTAACTATCACTGACACTGTTATCTGCTCCGATATTGAATCGTATTTTGTCATATACTTGTACTTGCTAGAACTGAAGTCATTGTATTTTATCTTGCTCTTAATTGTATTAATACTTGTACTGTGATTCTTGAAATGTATTTTTGTTTACGACTGTAGGTCGTCGTGGGTAAGGGCGTCTGCTAAGAAATAAATAATAATAATAACTTATATTCTAAAAGTTACAGACAATATATCTTTCCTCATGTAACAACGCCCAGTAGTATAATAAATTGTAAACCAGTAATAGAGTTTGGAATGGAGATAACTTCATGACCAGGCTTCAGACAGAGGAACTGGTTAGGAACAGACACCAGATTACAAACGAACACTGTGCTTCTGACCTTACTCTTGTATTGCCGAGTGTCATTGGGAAACACATTATTAGCTGTAATACATAAAACATCCATACACTATGAATTAATTTCCCTCGCTGTTGCACATGATGTCACCCTTGCAATCTGTGCAGCTGCTGTCTGTAACTTAGCTCTACAGAACTGTCGAGTGAGACAAGGTGTATCCACTTACTTTTAACGGGGTGGACCATGCTGCTACTTGACCAGAAAAAGTGAAGACAGAGGAGCAGTAATTTAAACACTGCAACCATGCTTCGTGATAGATCGGAGTTGCCTGAAGCTGTTCACAAAACCGAGAAAGTTATCCAGGATGATAGGAAACAACACAGCAAGATCCAATACATCTCATAGGCATTATTATAACTTAGATACTGACTCTAAGTTTCAGTACATGTTGGGGGGGGAGGAAGAAAGTGTATATTGAAATCTTTATTGAAGCTTGAGGAAATGTTACTTCTGATGGTAAACTTGAGATCAAAGCAGAAAACTAGACTTTGAAACTTGTCTGAACAACAGAAAGAGGTGCTTCAAGCAAAGTGGAAGAGGAAGAATAGGACGGAAAACTGTATTCAAATCCGCCACATTTGAAAGAATTTAGTACAGACATGGAGCAACAATTGCATCCGATGACTTAAGGGTTTAATCACTTTTGGTTTATCTTTCATCCAAGCCCCATCTATTTAAATGTTTTTTTAAGGAGGATCTGATATCCAAAAATGTTGGATGTCCTTACAACTGTTTTAGTGTAATTTAGGAACATCCCTTCCAGTTAGCCTAATTATTTTAGAAGAATGGCTTATCTGAATTCAGCAGATACCCTTGTATGTAGTTTTATATACCCTATTTTGTTTTAACATGGCATTAATGACAAATGGTATGTCAAATAGGAATATGTGGCAAATGTTTCTGAGTCCAATATTGCAGTAGGCTATGCCATACCTGTATTTTTTTTATTTCTCAGTAGAAACATCTTTACTCCTTTTTAAAATAGCAACCTTAATTCAATAGAGTGGTGTAATTAGATGCATCTGGCTCTATGAAGATCTAACCACAAGTCACGCATGAATTAATACATTTTTATTAAAATTGCTAAATAACTAAGCTAAAAATCCATTCAATATAAAAATATACTGGCCAATACTATGCAATAATAATACACAAACACGATATTAAAACACAATCTTCCAGCGACTGCAAAATAAAATAAAAACAGTTCCATCCCCAGTCCCCACAAAGTCCATAAGCATACAGGAACTCCAACGTAGCTGATGATACTAGGTCACAAACAGGCGGACGTTTTATGAGGTAGCGGCGTGGCAGAAGCAGTAGATAATGTTCTAAAAAGAAACAAAATAAAAAAAAGAAACAAAACTGAGAAGTACAGCAATTTCTTTTCACCAGTTATTCAGCACTCAGTATATTGCAATCAACTAAGAAAAACACAACACAAACAAACCACAAAAGAAAATAAAGCAGCACTTAACTTTGTGAGTTAATCTATGATCGCCCCTCCTCCCTCTCTGCAGATGGTAATAGCCCAGGGAATCGATCTCTAACACTGCCGGCTCCTTCCACCTCTCAGCTGGCTCAGTCAGCTTGCTGCTCTGGTAAATCTGCCTGGTCTCCTCCTTCAGTGTACTCCCGTGTCTCACTTCGGTCTCCTGCAGCGTATATAAGAACATAAGAACATAAGAAAGTTTACAAACGAGAGGAGGCCATTCGGCCCATCTTGCTCATTTGTTTGTTAGTAGCTTCTTGATCCCAGAATCTCATCAAGCAGCTTCTTGAAGGATCCCAGGGTGTCAGCTTCAACAACATTACTGGGGAGTTGGTTCCAATTCTCTGTGTAAAAAAGTGCCTCCTATTTTCTGTTCTGAATGCCCCTTTATCTAATCTCCATTTGTGACCCCTGGTCCTTGTTTCTTTTTTCAGGTCGAAAAAGTCCCCTGGGTCGACATTGTCAATACCTTTTAGAATTTTGAATGCTTGAATCAGATCACCGCATAGTCTTCTTTGTTCAAGACGGAATAGATTCAATTCTTTTAGTCTGTCTGCATACAACATGCCTTTTAAACCCGGGGTAATTCTGGTCGCTCTTCTTTGCACTCTTTCTAGAGCAGCAATATCCTTTTTTAACGAGGTGACCAGAACTGAACACAATATTCTAGATGAGGTCTTACTAACGCATTGTAAAGTTTTACCATTACTTCCCTTGATTTAAATTCAACACTTTTCACAATATATCCGAGTATCTTGTTGGCATTTTTTATAGCTTCCCCACATTGTCTAGATGAAGACATTTCTGAGTCAACAAAAACTCCTAGGTCTTTTTCACAGATTCCTTCTTCAATTTCAGTATCTCCCATATGATATTTATAATGCACATTTTTATTGCCTGCGTGTAGTACCTTACACCTTTCTCTATTAAATTTCATTTGCCATGTGTCTGCCCAGTTCTGAATGCTGTCTAGATCATTTTGAATGACCTTTGCTGCTGAAACAGTGTTTGCCACTCCTCCTATTTTTGTGTCGTCTGAAAATGTAACTTCCTTTTTGACTTGCGTTTGCAGTTCCAAGTACTCTTTCTGTATACTTTGTTTTTGGTCCCTTTTAAACGCTCCTACGTCTTGCTTCAATCTCGCCTTTCACGGTAATTTATATGTGCTCCTGCATCTCGCTTCAGTCTCACTTCTCACTTTCAAACTTTTTGAGCTAAAGTCCCCCTTGAGTTACAAATTTTGATTGTGCCCCAACCCCCCAACCCAGACAAAAATGACACCTGCACAAGTACGCTTGATAGCCTATTTAAAAAAAAATACTCACAAACCAAAGAGGCCTTAATAAAGCCTTAAATAAATTACTTACACCTGTAAATTTCAAATAAATATATACTCAACAACTTAATGTGAAGGGTGTGCCCGCTTCTCTGCTGACAGTTTATCAATTTGCAGGGTTTTACATAGCAGGGGCTCCATCTGTGCAGATTCCAACGCATGATTCCCACTTCAACTCGTGAGAAATTAGAAGTCGTTTCAAATGGTAATCATTTTAGATCCAGTTGTACGCATCTTAATTTGCTTGCAGAACAAAAAAGTCTTCCAATATGGACGTTTCGTGAGAGTACCGAATGCAAGCAATCAAGCATCTTCAGATATATCTGTTGCTTCATCCAACTGTATTGTAAATAAACTGTATTGCAACAAAGAGATCAGCTGTGCATGGATATTGCCCTGGGTAAGGGCATCTGCTAAGGAATAAATATTAATAATAATATCTTCCGACATGTCAAAGATTCGGCAGGTGACAGTGATGTCTGACACCGGGATCATTTTTAACTTCTCTGCCGCACTGTCACCAAACATCATCCTGCAAATGTCAATTGCTGCTGGGAAAATCCGTTTTTCCAAGTTGTGCAAGGCTTTTTAGTCTTGGCAATGTGGTATAAGACATGGTATGACGCTTTTAAAGCTTTTGCAGGGGTGGATACCACATTTTTCATCGTGTTTTTTTGTTTGTTAATTTCTTGTAGCTTTCTTTCGAAAAAATATCTGTTCTTTCCTACCAGATCTCCATGTTTTGTTTCCAAATGGCGTTTTAATTCAGTTGACTTCAGGCTATCATTTGCTAAAGTTACTGCACATGCTAGACATTGGGGCCTAATTTCTCCGTTGACTGCACTGGAAGTGAAACCGAAATCCAAATATGCTTTATCGTATTTACTTTTTTTTTGCAGATTTTTAATCTGTATCATTTGCTGTTTCAGCTTCTGCCTTTCGTTTCGGAACACTACCATCTTTAAGCAATAAGCATCAAACCATTTTTCACCGTGTAATAATATCAAAAAGAAAAGATTTGACTCACCAGCGGAATGGGCACTGCACTTACAGCTGCTTGCTGTAATGATACTAAAGTGAGAGGTGGGAAAAAACAGTAAAAAAACAGTAAAAAAAGGCTTCACATCCAAATCATGCATTCACATCGCCATTTTATTATCCTGTAACACAAATATCAAATATGATTGGCCGGTATTACAAATGTTGCCCTCGTGTCGCCTGAAAAATAGAACATCGTCCTAAAGTGGGAGACAAATCGCTGGTGTGTTGACCAGGGTGGTCACACGAGGTCGACAAGCCGGCAACAGCTGTTGTCCCCTTGCTGTAGTCACCTGTTTGACCAGGCTTTTAGTTTATAAAGAAGAAAACAACCTCCCCAATCAAAGGTTCATGATCATTTACAGCTGCCTGTAATTACAGCAACTGGGTTTGCTTTTAGCAACGGTGTCACCTAATCAAATTCACTGCGTGAACATTAACAAACAAACGTGTTTTTTATAAACTAATAATGATAAACAATTACACAAATTCAACAATTTTTTTTTTGTTTTATTGTTCACAAATGTCTTTTTATTTCATTTTATCTGCAAAATAAAATTACAGATACACATTATTAAAATAACTCAAATAGATGTATATAAATAAAAACAATGTATACATCATGTTTTAACTATATACAGTACAACGTCGCATATCTGACCCCCAGTGGACTGGGGCATTGGCGCATATGTGAAAAAGTCGGATTTGCGAACATTTATAGAAAAAGCATTTACACATGCATAAATAGGTTATTGAACAAAAACAACATGCTTTAAACATGGTGACATTTGTTGCTTTAAAAGTAAGCAAACGTAAACAAGATTAATTAGGGTACAAATACACAGTGTTGATATGCGGTTTGCTATAAGCCATCTCCATGCAAAGCTTTTTTTAAAAAAAAAAATACAAAACAAATTGTAAATGTACAGTAACCTGCAACTGATGGCTTATTTCTTTTTTCTGCCAACAGCAATATCAAGAAAGCAGCTTGGTTTGAATATTGCTTCGGCTATTTTAAACAAACGGCTGGTAAGCATTGCATTTATGAAGCTTGCTTTGTTTAATTCAGATTAATTTAATACAACAACATGCTGCCAATATCTGCAAGCGTGCGCTCCATCATATAAACACACTGAACAAAAAAAAGCTTTCTCGACTGGTGTATTGAAACGTCACTGCTACACACAGCTGACTGACACACGCACACAGCCCGTCTCTCAAAGAGGAACGCACTAAAAGCATACATGCCAACAGTCCCTATATGGTCGGGACAGTTCCGATTTCCTAGCAAATGTCCCGCAACCCGATGCACAGGAAGAAAGTCACGATATTTACCCATAGAAAAAAATCATTTATTCTGCACAGTAGAGTTAGTGAAAACCTGCTTGCTACAGCTGCCAAATTTTCATTGATTTCTATAATATAATGAAGAAAATGGACATTACCCCATATACTCCTTTATTCTGGTACCAAAGGGTATTTCAGTAGTTAATTTTGCTCATTTAGAAAGGCCTTGGATTCAAAACTGCTGATTACCAGTAAGTCTCGCTTTGACTGTCAAAAAGCACTTTCCATGCCTAGCACCACTTTGCTACAAGCAGGCAAAGAAGGGGTCACAAAATTAGTTATTTTCCTTCAGTAGGTCCACTGTGCACTAATGTTATTAAATACAGTTTACACTTTATTGTCTTGCTTCCTTAAACTTAAGACCCTATTTTTAAGTCTTACCAGCTTTAACAAAGGCATACAGACATGTTTTTTCTAACATTAACATTTGTTCAGTTTTCTTAATTAGGCTTCCAAGCCAGAATGGCTGGGAAGCCTATTGTTTCTGTTAGGATTTTTTTTTTTTTTTTCTTCCGCTCTTTTATCAAAAAGTCTCTAAAATCAACACCGTTACACGGAAACTCACAAAACTTGGTAGGGTGGTAGGCACCTAAGGGAAGTTGTGTCAGAGCAAAAATGAAGGTAATAGGTCACATGGTGTGGTGGCCATATTGGATTTTTTGAGAATTTTGGACAATTTAAAAAAATCTTCTCCGAACCGGTTTACAGCAGAGATCTGTGCACATATTCCCCTCACAGCCTAAATTTCCGGTTGTTCAAGAGAAGTTGATCGGTCACATCATTTGGTGGCCACATTGGATTTGTCAAAAATATTCAAACGTCTTCTTCTCTGAAACGGTTATGCCGATTGAAGCGAAACTTTGCATACATAGCCTTGCAAGGTTGTCTATTAAGTTAGTTAAAAGCAAGTCACTACATAAAAAAAAAACATGGCCGCCATGAGCCAATCAAATTTCAGCTATGGTCAATTTGCACATATTGCAGTATTCATTAAAGGTACAATGTTGTAGACTCGTGAATCTTCATAGAGTGGTGGTAGAGGCCTTTGGGGAGTTGGTCTCATGGTTTGGCAGCCATATTGTATTTTTCGTGAATATTGGCCAATTTAACAAAATATTCTGCTCCAAAACCTCTTATGGTACAGATGTGAAACTTGGGGCACATACTACCCTTATGGCCTATATTTAGATTTGTTCAACACAAGTCAATTGGTCACATGGTTCGGCAGCCATATTGGATTTGTCAAAAATATTCAACATTCATATTCAAAAGCAACTCGCTACATAAAAAAACCTGGCTGTCATGAGTAGGGGTCTATCTAAATCGCGATTTCGCGGATTTTCGCGGAATTCACCTCTTAGGGGCCAATGCATACAAACAAGTACGGAAAGAAAAAAAAAGAAACCTATCGCTATTTAGCTTCAGAATCACACATTAAACAAAAGGCTACTACAGAGGCTGCTGAACAGAAAGTCAAATAAACAGCTTTCAGAAACCAAACTGGAAAGTCAGCACAGACAAAAAGTATTCCTGTCTGCAAGTTAAATCAGTACTAAAACGATCCAGCACAGCCACCTCGCTTCAACCTGCTGCTTACTTTTTCGCAGTTGGAATTTTAGATCTGAATAGTCACGTTCTTTATGTTTTGACTCGGTACTAATCAAATAAATTATTGGATGGGACAAATAATATGACAACGAACGTGCTGCATACATTGCCTTTATTAAAGTATGCCAGATGCCCTTGTGTAACCGAGTTTTGGGGCTATTTCTAATCGATTTCCACATCTGTATAACTTGGCAAAGCTTTGCCTTAATTTCCAACCAATTCAGTGGATGCTGCATACTCGCCTTTAACAAATGACAGCACTCTGTTTTAGTAAGGAAGCAAGTACCACTATTATTAGGCTTTATAGCGTTCTGAAATATTGTCTACTTAGGTTTATTTAATGTTTAAACAGGTCCGCGAAATGTCTGTGAAATCCTAATTCTATTCCGCAACATACCCGTGAAAAATATGTAAATTTACCGCGATTTAAGTAGACCCCTAGTCATGAGCCAATCAAATTTCAGCTATGGTCAAATTACACATATTTGCACATATTACCTTGCTAAAGCTCAAATGCAAAACATTTGAGAGTTTAGACAGTGTCATAGTTACTATAGAATACACAAATGCACCCATATATGCTCTATTCAAAAATTAACTTGACCGTGACCTTTGACCTGTCCTTAAGGTCAAATGCAAAACTAGCTTATAACTCCTCACAGAGTGCAGATATGGTCATGGTTACTATTGAACACATATACGAACCCACATGTGATCTATTCAAATTTTGCCTTCACCGTGACCTTTGACTTCTCCCTACGGTCAAATGCAAAACTAGCTTATAACTCCTTACAGAGTGCAGATAGGGTCATGGTTACTATGGAACAGATATAGGAACCCATGAATGCTCTATTCAGAAATTGCCTTGACCGTGACCTTTGACCTCTCCTTAAGGTCAAATTAAAAACTAGCTTATAACTCCTTAGAAAGTTTAGATAGGGTCATGGTTATTATGGAACACATATAAGAACCGATATATGCTCTATCAAAAAAAGCCTTGGACTGTGACCTTTGACCTCTCCTTAAGGTTAAATGCAAAAGTGGCTTATAACTGCTTAGAGAGTGCAGGTAGGGTCATGGTTACTGGAACACAGATAGGAACAAGAATGCCTTGGAAGCCGTCAAGTTGCTTGCAACTTCTAGTTTAAATTGTTATTCTGCTCATAATTTGCTACAATAGTATTTCTACTAGTTGTATATTCTTTAAAACACAGTACAATTATTACAATATTCTGACAGTGTCAGTTAGTACTGAACTTCTCTCATTTTTAACTGTAATATGTTCTTTCAAGAATAATAATTTTATTTGTATAACAGTTTAACTTTAAATGATATTATAACATGTGTTTCTAATTCAGATACTTTAATATAGCAGTCTATTTTATAAATTGTAATTTTATTTTACTCCATTGATATATACAGAAGGCAAGAGGTTAAGTTTTAATTAGGCACCTGCTTAGCAGCAAATAAACTTTGAATATTAAAACTAAAGACTGCTATATTTTGATATAACCACAAACTTATTCTAGTTCAATTGTTCCTGGCATATTAACTGTGCTCCATAGATTTTGCCATTCGGTTCTCACTGGATCAAAATGTTTGAGGTTCTGAGTCTAATTAAAAAAGATGCTTTTGCCTGATAAGGGAGGTTTGGTACATTCAGCAGGTCAGCCTGACCTTACACATTCATTAATAATATTGTTCTACTGTTATACTAGAATAAACAGGAATATGGAATCCTACAATATTCTCATAGACTAATACAGAGTACATTATAACATTTTTTCTGAATAGTGTATTTTAACAATTTGTTTAACATTTCTGCTGACTTTATATTCTTTTAAAATACATTACAGTCATTACAATATCTCTTGCAGTTTCACAAATGTTCAATTTGTATCCCAAAGATCAGCCTGCTTCCAGTAGCTGTGACAGTCTTGGGTCAGTTTCTGCTCACAGTGAGTCTGTCAAAACCAGCACAGGTGTGGGTGACAGTCTTTCAAAGCCTGATACCTGCAAAAAAACTGAAATCTTGTTCGCTGGGCTCCCATCTCTACATTCTCATTCCCATCATTAGTGGGAAGGCTTCAAATAAATTAAACTGTTTCTATTAAAGAGCCATCAATCTCTGCCGCATACACCTTTCTCTCAAAAAAGGTGCTCATACCTTGTACAAGGGAAGACGGGTTTTAGGGTCACTCCGTGACACTTGCATCTGTCACCCAGATCAACCTTGCTTTATCAAGAGCAGTGTGAAATCGCGTACCCGACCTGCATGACACCGGGTCCTTACCCGGATAGGTTCTGACCTGGGTAGAGCATGCCAGTGTGAAAGGGGTTTTAGATTTACAGTATTGACTTTATAGTAGATCACCCATGAGTTTGAACAGAATTACACAACACAGTCAGTACAGAATTTGACCTAAGAGTGGTGTCTGTGTGTTTGAAATTTACAATCATTTCAGTATGGAATATGATATGTAGTAGGAAAACCTGATTTCCTGTGGCTGGTAAGAAATACCCTGCAGCAAAAAGGTTTAAACCTAAACAGCAGTAATTATTTTGAACGTAGCTAGCATTTCTTTACGTATTGAAATGAAATAGTAGCCATAGAAATAAACATGGTCATGTGATTATTATTATTTATTTCTTAGCAGACACCCTTATCCAGGGCGACTTACAATTGTTACAAGATATCACATTATTTTTTACATACAATTACCCATTTATACAGTTGGGTTTTTACTGGAGCAATCTAGGTAAAATACCTTGCTCAAGGGTACAACAGCAGTGTCCCCCACTGGGGATTGAACCCACAACCCTCCGGTCAAGAGTCCAGAGCCCTAACCACTACTCCACACTGCTGCCCCTGGTTGCTATTCCTATTTGGCTTATATGGTAGATGGGGAAGGGGGAAAATCAAATGGTTCAAAAATGAATCCTTAGTTTATTTCTTTATTAATTAGGGTGTCTGCAACATCTGGTTCATCCAACGCAGATTGTAGGTTTGGGCAAATACAGACAATGGACTATTTTCAAGACCAGAGAGCAGGTATGAAACAAAACTAGGATCTGGGTGATATTGATGGGGGTGGATGGATTTGTGAGTCATTTACTTTGTACAGTGAATCTCTTTGGACAAATGCTCCTGGCATGAGCATCCTTACAATAGCTGCATATGTGCAGGAAGGAATATCTTCTAACCCACAACCGTCCGATCAAGAGTCCAAAGCCCTAACCACTACTCCACACTGATGCTTTAAAAGTAATTTATTTTTATTACAATATTGACTCTCTTAAATTAATGTTTAAACTGATCTTGCAAGTATTCCACAGCTGCACTGCAAACAGATCGAAAGAACATAAATGTTAAAGGTAAATTGTGACTAAATTGAAATGCCGAGAGCAGGCAATAACAAATCAGCTGTTGAAAAGAAACTCATACAAAGGTTATTTATTCGTTGTTTGAATAAGCAGACAATGGTCATTGATACACTGTTAAAGGTCAGGTTGATAAGAGGTTAAATGTAGCTCAGGGGAAATGAGAAACCACAGGGGAAGATTTAGTTGTGATTCGGGTTGTGTCAAGAGATCTAACATTTGTATCTGTATTAGGAACTGAAACAATTGGTATCTGTATTCAGGTTTTCAGAGGTCATGGAAACAGTAGTTCATTTGCAATCACTGTGTTTGGACAGGTTCAGGATGTCAACACCTTTGGAAGGGTTAACATTTGCACATTTGCTATTTAACAAAATACCATATGCTAAATACATACTGCTGTACAACCACTCAGGGATGTTAGAAAGACGCTGCAGGCAATGACAGACAGACCAGAAACCTGTGGACACAGTGAATGATAAAACCTAGCCTTATACTATAGGCAGTGTGCAAAATCTGAAACAAAAACACAATGGAGCCAAGGTTGCCCCAATTGTTTCTTCTAACTTGTATAGTAGAAACAATTGGGGCAACCTTGGCCAGCACCAAGCAAATAGGCACAACTGTAAAAGTGGTGGGGCTTGTCTTGTGTTTTTGATGCAAGTTCGATCCGCTTTTATTGTGCCTGAAAAACACAAGCCAAGTTAGTAGAAACAATTGGGGCAACCTTGGCCCCCATCGATTTTACAGTTGTGCCAATTTGCTTTGTGCTGGGCAAGGCTGTCCCAATGGTTTCTTGAAACTTGGCTTGTGTTTTTGATATCTCCACTTTAAATGGCTGGGCACTTTTGATAGCTTGGTGTTTTTTTCACATTTCCAATGTGTTTTTGTTTCAGATATCACTTCTTTTTTCACCTAATAGATATGTGCATACTGTGTATGTGTGGTGTTTATCGGGGGGGGGGGGGGGGGGCAATTTTCATAGCATTCAAAGTTTCCAGATGTGATTTTTGTTTTTGTGGTTTGTTTGCTAGTTTTTCTTTTAATAAGTTTCAAACTTACATATGCAAACGGATAGTAAAAAGCATTAAATAGACATGTCCATGTCTATTGCTAGTTACTGATTTTTTCTTTGGTACAAAACTATAAAAGCATAGCAATGGTAAAAAATAATGTACATTTCCAAAAATGTTCAACATTCTACTAATTTGTATGTGCAAGTGAATTACATGAACATATTTATTGTAGAAATTATTCTGTTTTTTGCCTCCTAATCTTGTGATTTGATCAACTTAGTCCAATGTAGTCCAATCTTAAAGCATTACATCTGTTCATAAAAGGCCATGTACATGTCTTTTGTATTTCTTGGCCATGGTTTGACTTCAATAAGGGTGTCATTTACATGCACCCACATTGTAGTGCCAGGAACTGAGAGGACACACACAGTGTCCTGAGGCGACATCTCCTTCTTTGTGTATAACAATGGAAGATTAATTTTACTCTTGTGCACGCCAGTAAACTTCACATCTTGTCGCTTTGTAATTTTCCTGTTTGGTTTAGTTTGCCAAAGCATAAGCTGGACTGCAAGCATTCTTTCTGCTGACTGAAGGACTTTGTGATTAAGTAGTGTAGATTTTTGGCAGTGGTCACATCTGCCACCATCAATGGGTGCCCACTTGTGCTCTGTATTAATTAGTTGTTACAAACACATGGAATGTGTACCATCAGGTACATAGAGATAGTAAACAAGCCCCACCTCTTGATTTGATGTGCGGTACTAACATTGTGTACCTAGCATGTCATGCTTTGTGGTATCTGAAAGCAGATCACATATTTCTGCACAAGTTTGACTCAAATTGGTGAGAAACTCAACAACATCTTGCTGCTGAACTCTACTGAAGGGTTCTCCTAAGAAGTGACAAATGACCACAGTTCTGAGAGATGTAGTGGATGGCAACTGATCATAGTTGGTAACAAAAGTCCTGAGGGCTTGTAGTTCACTCTGTTTTAATGACTCTCAGAAGTTGGCAGTGAAGAAGACATTGTAACAAAACAAAACTGTATTTAATACTGTATTTAATATTGAATTACTTTATTTAATATTTAACAAAATAAAACTGTATTTAATAAAAACTGTATTTAATAGCGTTTTCTTTTTTTTGTAAGTATCTTATTTCTTCTACTCATAAAAAGAAAATGCGAGTTGTCAAAGTTTTGATTTGGTCCCAGCCTATGTTAAACTTCCAGTATCCTGTAACAAATACAAGTTGTAGGTTTCTGTACCTAAGAATGCAAGACCACCCCAAATATTCATCGCCAACAATGTATGGTTTCAGGATGACACTGCTACTGGTAGTATATATACTGCACAAGGATCTAAATGTGATTGAGCCAATGCCATTCTGAATTGGCTTCCCTGCAAATATCCAAAGCACTGCGTAATGATCATGTGTCCTTTAGAAAAAAAAAATAGCACCCTGCAGACTAAATGCATGTCACATTAATGATCCACTGACTACATGTGGTGTCATTACACACTATCGATAGTATTTTTAGCAACTGTTTCCAATTTGCCCAATCCCTGTTTAAGTGGCAAAGCTGGTATGCATGTTTATTATTATTATTATTATTATTATTATTATTATTATTATTATTTAATAAATACATTGTCAGAATTTTTGTATGTACTCTTTTTATTTATATATATGCTCTGAACACACTCTTAAACTCAGATGTTTCAGGAGGACAGAGATGTTTTAAACTCTTGTAGTGGTTTTGTTCATGCACTGGGCTAACGAATCAGGGCAGTCATAGTGGTCTTTTTGGTTTATAAATGCTTTAAAAATTGGATTGGTTGGTTGCACAGACCACCGTAAATCCCAAGTAAAAAGCAGTGTGGGCGATCCAGTGTTAGAACATTCTATATATATATATATATATATCACTCTCTTAAGACTAAAACACAATGTCTATACCTTATAGCAATGCATCAATATAAAAGAGATATTACAAATATATGCTTACCTTCCAGTATATGGAAGTGTAGTGTAGGATATATTGAAAAATAAGAACTGTCTTCAAAAGGCAGAGACTTGTTTTGACCAAACAGCAATCCCTTTTTTAGAGACCCTCAGAGCATGGACCACGTCCGCTTGCAAGATCAAGTTGAATGGTATCGAATGGTGTCTTGCTCTGGGCTTATATAGGATTTTCCCTCCATTGAATACATCAGAAGTCCCAAGTAAATCTAATTATCACTCAGCCTTGACATGTCTTATCTTTAAGTTAATTATACATTCTAGAAAGATCTGGTCAACTCCTTTTTCAAAACTGATTGGATATAACTTCTTCCCAAAAAATATTGGAACATGATTTCATCAATCTCTTTTTCCAACTCCTCCTTTTTCTAAAAAGTCAGGTGGACCAAAGTTCACAGAATCCTTGCTATAATATAATACAAGTATATGTGTATATATGAGAGATGTTTTTAATATGTAACACCAGCTCTATTTGATTATATTAAGTTAGGTCAAAATTATATGTCCCTCTTAGCTGCATATTATGTTACCTTTTCAGTGTGTTGTCAATGGGCCAGTTTAACTTCATATACAAATGTGTGTTAACAACGTATGGGACAAAGGCTGCCTTTGAATAAGCATACAGTGGTCAGTTCAGTTATTTTTATTTAAATTTTAAACTATAATGAACATGTTAAGCATAATAGCGTTATTTAACTGTTCCATTCTCGGACTATGCCTGACCTCTCTCTGGTTCTAAAAGTTGCTGCTCAAGCAGGATTCAGACACCCTGTTTTCCTTGCCAAGACTATTGTTTTGATTAATATGAAACACCACTGTAAGCACTTCTCCAAATTCACAGCATGAAGTGTGAATTCATGTTTTCTCCCAAAGAAAGTCTCTACTTATTTGATAAGAACTGATACTGGACACAACCACCAATTCGTGGAATGCTCCCTTCAACTGCCAGGTTTTCTTATCATGGAAAGACCTTGGATTTAAAATTGCAGACTACAAGTAAATCTCACTTTGACTTCCAGCAGATAAGGGCAAGGCTATTTTTCTGTAGGATTTTTGTGTACTAAAATTATTTAATACAGTTTGCACTCTATTTGTCTAATATTCCAACCTAACAGTTCCTGTTTTTTATTGCAGTAAAACCTTTATATAAACTAAACATTTATATTCTTTAATTTAATGGATATTGTAATGTCTAAAAGATTTTTTGTTTAGTTGGAGAAAGAAAATGAACTTATACTCCTGCTTTTACAGTCAATTTGTATTACAGTAGAGCCTTAAACAAGCAAAAACACTTGTTAGTTTAAATATTATGTTTCTTATTAGATCAAAATACTAAAAACATTATTTCTCTTCAGAGAGTTTTGTCACTCTATTATTAGATCAGAATATTTTATTTAAAACCTCTATTCTTATTAACAACACAATCAAATCAAATCAAATAAGTCTTTTTAGTTTCAAATATCGTTCTGTCTAAAAAGGGTTACCCTTTTGTTTTTGCTAATTTGCAATACCTAGCCTCCGTATTTAGTTCCCCCAGATGCCTGCTTCTTTCAAGGTTACAGGCTTCCACTCGCAATAGTCTGACCGGCTTCCAAGAGTGTATGTGCACTATATGACAAAGGCACATAGACAAGCTTTTTTCCTAACATTTTTTCACTTTTTTTCTTAGTTCAAAGCATTGTAACCTGTTCATAATTTGCTGCAATAGTATTTATGCTGGTTTTATATTTTTTTAAAAACACAGTACAATTATTACAATATTCTGACGTGTCAGTTAGTATTGAACTTCTTTCATTTTTAACTGTAATATGTTCTTTCAACAATAATAATGTTATTTGTATAACAGTTTAACTTTAAATGATTTTATAACATGTATTTCTAATTCAGTTACTTCAGTATAACAGTTGCTCCTAGAAATGGTAATATTATTTTTACTGAATTAAGTCTGACCCCTTTCTCTGTTCATACAAAATCCAGTTGAAGCAGGTTTTAAGACACCCTAGCCTTTTGCCAATTTTTTGGTGTTGATTAATATGAGACATGAAATAATGAAAGTAAATCAATGAAAGAAGCTACTTTTTCTCATAAAACTGGACTATGTTAACACGGCCTTATGATAAGAGCCTGCCAAGTTTGACTCCTTCTAGCAGGTGTTTTCATAGACTGCACACAACATCTATCCATTGTTTTCTACTGAGTATACTGATCTTTTTTTAAAGGAACATATGCAGTATTTAAAATTATTGACAAAGAGTATATCATATTATTTCAATCAATACAGGTTAGTTTAAATCATCCAATTCATGCCTAATAACTCAGCACGTTCCCAACAGGATTCAAACTCTGCACCAGGCTCAGCTCGGACTGGTTCTGCGAACACCACGACAGGCCTGTGCATCCAGCGTTTTACATCAGAGGTGTGGGCAACCAGGGCCTTTACTTGATACCTGCAAAAACTTAAATCTTGTCAGCTGGGCTCCCATCTCTACATTCCCATTCCCATCATTAGTGGGAAGACTTCAAATAAATTAAACGGTTTCTATCAAAGAGTCAGACATCTCAGCCGCATATACCTTTCACTCAAAAAAGGTGCTCGCACCTTGTACAAGGGAAGACAGGTTTTAGGGTCACTCTGTGACAACATACCCTAAATAAATTATTCATATTTTTTTAATCAATTTCCTTAATCCACTTCCACTAATTTGAGGCTTAGAAAAACTAAATGTTTTTTTTTTTATTGGAACTATCTCTATTGCTTGACTGCCAGTACATCGTTTGATTACCAGGTGATAACTCAGTGAGTTTGGTACAATCCATCTGGAAATAAATTAAAACCGATGGTTTATTCAAGAACACACTTTGAAACACTTTGTAGGTAACCAGTAGGCAATAACACTTTAATGCTTATAAATAGGCTTGCTACTTTTCGATATTAATCGGTAAAGCTCGTTAAACGTCAAATTCCCCAAAAATATGAGGTCGACTGAAATTAATTTATATACGATAAACGTCAATAAAACCACTCGTATTTTTATTTTATTTACCAAAAATAATCATTTAGAAATCATCTCTAGTTTGTATAGTTTTATACTTCTTGTTTGTCCTGTCTCCATTCTGCTCTGAATGGCTGGGGGTCGCTGTCAGTCATCTCAGTGGTCTGTTAGTACTGTAGTTTCACCCTGTTCTAACAGATCTTGTTGACTGAAGCAGTGCTAGAATGCTCTCATTTGCCAGCTACAGCACCTGTCATTAAAACGCCTACTTTGAAATTAGCGGGTTAAGGTCTATGTAAGCTTTTGCTATAGGTATACGGTGACAGTTACTAGTTTGATTTGAAAATGGGGCGCAAGAGAAAAACACTTAATTAATATTGTGCAGAATACCCTGCCTGATGGCTGAAGTCTCCGTGGCAGGACGAAGCGGGCCTGTCTGCCTTGCCTGTGACTCTGTGTCCGGCTGTGCTAAAGCAGGAGAGGGGGAGCTCAGACTCCGAATAATAAGTTAGTTCTGTTCGGCAATCTAATGTTTTGTTCTGTGCATATTATTTTTACTTATAAATTTATACTATAAAGGTCTGTGTAATACACTTTTATATGCTGCGTTTACTACGGTTTATTTGAGACAATCTTTAAATGTATAGCTCAGCTGTGACCAAACGTTATTTCAATTAGAATGTTGGTAACCATGGTTTTGTTGCACATTGAATATGATAAAGGGGTTTCGCTAAATGAGACGTTTTTCAATGGCATAAAAGTCTGGTTTTTTTAAAGCGTAATGGTCGATTTCACCCATTCTCTGCTTGAATTGAAAAATAAAACTAAAAAAAAAAATTCTTTCTAAAATAAACGTCAATATTAATCGTCAATTTGGCAAAAAAATAAAAATCGAATAGAAGCAGTAGGACTTTTTACAATCATTTCTGTTAAGCAGCATTAATATGGCATTCACTGAAAACTTTTCCCCACTGTCTGATATTTCAAGGAGTAAATGACTTGCTGCTACCGACCCCTATAACGCTTATCCCCAAATTAACTGGAAACCAGGCCAGTGAAGCCATTCCAGGAATTATTATTTGTTGACAATCCAAGTGACAGCCCAAAATGAATGCCCTTATTAACCCCACTTTGGTGGACCATCCTCTCTAGCCAAAAGCAGGGGGAGCTACAGTTCCCAACAGTTACCAGAAACTGAACAACTCAGGGAAAAAAAAATGGAATAAATCAATACATTAATCAAATAAGTCAAATAAAGAAATACAAATGCACACAAATAATTAAGAAAACATGTGAGGTGACAAAAATATATACAGCTTATAATATTATATAATTATATAACTCAAACCGTGTTTATGTAATTAAATAATTTTGGGGCTTTAAATGGTGGGTTTCAACAGACAAAGCTATTTTACTTTAATAACTACACATTATTTATATTGTTTTACCTTTTCTAAACCCCATTGCTATGCAATGATACAAGTTTAACATCTAAAAAGGCAAACAAAATAAATAAATCAGAATAAAAACATGGGGAACAAATACACACACCATATATACAATCTAAAATAAAACCTTAAAATATCTGAAATGAAGTTTTAAAACAAACAAGACATCAGGTGCTTGTGAGCTTTCTTCTCACAGCAATTATTTGAAACGAGGCAAGTTTTAAGATAGATGTTCCTTCTCTGAAATTGGTTAGGGAATCAGAACGTTCAGTTGTCTGTTTGGTTCAGCTTTTTCCTGAAAGCCAAACAATCGACTTCTGGGTTGAAAGAGACAAATAGAAAGTTACAAAGAGAAACAGGAAGCCAGCAAGCATCAAAATAGACTTCAAAACAAGTATAAATGATTATAAACGTGATGACTGCCTGTGTCAAATCGTATTACTTGCCATGGCCCAGAGATAATTATGTATGTAAGAGAGAGTTTTCTGGCCTAAACAGAATAAAGACCCCCTGCTTAGCAATCAGCACTGCAATTTTAAGTTGGCCACAGACATCTTTTGCTTTTCCTTTATGTGCTTGGTTATTATATGCAAATGTTTTAAGCAATGTCGATTGAATAAATAATCCAACATATCTCTCAATTTAACACATGCCTGCCAATACTGGTTATTTAGTCAGTTGACTGCATATTTTTTATCAACAGTCAAATTTATATTGAACGGATTGACTATAAAAGTTTCAACAGGGTCCCAACAAAGCTTTGCCTGTTGGATTAGTGACAGCCTCACTGTCATATATATACTTGTGCAAAAAAAGAAAAAAAGTACACCACAAGCAACTTCGCATCAATTCATGTAATGCCTTTTTATTTATGTATCTCTATGATATAAAATGTAATCTAACCCCCAATTTGCCAAAAATAAATACATAAAAGAACACAATTGTGTCTCAACTATGGGCAGGTATCTCAATAATAGGGTTTAATCTATTTGTCATGGATTAATGTCAATTTATATACAGAATAAGCAATTAAAAATGACTAAATATAACTTACTTTTAGATTCTAAGTTATATATAAGAAAGACATATGGCATAGGTGCTGGAGACAGAAGCAAAAGTAAATTATTGCCAATGGGGTCGACCCCAGAGTCATTTGAATTTAGGTTTATGACTGACATGAAGAAATTGTCTAGCTAATTTGACTATCTGAACTTCAATTTAGCTGAAGATTTTCAACTGACTTTTTCAACTTAGATGTGACACTGCAGCAAAAATAAACAGTGCAACACATATGAATGTATTCTGAATTATGCAAATTACTGGCATTATAATTATTTTTACTTGTGTTCCCCTACTTACTAGCAAGGTGTAAATCATTGACCTAAAGTTTTGGCTAGTCCGTTCTCACGCTGTGACATCTGTTGCACTGCACACAAATTATTGTATTGCACACAAAAATGTTATTATATTTGTTGTCACTGGTATGCTAAAAAAGTTTTTAGTATATATTTAAAGTGCACACGAAAATTAATCAAACTGGACGCAGTTACAGTAGGAAAGAAAAATTACACACGTGGTCTTTCTTTCAAAGTGGAAACTTTAGATGTACTGTCTGAAATGGTTGTTAAACATTTTAAAATCAATCTGGAAATTACAAGCAGTATATCAACCCGTATTGTTTATTATCCATACATCTTCAATCCCAAACCAACAAAATCTTAAAAAGTGTATTAATAAATATCATATGTACATCATTATCCACATAATATACTTAGAATTTGTAGTAATGGCTTTCTGCGTGAGGTATTAATTATGTTATTAATTATACGTTTTACATTATGTGTATGTGTGTGTCTTTTATAGTTACGTTGTTTTTAATCCTTATGTTTAAATTGTGTGTGAATGTGCTTTTATAGTCGTATTAATGCAGTATTGTCCAAGTTTAGAATTCTCTCATTACACATGGTTGACCCTGAGACATGAGAGGAGGCCATTCGGCCCATCTTGCTAATTTGGTTGTTAGTAGCTTATTGATCCCAGAATCTCATCAAGCAGCTTCTTGAAGGATCCCAGGGTGTCAGTTTCAACAACATTACTGTATTAGCACTGCCAAAAAAATGCGCTCCGCCGTGCAATGCGCTCTGCCGCTCTGTAAGAGGGCGAGATCTGTGCTGGCTCTCTGATGCATGCATGATCCTGCAGGAGGAGTTCGGGAGCCGTGAAGGGTCCGCCTGTCAATCATGGCAGTGACACGGAGAGGTTGGATGAGGGCTCTCTCTCTCTCTCTCTTTCTCTCTCTTTCTGAGTGGTTGGGAGGCGGGCCTTGAGGGATGCTCGACCTATAAAAATAATGCTCTGCTATTCCTCAGGCCTGCCCCTTTAGGAAGGATAACAGCGGGAGCTCTGGTTGGAAACAGTGGACCAGATCCTACAAAAGAAAAAAAAACACCAGTGTCTGAAGCGAGGAGAGACAGACAGGCAGGACAGCCGTGGGGAAATACCAGAAATGTCATTGTACAGCATGAGGAATTCGCCAATCATGAAGCCGATATTTGTTTGACCCCGTTGCCGTAGTAACCAAATGCGTGGCATTGAGCCGGACCGTGTACAGCTACTGTAGCGCTGCTTCTACTTGATAAAAGTATGAAATGAGCAGGGGAGGTGAAGAGTAATGTAACATACTGTAAGGAAAATAAAATGCTTATTTTTCACGGTAGGCAGTCAAACACACGATTTCTGTGAAATTCGTGATATCGTGAATAACAGAGGGAGAGTAACTGAGAAGAAGGGAGAGTATTTAGGGTCCGCATTACCTTTTTGATCTCCCTGAGGATGAAATTATAGCTTGATAATGGCTATTTCATTATGTACAATTGTTTGTATTGGTCGTATAATAAACTTGGTTCATTATATCTTTTCCATTATGCATATTTGGTTTTAGCCGTCATATAATCATACTATAATATAAAGTCAAGATACTTAGTCAACACGGGTCATTGCCTCTCCAAATGACCTACCTATTGTTCAATTTTGGTAGCCCATTTGGATGGGAGGCGCTATTTTTCAGATAAGTCTGTTAGTCTGTGCTACTGTAGCCCATTTCTAGGGTTTCAGAACAACAGCACAGCAGAATTTTTGCATTAAAATGTGCCAGCTTACGCCATGCCTCATTAATTTTGAGCCAGTTAATACATTCAGGATGGGGTAAAATTTGTGCCGCGGCAGAGCGATACTTTACACTGCCAATGTAGCGATGCATCGGTCGATCTTGATACATGTCCCCCATTGTATTTTATTCAATCAGCTCATACTGAATGAAAATAAACAAATGCATCAATCAATAAAATAAATCAATATTTTGAACAATAAGAATGGTGGGTTTATTTCTTCAGATGTCTAAAATTTGATTATCATGCATGTTGGCTTTTGCCAGCCTGTCATCCACCCATTGCTTTAGAAGCATATGGCTGGCTGACGCATTTTTACACAGTATGCCATCTTGAGTGTTATAAATAGCAGACCCAGTATATAACGACAGGGAATGCTATGAAACCCACCTTTTGACTTTTCCATATATATCCCCACTGGTAATTGATAAAAGGATCATAATACATTTTCATCACTCTCAGCTCCCTGGCAAATCGCTTGGTTGGAGAAAATGTACTTGTGTTTCCCTCAAAGTTAGCTTCAACTTCCCCACATGAGACACATGTCTGTGATATGATACTTGTATTGAAAAGCATTTCTGCATAGCAAAAAGATCTCTATGCTGAAAGTCTAAATAGTTCCTCTAAGTAAATTAGAGTACTTCAATCCAATCTGAATCCCATTAGGTTTTAGTAATGAAACTTCTTAATAAGATAGAAACTGTGTTGTTGACAGAAAGTCTGAATTGTATTATTTTGGAAAGTGTTTAAGTAAACAGTGCACTTTACTACAGTGGTAATTCAATGTTTGCCGCTCCCCAGGTTACAAGGTAGTAGAACTGTTCTATGTGCAAGTCTGTTATGTGTAAGATAATGAAAACTGACATGCCTGTTTAGAGAAGCTGGTGTCAGATTACGCTCTGCAAAACGGAATCCCTGACCCAATCTAAGAAAATTTATGACAGATTTTCTTCTTGACATGTTGCTTTCATTGTTCTAAGCACTGTCAAAAACAAACAAAATCCCCAGAGCCAGTATCATTATTTGCAAGTACCCTGCGTTACCTGGGGAAATTCAATATTTCAATATTTCATGCATGACGAATTAGGGAACGGTAGCCTTATGGTTTCCTGTAAGTTACCGATCTTGGGTGTCACACAATGCGCTCGGACCCCTTTCCCTTTTTTTTGTTGCCATTTTTAATTTTTTTTAAAATTTTTGTTCTTTATATATATATATATTTTTTTTTTTTGGTTTTGTGGGTTTCTTTAATTTGCGATACATGGCTACTATAGTGATCCAGCAATGGGGTTACTAAAAAAAGTACTCCGGGGGTCAAAATTTTGGATCCAAACATGGCCCTTGACCTTCCTCTGGGTGAAAAAGGAGGCCATGCAAAGTTTGGTGCAGGCTCCTGCAGGTTCCATATGCATAAAGGAACAGACAGACAGACAAACTTTCTTCTTTATATATTAAGATATATTGTGTTGAAGACAGATACTTTACCTTACCTGAAGATGCTTCCCTGTTGTGTTCTTGTTTTCTCTCATTTTGTCAGGTCAAGTAGGTTCACCTTCTGACTGACATTTCAGTTTGTGGTTGTCCTTTAAAAAAAAACGGGCACCCTCTCACAGAAACCCAGAGGTCACCAAGGGGATTAAAAGGGCACCTGCTTACAAAAGCCCAGGGGTCTAACTTATGGTAGAGTCCTGTGCGTGTCCGAATTTTAAGACCCGGACCCGCTACTACAGGACCCGACCCGAACCCGCAACCCACTGCAACACGGTCTTCTTACCCACGACCCGACCTGAACCTGCAAGTGTTTGTCCTTTACCTACTGCCTGCGTCAACTGACTCTCTCACACTCTCACATTCACACACAGATATCATTGAGTTTACACAATAGGCTATACAGTGTGGTAGCTTTCTCTAGTGGTCTGGATATATTTTAAAATTGTACCATATTAACTATCTCTACTTACTTTACTATAAAATACCTGTCTATTCCTTTCGTGCCACCAGTTGAAAGGGAGCTACACCTGTGCTTTTGCAAAGATGATGTACCAGTTTTGTGGCTGTCATTCACAAAAACACAATGACAGGTTTTACAAGCAATGAATCCAGTCACATGTTTATTATTTTCATTCGCTGTGATTCCAAAATAATTCCACACTTCTGATTTACCTCTCGAACTACATGATAGAAACCCTGCGCTATCTTTTGTTTCACCTCGTTCACAAACATGTTTAATATCACAAAGCAGGCGTGATAAAAAGATCTTGCCACGTAAAACAAGCGAGAGCAACACTGTTTAGTCAGCTGACTCCTCCCTAATCGCCTCCTGCTTTAGTGCATGAAATACTGGTACATTTACCGTCTAATACGTTATTTGGTAAAGGGTTACTGATGAGTACACAGAAAACATTTCTGGTGATTCAAATTCAGACCCGAATTTTTTTCTTTTACCCGTACCCGAACCGGAAACCGCAAAAAAGTTCACGTTCCAACTCAAACGCGGGCCCCGCCCCGATGCAGGACTCTAGCTCATGGGTTGCTGCTCCCCCTGGTGGCCGAGACATCACTCCACAGTCGCCGGCGCTCGCACCTCTGCCGGCTGCTGCACCCGCCCAGTCGCCATCCTGCACTCCAAACGTCCCGTCCACGTTGCCTTGATTCCGTGTCGCCGTTTCTCGGTCTCCAGGGGGAAGTACTGGAGTCGGGACCAACCTGCTTGCCAACCCACCCACAAGAATCTGGAGACAGAAAACCGGACAAGGGAGGAGGTGGCTGGTTGAGGCCATGTGTGCTGCAGGGTGAAAGCCTGAAAACTTTATGGAAATGCCAACCATGGAATTATGGAAGCTACTGTATCCTTGGACTACAGCTATGGCCAAAAGTTTTGCATCACCCTATTATAATTAACAAATTTTGATTCATAAAGTTCACCGCGACCCTGTAAAGGAGTAAGCGGTTAATGATAATGGATGGATGGATGGATGGATGATTCATAAAGTTGAATGAAACCTGCTGAATACTGTTACAATAACATTGAATTACATACTACGTTGTAGTTTTCCATATAACTGACCAAAATTGAATATTGGTTTTTAAACTTTAACTACAGGAAATGAAAAAGTCAATTTTGCCTTGAAAAAGGAGTAGAAACCTCATCCATTGGTACTGGGATTCACTCTTAATAATTTGTATGTCATACTTTATTACTGTCATAATATTACACAACATTCTTATATTGATCTTGACATATCTGCATTAACACACTTTTATAGAGAATATTCCCACACTTTTGTCATATCTATTTTTTTTGTTGATGCTTAATGGTTTTATAATTGAAAACATTAATGTTGTCATTATTCTGTTAATTTCCACAGTTGTCTTAAGTTCTCAATAGCAGTTCTTAAATATCTAACATCTGCTGTCGAGTATGTCAGGCAGTCATGAAAATTAAAATAGATATCTTGGGAGCCCACAAAGATCACAGCGTGTTAAAATATATGATATTAAATTTAAAAGGGGGAGCTTTAGCTGAGGTTTGTCCTACTCAAGAGACTCAGAAAGTGGCATGCAAAATTATATTTTTAAATGTGATAAAAATGGTATAATCCTGCTGAGAAAAATGCATAAGTTTAAGTTTTATGCATGATTGTTATTTTATATCATGTTTAAGTGATAGAACCTCGGTCAACTCATGCAAGGAAAAGTTAAGGAGGTTATTTAGTTTATATTAGGAAACATAATTTGCAATTCTTGCCGGGATAATTCTGAATGTCATGACTCTCAGTATTAGATCCTCTTTGTATTAAAATGAATCCCCCGAAGGGAACAACAGACTTTGTTTATTATAACTTATTATATGTTCAGTTAATGAGCAAGGCAAATGTGGTAAACACTAGTGGTTTACATTTTTTCTAAGGCCTCTTACAAAGGTAAATGGTAATACAATTACCTATCTATCAAAAATGAGAGTGGTACTGAGCTCTCTTTGTAGAACAAAATGAATAAGCAGCCTGGAGATGTGATTCCATTATAGAGTGTACAAGCAACCCAGCTGGAAGCCACAATTATCAAATCGCCTAAAGGACCATTGGGCTCTAGAAGCCCAAAGTAAACCCTTCAGCTCTACTTCTACATCACTGAACTGATTATTCCTCATGGCAGATTAATTTTTTTATTGTCTTGTGGTTTATCATGAATTTTAACAAACTTTGCCCACAAACAAAACTCTATAGACAGAAAACCAAAGGGGCTAGACATTCAAATATTTTTGCAAAAGTAAAAGTAAACCAACCACATTTGTAATCTTAAACTGTATTTTAACATTTTTTACTGCAAGCATACTGGTCCAGTTTAATCCATCCTGACCATTTATGATGTTTAACGAGTACAACATTTGAAAATATTGTATTTAATTATTAGCAAGGCACAGTATTATTACAGTTATTAATGCACAGGATTATTACAATGTTCTTATTGTATGCTTAAATACATATCATTCTTTTCTGCTGGAACCTACAAGAATATATAAAAGACATAGCACATATTTGCAAATCCTATACCAGAGGGTGCTGGATTTGTATGTATTCGGACTGTAAAGTAACTTTCAGCAATTCATAAATTCAGTTGGTAGCAACTGTAGCTCTGAAAAGACATGCTAAATGTCAGCTTCTCAGATTAAACAGTAAAATATATTTATAGTAAGTCTATCAGCAGCATAGAGATGACCGGTTTTCAGGATCTACTTGGAATGCATCCATATACCTTCCAGCTTGGCTGAGCTAGAACTCAGAGATGAACTTAGTACAGTATTGCAGAATAAGCATATCAGTCTCAGCTTTCCCTCGTTTTATTATTTCTAACCAGTCTGTTGACTACATTACAGCCAACAAAAAAAGACTGATGGTCAATTACTACATCCTCTTTACAATATGTTTAGTCATTCATATTATACATGTGCACTCTAACCATGTTTGAGATTTTAGGTGCTTAAAACACAGTATCAAGGATCATTACTTGAATCTCTAGGTGCTGTAGTAGAAGATATCCAAAAAAGTATCTTAGAACTACTGCATTCCTTCGAATTTAAGACACCTTTGAATTATGACGCAGGCCAAATTTCCCACCCTCAACTAAATAAATACAAAATAAATAAATAAGCAAATAAAGATGCATTTACAAAGATGCGTTTACTCATATAAGAAAACGACGCATTGGGGCAGTTTGCAGCCGTCTGCTGTCACACAGACCATTACAGTAATGCACTGCTTCTGATTTTCAGTAATACTCTGGCACGCTCCTGTCACTTCTTCCTCAGCAACATATGCAGAATTAGCCCCTTCCTCACCAACTACTCTATGCAGCTCCTAGTTCAGGCCCTGGTACTGTCCCGCCTTGATTACTGCCTCCCTCCTGGCCTCCCTGCCTCTGCTGTCCATCCGCTCCAGCTCATCCAAAACTCTGTTGCCTGCCTTGTCTTTTCCCTTCCTCATTTCTCCCATGCTACACCGCTGTTCCGCTCCCTCCACTGGCTCGCTATCGCTGCTCGCATCCAATTCAAAACTCTTGTACTCGCCTATCGCTGTCTCGACCTTTCTGCTCCCTCCTATCTCCAGATCATTTCTCCCTACACCCCCACTCGCCCTCTCCTCTCCGCCACCACCGGCAGATTAGCTATACCCACCCTCCGCTCCCCCGCTTCCAGAACCTGCTTCTTCTCCACCCTTGCCCCTCACTGGTGGAACAACCTACCCACAGATATCAGGACTGCTCAGTCCCTGACCACCTTCCAGCGCCTCCTCAAGACACACCTGTTCAGACAGCATCTGTAAACCTCACAACTCTCAACCATACTGGACTATATGTAGGGCCACGAAAAATTCACTGTACTTTTTCAAGAAATTCACGAATGACAATAAAAAAAAACATACATTTCACGGATTGTCACGGAAGTGCCATTTTATTTAAAAAAGTTTCTATTGTAAGTTGCCTAAAATTAATAGTGCATCAAAGAAAATCACAGAGGTTGAAACATTTTAACATTTAATGGTAGCTACTGAATCAACATTTACATTGTAACATTTAAAACAATCTTTTAAAATGTAACAAACAAGGGTCATTTAAATGTGTTGGCTGAAAAAAGTAACAAGCAGACAAAACTGATTAAAACAAAACAAGTTTGAATGACAAATTCGGCAACATTGTCGAGTTTTGTAAACGTTTAAAACTTAGGTTATGTTCATACAGTAATTAAATTGACATTGTATAGCGTTATGCTGACTTTGAAAAACAAAATGTTAAAAACAGGGTTAAGTGCAAGTGACAAAACCGAAACTTTGTGTTTTTCTTTACACAAACTAAATTATATATGATGTTTTAAAACCACATAACATTGTGCTACTTGAGCGAATCAACCTATACAAAATAATCTGAAGAACAAGAACAGGAAAAACAAGAAGAAATCGTATGCAACTTTTTATCCATCTAGCGTGTTGAGCGCACACACACACACACAAACACACGCACGCGCACGCGCGCACGCACACGCTAATTATCTCTCCCGTGAGCAGAAAATTAGTTATTTGTTGAAGGCCAGCATCGTGCATCTTGTTGCAGTTTCAACACTCATGGTTTGTCTTTGTTGCGTAAAAACCTGTCCATATGCGGAAACTGCTCGTTCTGCATCCACAGAGTTTGGTGGAATTGATAAAAAGCAGCGTGCAATTTTTGCCATGTTTGGGAATCTGATTTCAGACCTCACCCAGAAATCAACAATATTGACATTTTTGTCACTTTCAGCGGCATGGTGCTTGTAAGATTCAATTTCATCTCTACAGCTTGTGAAATCAGGGATTGCATCTCGTGGCAAAGATGTGACATCCAAGACTGACACTATGATAAATATAAGATCTATTATTAGTCGTAGTTTTATTATTGTTGCATACATTTCTATGGAGTTGTCTGTGGTTTCTACATGATAAAAGCTGGTGAAGAGTAATGTAAAAAAAAAAAAAAAGTTTTTCACGGTAGGCAGTCAAATACACGATGTCCGTGAAATTCGTGAAATCATGAATTTTCCGTGGCCCTAACTATATGGCACCTAATTGTACCAGTACTTGCATCAGCTTGCACTTGCACTGAACTGCTCCACACCTTGCCGTATTCTGCTACTGCTCTTAATTATAACTATTTCCTGTATCTTGTACTCTTATAGGTATCCGTATTCATGTTTTTATAATTGCTCTTATTTGAAATCGTTCTTATCCATTTATTGTACTTACTACGTGCTCTTAATGGACTTTACTCATATAAGCAAATATTTTTACTATAAGTTTAACTGCATTTATTTACTGTATTCCGTATTTTCCTCTTATTTGAAATGTATCTTATTTTACTGTACTTTATAACTGCTCTTATCTGTAATGTGATATTCTATAATGTGATATTTTATAACAACTGTAAGTCGCCCTGGATAAGGGCATCTGGTAAGAAATAAATAATAATAATAATAATAATAATAATAATAATAATAATAATAATAATAATAATAATCAGCCCTGTTATCAGTTGTGTTGTTTTAATTTTTTCAAATCAGTTTTAGTCAGAAGGGGCAAAACAGCTTATCTAACTGATTGCAGTCCCTAGGTTGACTAAACAACTGTGTGGAAGGGTGTGGGAAAACACAAGGCAGACACCAAGCTCAAATATGAAAATGCCGGCACATGCGCCCAGATTTATTAGTTTGCACTCGGTTGGCAGGTGTTTCTGTGACAGTTCGGGGGAATCTACCAACAATGGTATTGTGCCCCGTCTTCATACAACACACACACAGATGTGTAAAACAAAAACAAATAAGTGAAAAGGCAAAAGGAAATGAAAACAAAATACTTTAAGGAAAAACTACAAAATAAAGTGTGCAGGTTTTTAACCGCGGCTCGTTGCTCCCTCTAGCAGTGGGAGCCCCGAGAAACAGGCACTGCTCTATACCCTCTCCTACACACTGTATAATATAGTTACCATAGTTAGCTTTCTGGCAATTCTTATTTTCTCTATAATCAAGACTCTCAGAAGCTTCCTCTCAAGGTGGTATTTTCTTCTTCTTCACCAAGCGTCACCTGCTGAATTCTGGAGGGAAGTAAACCAGAGATGGAGTCTCGAGACCCGGTCTCAAGGCCGATATCGAGGCCACATTTTAAGGTCTTGGTCTGGGTCTGGGTCTCGGCACGTCGGGTCTTGGTCTGGGTCTGGGTCTTGGTTTCGGCACATCGGGTCTTGCTCTTGATAGCAGGCAAGTCTTCTGTTTTGTTCAGGACCCTCCTGTTTTCAAGACCAATCTATTGGTCAGAATTAATCTCCTGCCTGGGACCCATTTAATCTAGGAATTTCCTGGTTATATAATAGGCTATAAATATACTATTTTTCTCTTATTTATTTAAAACATATAACAACCAAAAAAAAATATTTATTTATTGGCATTCCATCACTGTTAGGTTTTATAATTTTGGAATTTTGTATCACTGTTTTTGTCGAGACCAAAAAAAATGTATTTTGTGGTTTGCTACGTTTTTTGCTACTGTTTTTGAAACTGTACAGAGCTTTGAGATGCTTTGCATTTAGGTGCCTGTGGCAGAGCAGGGCTCTGCCCTTAGAAATACTGGCAGGGATGGAGTTAAATTCTCCTCCCTGCCCAGGTTGATTGCTTCAGGTGGGAGCAATCCACCAATTAATTATTCAATTAAGGTATCAGCCACCTGGCATAAAAGGAGGACTCAGCCTTCCATTTAGGGAGGAGAGTTCCAGAAGGAGAGGAAGCCACTGTGGTTTTCTGTGTGTGCTGTGTTTTTTCGTTTTTGCAATCCAGTGAAGGCAACGCCCAGCCTGGAAGCTTTATTCTTTTGTAAGTTTCATTTTGTTTGTATTTTGTGTTTTGAACCTTTTTGTTTGGCCCTTGTGTTGGTTTATTTTGTATTTTTGTTTATTAAAAACTTTATTTTGAACTTCTAAACTGTCTCTGAATCTCAACCTCTGCCAATCCTGTCACAGTGCCATATAAAGTAAAATTTATTTATTATTATTATTATTATTATTATTATTATTATTATTATCGCCCCCACCCCCCATTGTAATATAATGTATGAAGTTTCAGGTACATTTTAATGATTAAATTGCCTGCTGGTGCATTCACAGAATAATGTACTTTGCATATGATCTTATTTCCATGTGATGTTTAACATGTGTGTAATTTTTATATATATATATATATATATATATATATATATATATATATATAGCTCTGGAAAAAATTGAGACCACTGCAAAATTATCAGTTTCTCTGGTTTTACTATTTATAGGTATGTGTTTGGGTAAAATGAACATTTTTGTTTTATTCTATAAACTACTGACAACATTTCTCCCAAATTCCAAATAAAAATATTGTCATTTAGAGCATTTATTTGCAGAAAATGACAACTGGTCAAAATAACAAAAAAGATGCAGTGTTGTCAGACCTCGAATAATGCAAAGAAAATAAGTTCATATTAATTTTTAAACAACACAATACTAATGTTTTAACTTAGGAAGAGTTCAGAAATCAATATTTGGTGGAATAACCCTGATTTTCAAGCACAGCTTTCATGCGTCTTGGCATGCTCTCCACCAGTCTTTCACATTGATGTTGGGTGACTTTATGCCACTCCTGGCACAAAAATTCAAGCAGCTCGGCTTTGTTTGATGGCTTGTGACCATCCATCTTCCTCTTGATCACATTCCAGAGATTTTCAATGGTGTTCAGGTCTGGAGATTGGGCTGGCCATGACAGGGTCTTGATCTGGTGGTCCTCCATCCACACCTTGATTGACCTGGCTGTGTGGCATGGAGCATTGTCCTGCTGGAAAAACTAATCCTCAGAGTTGGGGAACATTGTCAGAGCAGAAGGAAGCAAGTTTTCTTCCAGGACAACTTTGTACAACTTTGTACCAGAGAAACTGATAATTTTGCAGTGGTCTCTTAATTTTTTCCAGAGCGCTATATATATATATATATATATTATATATATATACACAGTGCCTTGCAAAAGTATTCAGACCCCTGAGCAATTCTCTCATATTACTGAATTACAAATGGTACATTGAAATTTCATTCTGTTTGATATTTTATTTTAAAACACTGAAACTCAAAATCAATTATTGTAAGGTGACATTGGTTTTATGTTGGGAAATATTTTTAAGAAAAATAAAAAACTGAAATATTTTGCTTGCATAAGTATTCAACCCCCACACATTAATATTTGATAGAGCCACCTTTCGCTGCAATAACAGCTTTAAGTCTTTTGGGGTAAGTACAGTACTGTGCAAAAGTTTTAGGCAGGTGTGAAAAAATGCTGTAAAGTAAGAATGCGTTCAAAAATAGACATGTTAATAGTTTATATTTATCAATTAACAAAATGCAAAGTGAGTGAACAGAAGAAAAATCTACATCAAATCAATATTTGGTGTGACCACCCTTTGCCTTCAAAACAGCATCAATTCTTCTAGGTACACTTGCACACAGTTTTTGAAGGAACTCGGCAGGTAGGCTGGCCCAAACATCTTGGAGAACTAACCACAGTTCTTCTGTGGATTTAGGCAGCCTCAGTTGCTTCTCTCTCTTCATGTAATCCCAGTCAGACTCGATGATGTTGAGATCAGGGCTCTGTGGGGGCCATACCATCACTTCCAGGACTCCTTGTTCTTCTTTACGCTGAAGATAGTTCTTAATGACTTTCGCTGTATGTTTGGGGTCGTTGTCATGCTGCAGAATAAATTTGGGGCCAATCAGATGCCTCCCTGATGGTATTGCATGATGGATAAGTATCTGCCTGTACTTCTCAGCATTGAGGAGACCATTAATTCTGACCAAATCCCCAACTCCATTTGCAGAAATGCAGCCCCAAACTTGCAAGGAACCTCCACCATGCTTCACTGTTGCCTGCAGACACTCATTCGTGTACCGCTCTCCAGCCCTTCGGCGAACAAACTGCCTTCTGCTACAGCCAAATATTTCACATTTTGACTCCTCAGTCCAGAGCACCTGCTGCCATTTTTCTGCACCCCATTTCCTGTGTTTTCGTGCATAGTTGAGTCGCTTGGCCTTGTTTCCACGTCGGAGGTATGGCTTTTTGGCCGCAAGTCTTCCATGAAGGCCACTTCTGACCAGACTTCTCCGGACAGTAGATGGTTGTACCAGGGTCCCACTGTTTTCTGCCAATTCTGAGCTGATGGCACTGCTGGACATCTTCTGATTGCGAAGGGAAGTAAGCATGATGTGTCTTTCTGCTGCAGTAAGTTTCCTTGGCCGACCACTGCATCTACGGTCCTCAACGTTGCCCGTTTCTTTGTGCTTCTTCAAAAGAGCTTGGACAGCACATCTGGAAAGCCCTGTCTGCCTTGAAATTTCTGCCTGGGAGAGACCTTGCTGATGCAGTATAACTACCTTGTGTCTTGTTGCTGTGCTCAGTCTTGCCAGGTCGAAAAAGTCCCCTGGGTCGACATTATCAATACCTTTTAGAATTTTGAATGCTTGAATCAGATCACAGCATCGTCTTCTTTGTTCAAGACTGAATAGATTCAATTTTTTTAGCCTGTCTGCATACGACATGCCTTTTAAACCCGGGATAATTCTGGTTGCTCTTCTTTGCACTCTTTCTAGATCAGCAATATCCTTTTTGTAACGAGGGGACCAGAACTGAACACAATATTCTAGATGAGGTCTTACTAATGCATTGTAAAGTTTTAACATTACTTTCCTTGATTTAAATTCAACACCTCTCACAATATAACTGAGCATCTTGTTGGCCTTTTTTATAGCTTCCCCACATTGTCTAGATAAAGACATTTCTGAGTCAACATAAACTCCTAGGTCTTTTTCATAGATTCCTTATTCAATTTCAGTATCTCCCATATGATATTTATAATGCACATTTTTGTTGCCTGCGTGCAGTACTTTACACTTTTCTCTATTAAATATAATTTGCCATGTGTCTGCCCAGTTCTGAATGCTGTCTAGATCATTTTGAATGACCTTGGCTGCTGCAACAGTGTTTGCCACTCCTCCTATTTTTGTGTTGTCTGCAAATTTAACAAGTTTGCTTACTATACCAGAATCTAAATCATTAATGTAGATTAGGAATAGCAGAGGACCTAATAGTGATCCCTGTGGTACACCACTGGTTACCTTGCTCCATTTTGAGGTTTCTCCTCTAATCAGTACCTTCTGTTTTCTACATGTTAACCACTCCCTAATCCATGTGCATGCATTTCCTTGAATCCCTACTGCGTTCAGTTTGAGAATTAATCTTTTATGCGGGACTTTGTCAAAATCTTTCTGGAAATCTAAATAAACCATGTTGTATGCATTGCAATTATCCATTGTCAATGTTGCATCCTCAAAAAAATCAAGCAGGTTAGTTAGACACGCTCTCCCTTTCCTAAAACCATGCTGACTGTCTCCCAGCATATTGTTCCCATATAGGTAATTTTCCATTTTGGATATTATTACAGTTTCCATAAGTTTACATATAATAGAAGTCAGGCTTATTGGTCTGTAGTTACCTGGTTCGGTTTTGTCTCCCTTTTTGTGGATTGGTATTAAGTTTGCAATTTTCCAGTCTGTTGGTACAACCCCTGTGTCAAGAGACTGTTGCATTATCTTGGTTAGCGGTTTGTAAATAACTTCTTTCATTTCTTTGAGTACTATTGGGAGGATCTCATCCGGCCCAGGGGATTTGTTTATTTTAAGAGCTCCTTGTCCCTTTAACACTTCTGCCTCTGTTATGCTAAAGTTATTTAAAACTGGATAGGAACAGGTTGACAAGTGGGGCACGTTGTCCGTGTCCTCCTTTGTAAAAACCTGTGAAAAGTAATCATTTAATATATTTGCCCCTTTTTTTCTTCGTCTACGATATTGCCATTTGTGTCTCTTAGACATTTAACCTCCTCTTTGAATGTTCTCTTGCTGTTATAATATTGGAAAAACATTTTGGAATTGGTTTTAGCCCCCTTAGCAATATTGATTTCTATCTCTCTCTTGGCCTTTCTAACTTCCTTTTTGACTTATGTTTGCAGTTCCAAGTACTCTTTCTGTGTACGTTGTTTTTGGTCCCTTTTAAACGCTCTGTAAAGTTCCTTTTTTTGCTGAATATTTTTTTTAATTGATCTATTAAACCATTTTGGCCATTTTGTTTTAGATTTAGATTTGTCTACTTTTGGGATATAAATGTTTTGTGCTTCTAGTACTACATTTTTAAAAAAACAGCCATCCTTTTTCTGTGGATGTTTTCTCTATTTTACTCCAATCTACTTCTGTTAGTCTCTGTTTCATACCTTCATAGTTTGCTTTTCTAAAATTGTAAACCTTAGCTTTAGTCATTACTTTTTGGGTTTTGAAAATCACTTCAAGTTTACCAATGGCTCTCTGACCTCTGTTTTAGTTATTCTGTCTTTGTTATTTGAAAAGACTAAATCAAGGCATGCTACCCCTCTAGTCGATTTCTGTTTTCACGTTACTTTCTTCATGATTAGATTTATGTTGAGCACTTTGATTATTGGGTTCCTCCCTGTGCAAGTGTCCCAGAAAATGTATATAAGTGGACTAGTACGCCTATCATAATACTGATTGGTGCTTACAGTGCAAAAGCACTGCTGCAATGTTGATCTAAATGAACAAATTAAAATTACACAAAATACATATATACAGAAGGAAGAATACATCAGACCTCACTGTATTGGTGAGGTTCAGTGGGCAGGGCAATGCCTACTCCCCTAATCAATATCTCTGTTAACCCCTTTACAGCCCTGAGTTTTCGCCATAGATGTGACACCACAAAATTGAATGTAGCTGATGAAGGCTGCAATGGGGTTAAACCCCTGCTCCTGGGACAGTAAAAAAAGGGATTTTAAGGATGTACAGTAGGCCAAACATATTTTCCATAACCACAGCACAGAATCAGAAAATCATTAGTAGAGCCACATTTTGCAATACCTTTCTTAGAAAGGATATGGGCAAATGTTGTCAGCCTGGAATCTATGGCGACAGGATATTAAAAGTGCTGGAACAATAGGTTACAAGAGGGTTCAAATGAAAACAGATCAATAAAGTTCAGTTTTAAGCTCTATTTTTCTAATTAAGTTCCAAAGCAGTGTATGTATTCTGTATACTGTGTAGAAGTAGATGCAAGCACAGAAATACGGTGTTTCTCTGAACACATGAAATTAAAAAAAAAAAAAAAAAAACGGTGTGCAATATCCACATAAAGCTTGGACTTTCCATTGGTGCTATTTATCAAAAACATTAGCGTCTAATTACCAATTCTAATATTCTCCAGTATTTGCATATTCTGTTTGCTTTTTTTTGTGCTGACATGTGAAGAATGAAAGTCAAGCCTGCTGGTTCTTACAGCTGCAGTTGGATTAAAACCCAGCAGGAGCTCCTGTCACGAACAAACCTCTTGCGCTGCTATTAGAATTTTTTTTTTTTTATATAAAAGTAATCAATATGCTTAGATGGATCAATGTGTAGAACAAAGGGGGGCTGTTGGTATCTTATTAACATAACAAAGTAACACAGCTATACTGACAATACTTTATTTATCCAGTTTTATCAATGTGACTTCTTTGTGAAAATGATCAGGTTCAGAGCCAGTTGTAAAACCTAATTTTAAGATTAGGCCACAATGATCTTAATTTAATACAATGTAAAACTACAGAAATTGACTTTTATTTAATGTAATTATTTTAGAGGTTACATATAGATGCAATAAACTTCAGTATTACATTACAGTATATGTAGCTTCAGTTTTTATAAGACACAGTACTGACATTGATAAGGGGCCTATCATAATATAATGTACCAGAAATATTGATTGACTAGTGCAGTTTAGTCTGACAGATTTGTATGGGTGTCTAATTTGGGATTTATGCTAATTTCCCTTCTAGGCCATGACAAACTTATAGGTCTTATAAAAACAATACTAAAACACAAATGATAAACAAAGTATTGCTAACTGTATATGTATTATGCAGTATCTTAGTAATGATAGGTCTTAGTAATATCAAGCAGTGAATTGTTGAGTTTATAATGAATTGACACAGACACCGTTTGGATTTGTATGTTTTGCTCTGTTCTCATAATCCAGTACGAGTCTGCTGTGCTCTCTCTGTACTGCAATCACTGTTATGCTCACTGCCACACACTGTTGCGTCCGCAACACCACGCTCTACACCTACTGTTACCTCACCTCTACTCTCTTTCTTTTATGTCCCATGATTCTCGCTGACAGGTCATCTGATTTTCTGAGGTCATCCGGATCCTGTGAACTGGAGTCCATTATATACAATACTATTTACAAATGACAAACGTATTTCTTTTGTTTTGAATACAGGGGCAAGATATCAGTATGCCCACGTTTCTAATACCACCTTCATGTTTTAAAAACTGACCGTTTGTCACACATCCTCCCCCCCCAGCTCAGACCTACCAGGTCAGTCTGGCTTTTTTCCCCAACAATGTACTCTCAACAGCCCTTCTGCGTTAGCATTTTTCGAGTCATTTCGGTGTTCTATAGTGAACTTGTACTGTTGCAGGGCCAAGAACCACCTGGTCACTTTCGCGTTCTTTGTTCGCCTTCATCCATTTTCAATAATTTGGTATCATGGAGAAAATATTTATTTACAAAAGTTATAGAAGTCAACAAGTCAACAGCAGAAAAAAATAAAATAATAGTCTATAGAAAAACAAACAATATGGTGATAAAGCAGTGGTATCATGGAGAAAATAATATTTATATACAAAAGTTATAGAAGTTAACAGCAGCAGAAAAAAATAAATAAATAAAAACGAACGATATGTGATAAAGCAGTAAATGTAAAAATGCAAGATTGCAGATATATTTTCTACACAACTAGAAAGTGAATTATGTTGGATCAGATGGTGTTTGATATGGTGATAAAGCAGTAAACGTAAAAATGCAATGACTGTGGCAACCACTTCTACCAAGCAAACAAATAAATAAACATATGATTAAAGATGTGTGCGTACCGTCAACAGCACACACCTCTTCTGGTCCTTTTCAAACATCTGAAGAAAAAGAAAACATTGAAATACTATTCCAGTTTTTATTTTAGATACTGAATCTAAATGTGTATTGAATTATAATTTCAGAGACAATTACCTTCAAAAAGAGCCGTAGATCAGGCATCTGTTCTGTTGTGGCCAGAGTTGTGTGACTCAATAAAAACTTCAAAATATGAGCTGGTAGACACGTTTCCTGTGCGTCACTTTGTTGACGTGTATCATGCAAATTTGCATGTAGGGTTTTTTTTTTCCTAGTACCTAGCCTTATTCGATGTCAAGGCTCAAAAACACTGATTTGTTTCCCCCATGGCTTATTTTTGCCGTGAGACATCTCGGAAGAGAGAGAGCGTCATCAGTGCTTAAGCACCGAAATTAGAATGGCTCGGCACCAAAGGGTTGAAAGTACTGACCTCTAAAGGGAAGCTATGACTTTGCTAGTGAATGTACTTTGGGAAGATATCTTCAACCTAAAAGTAGATCTCATAAAACTTGAATTGAACCACAGGTCACAGCAACATTTCACTACAGCTCAGTTACTGCTATGCAGTCACTGACTTTACAGGCACATCTTCTGGCTGGATGTATAAGGTATTGAAATTGAGAAAATAACATAAAATTTAGCACATTTTTATATCAAGAAAGTTGCCAGCAATAAGAATAAAATGTGCTACTTTCCTTCTAATATGATTTAGCATTTTAAAAAATCCAAAACCCAAACATTCACCATTTTGTTTTGTTTTCTCTTGCTTTTTTATGGGGATATTAATTTAAATAACTCATTCACCACTAAAAGAAAAATGTATATGTCAATTCAATGAACAAGGCAACAGCTCAGATAGGGGATGGAAATAACATTTACTAGATGAAGTGATATATTATAACATTGTGGCCCAGGATCTCGCTTTATGGCCAGCGGGAGCTGCCCTCTTTTGAGGTGAGCCTCTGACAGTGGTCAGAAGGCATCCAAGGCAGGGTGATGGGACCCATCGATCCCCCCAGAGAGTGGATTATGGTCTAGATCTACCGCCTCCAGTGCAGAAAAAAAAAACCTAAGATCTAAGGTAATGGTGGAGAGGAAACATAAACCTGTGGAAAACAACCTCTGGTGGTCTGGACCCTAGAATAACCCCCAGTCCAGGTTTATAGATTTATTTTCTGGGGGGGTATTTACATCTAATGTCCCTGTTTAAGGTTTATGAAGACCTTTCCCAGATATAATATTAGTCCATCTTGTGGGAATTTTATCCTTTTAATAGAGTAGTTTTAAAACAACAGTTTGCGTTCCTGCTCCAAGTGTTGTGTGCTCCCAGGATTAATCTTTCCTCAAATGGGATCCTGGGCAACACGCAGTTCCTATATCTGAGGCATTTTAATTTGTGCTTTCACAGCAGAAAATGCCCATGTTCCCATTTTGTTAATTAGATGCTGATCAATGTTTGCTTTAGCTGCAGTTGTGGCAGCGCCAATCCTGAAGAAATGAGGGGAATAGTGAGACGTTTGTAGGTGTACTGTTGTTAAAAAAGCTGATAGGGGGGGCTCCCGAGTGGCGCATCCAGTAAAAGCACTCGCGTAGAGTGCAGGATGCGCCCTATAGCCTGGACGTCGCTAGTTTGAGTCCAGGCTATTCCTTTGCCAACCGAGGACGGGAGCTCCCATGGGGTGGCGCTCAATTGTGCGCTGCCCGGGGGGAAGGAGGGTTAGGTCAGCCAGAGTCAGCTCAACGCGCACCAGCGACCCCTGTGGTCTGGCCGGGCGCCTGCAGACTTGCCTGCAAACTGCCCAGGGCTGCGTTGTCCTCCGACGCCGTAGCTCTGGGTGGCTACATGGTGAGTCTGCATTGTGTAAAGAAGCGGGCGGCTGATGGCACACGCTTCGGATGACAGCATGTGTTCATCTTCACCCCTCCCGAGTCAGCACAGGGGTGGTATTATTATTATTATTATTTATTTCTTAGCAGATGCCCTTATCAAGGCCGACTTATAATTGTTACAAGATATCACATTATTTTTACATACAATTACCCATTTATACAGTTGGGTTTTTACTGGAGCAATTTAGGTAAAGTACCTTGCTCAAGGGTACAGCAGCAGTGTCCCCTACCAGGGATTGATTATTTAAAAGAATCCAGCACAAGGCTTCTGAAAGTGTGCTCAATATCTTTGGAATGCTGCGACAGCCAAAGGTTAGACGAACTGAAAAATATAATTTCTTTCTCTATTAAACTCCAAAGAGGTGCCACTGAGTGGGATGTATAGGCATGAGTTTAAAAGCATCTGTTATATCAGCTTTTGAAATCCAGGCATTGAGGTCAGCTTTTTCTTTATAAACTGAATGGCATGTAAGGTACAGTAAGCTATAGAAAAGTATGCAAGGGATATTAGATCAATGATACTTGGAACAGGTTTTTTGTGAGGTGAAGACAAGTCAATAATCTACATGTTTTTTGCCGCTATTATTATTATCATTATTATTATTTATTTCTTAGCAGACGCCCTTATCCAGGGCGACTTGCAATTGTTACAAGATATCACATTATACAGATATCACATTATTTTACATACAATTACCCATTTTTACAGTTGGGTTTTTACTGGAGCAATCTAGGTAAAGCACCTACAAGGGTACAACAGCAGTGTCCCCCACTGGGGATTGAACCCACAACCCTCCGGTCAAGAGTCCAGAGCCCTAACCACTACTCCACACTGCTGCCCCTGGTTGCTATTCCTATTTGGCTTATATGGTAGAAGGGGAAGGGGGAAAATCAAATGGTTCAAAAATGAATCCTTAGTTTATTTCTTTATTAATTAGGGTGTCTGCAACATCTGGTTCATCCAACGCAGATTGTAGGTTTGGGCAAATACAGACAATGGACTATTTTCAAGACCAGAGAGCAGGTATGAAACAAAACTAGGATCTGGGTGATATTGATGGGGGTGGATGGATTTGTGAGTCATTTACTTTGTACAGTGAATCTCTTTGGACAAATGCTCCTGGCATGAGCATCCTTACAATAGCTGCATATGTGCAGGAAGGAATATCTTCTAACATTGCAAGAACCATAATTCAATTTGTTGCATAGTTGTCTTCCTCCTGCAGAAGGAATGTGTCTACCTCTGGAGTCTTGTTAGATAGCTGGGAGGGTATAAGGGTGTGAATGCAGGGTGGGAAGGTCATTTGGGGACCGTAGTTTAGGGTGTGAGTGTGTGGGTGTATAGGGAGGTTGTGTCATTTTTTATTGAAGTTAATTGAGAAGGTTCTTTTGTTACGGGGAATTAGCCAGTTTCTTTCCCCCCTCCCCTCCTCGCCTTTGAGGGTTGGTTTAGCCCTGAGGGATGAGGACTATAGGAGCTGACGTCAGCAGCCTCCGCAGACTCTTCAAGTGGATTTAGACAGAGCGGAGGGTGATCGAAAACCTGTTCCTGTTAGAGATAAATTCGCCAGTTTAGAAAGATAGCCGATTACGCTGAGATACTGAGTACCCCTGTTGTGTGTGAGAGGTATCCGGTGTTGCTGTGAAAGGGAAGTGGGTAGGCATAGACACTAGTAGGGTTTATTATTTTGGCGTGGGGCTGGGCTGACAAAGTCCTGTATAAGTGTATAGCAAAAAAAATTAAACTACTGGCTGTTTTATTATCCTTGACACGGCTTCTGGAACCTTCTTTATTATTTTTTTAAAATTAAGTCTTATAGCGACCACAAGTCGCTACACTGGTGTCAGAATAAAGGGATTACCCACTAAAAAAATTAAATAAATAAATAAATAAATAAATAAATAAAGATGACATCGCCACCGACCAGGACGGATGAGCAATGGCTGGGGGCTATTCCAAGGATCCTCCCAGAGGGGAAAAGCATCCAAAAGACACTGGACGAGCTACAGAGGAAAACCAGAGTGAGACAGGAATTGGAAAAGAGGGGCCTGATGCAGGATGTGGTGGAGTTGTGGAGACGGGAATATGCCACGTGGGAGGAGACCGCTGCAGGCGCAGCAGCTAGACCAGCGCATGCCATGTGTATGCAACCGGACATAGGGGGGCAGAAGGTTGGCCATTTCGAGACACAAGGCGACCAGGACAACGTGGCCTACACCGGAAGCGGAGATATGGGTAAGCCTGCAGCTCAAATGTTACACCTTATCAAAGAACTGAGCCTAGAAGAATTAAGCACTGTGCTGCCAATAATTAAAGCCCAACCTGTGAGCCACGAGACTGTTAATGAATGTATGACTGTATTGGGGAAAAGGTTAGATAGGCTCCGGTATGAGCACCGCTCCGATAGCGATAGGGGGGAAGACTGTTATAATGTGCAACTTGCTATGGCTCAGGCGCCGTCCCCACATTCCCCTGACCAGGCCGTAGAGCAGAAGGAGACCGACCAGGCCCAGGGCCAGAAAGAATTGAAAATTGGAGGGTTTGATGGGAAAGTGTCCTGGGAGGACTACCGGGCTAAATTTGAACTCGTGGCTGAGATTAATGGCTGGGATACAAAGCGTAAAGCTGATACACTCATCGCGGCCTTAGAAGGCGAGGCTCTCCACACCTTGCTGGAGGTTAGTAAACCGGAAAGACGCAGTTATGAGGCTGTTGTCCAGGGCCTGGACTGTTGGTTTGACGGGACTGAAAACCCCCTCACCCTGCGCCAGCAGCTTAAAGACTGCTTCCGCCGCCCCGGAGAGCCACTGGGCCAGTTCGCCGCCGATGTCCGCTACCTGGCCCGCCAAGCTTACCCTGAGTTCCCCACAGCCATACAGGAAGAGCTTGCCACTGATGCCTTCTTCCATGGGCTCACCCCTGGCGCTGTACGCAACCAGGTCCGCCTCTATACACCCCAGACCCTCGATGCTGCCCTCGCCCATGCCAAGCTAGCTGAAGTCGTCCTGGGGGAACAGTCACTGCTCCCCAGCACTGCCAAACATCCTCCTCGTGCCAGCACCCGCCGCATCCAAAGCACCCCAATGCGCTCCATGGGGCTGGAGCGGTCATCAGATGCCAGGAACGATCTGAGCCTACCCGGTAAGCCTGAGACCCGCATCTGCTGGCAGTGTGGACAGCAGGGACACCTCCGGCACAACTGCGGCACCCTCCCTCCTACCTCTCCTTCCCTACAGCCAGGAAACGACATGGGACCGATGTAGAAGGGACACCACCCCAAATAACGTCCCACGCTCTTCCTCATCCACTTTGTTGCCCTCTTCACTGCACCCTGCACTGCCCCTTCCATCGTCCTCTCGCCACACTAAACGCCGACCTCTACCCACTGCCCATGACCACGCCACCCCCAAGGTCAACAGCATCCGCCCCTGCCGGCCCACGGCTCAACTGACACAAGGCCACCACGGGCGCAATGACTGCTATGTGGCGCTACGAGTGGATGGCGCCCCCTGCTATGCCCTGCTGGATACTGGGTCCACCGTCACCCTGGCACACCCAGACCTGCTCCAAGAGGGCATGCGCTTGGAACCAGCAAAAGCAGCTCTGACCACAGCCAGTGGTGAACCGGCTGCCATGAAAGGCTGTACCCGGATGCGCATCGACGTGGGCGGTCGCACCTTCTTTCATGTGGTGTGGGTGGCTGAGATCCAGGAACCTTTCATTCTGGGGCTGGATTTCCGCCAGTTTGCCAGCGGGCTGCTCAGCTTCCAGACCAGCTGTGTACAGTTTGGTGAAGGGCCGGTCATTCCACTCCAGGCCCGAAAACCACTGCCTGGGGAACCCGGTGCGCTAGCCCAGCGTGCCCAGGTCCTGTCCCCAGTGTGGCCCCCAGAGAGCCTACCCACTGCTGAGGAAGCTGCCATCACCATTGCCCGGCAAGTGTGGACTGCGAATTGTGAAGGCCTGGAGGAAGGGCAACGCCAAAGACTGTGGGCCTGCTACAGGAATTCCGCCACAGTTTTGCCACTGCCCCTGCCTGCACTGGAAGGACCCACGTCGTCCAGCACCACATTGAAATGGGGGATGCACGCCCCATCAAGCAACGACCCCGCCGGATCCCACCGGCCCGCCAAGCTGCCGCTGACCAAGCCCTGGAGGAGATGAGAACAGGTGGCATCATTGAGCTGTCTGGCAGCCCCTGGGCCTCGCCCGTGGTCTTAGTTCCAAAGAAAGATGGGACATGGAGGTTCTGCAACCCGGCGGGCGGATCTCAAACTGCACCCAGAAAAGTGCCGGCTGCTCTGCCGGGAAGCGTCCTTTCTGGGCCACCAGGTCAGCGCCGCTGGCATCTCCACTGAAGCAGACAAGGTCGCCGCTGTGTGAGACTGGCCCCCACCAGCCAATTTGCGCCAGTTGCGGGCCTTCCTCGGCCTTGCCTTTTGGCCTTTTGCCACCGTAGCTGCCCCCCTCCACGGCCTGACCCTGAAGGGTGCTCCCTTCGACTGGACCCCTGCCCACCAAGAGGCCTTCGACGCTCACAAAGAAGCCCTGTGCACTGCCCCAGTGCTCACCGCACCTGACCCCCAGCAACCTTTTGTGCTGGACATGGATGCCAGTGACAAGGCCATCGGCGCAGTACTGCCTCAGCAGACTCAGGAGGGGGAGAAGGTAGTGGCTTACTTCAGCAGGACGCTCAGCAAACCGGAGCGGAATTACTGTGTCACACGTCGGGAGCTGTTGGCCGTGGTGGACGCCATCCGCCACTAAGCACTACCTGTGTGGGCTGCCCTTCACTGTCCGCACGGAACCACGCTGCCCTCCGCTGGCTCATGTCATTCCGGGAGTCAGATGGGGCAGGTGGCTCGCTGTATTGAGCAGCTCCAGTCCTACAACTACTACATCCAACACCGGGGGGGAACGGCCCACCAAAACGCAGATGGGCTGTCCAGGAGGCCTTGTGCAGCAGACCACTGTGCAGGATGTGCTCGGAAGGAAGACAGGGAGCGAGAGCTTACCAAGGCAAAATAATAATATTAAAGAGGACCTATGGATCAGCCAACTGCTGGCTCTCCTCGAGATCGGCACTCACATTAGATGCTACATCATCTAATTCTGCAAGTGTTGCTCAATAGCAGGAATATCTGCCACAGGATGAGGAATATAATTTACTAACATTTAATTCGCACCACGTTCACGATTCCCAAGTTGAAGTTGATGACGATGGTCGAGAAGGGCCGGGACAACTAAACAAATCAGTCATTTTAACACATTTTTGTGCTTCAGCTTCTAGAAGCTTTTTTTCTCTAATTTTTTTGGCCCCAACATTCTGCACTGATTGGTTCAGGATTAGGGAGAAGCCACGCATGACTGTGTGTGTATCGCAGTGTTTTTTACATAAAGTTGCTGAGGGAAGTCCCCTCAATTTGTATTTAATTACATTATTTTAGGTGAGTTCTTAACGTAGTAAGTCATTTGAAGTATTTTCTATTTGAGGAATCTACACATACACAATAGCTAAAGCAAAAAAATAAAAATAAAATTAGGTTTACTTTTTTTTTTCCTCATGATCACCGGCCCACTAACGCACCAGCCCCTCTGACATTTGCCAGAGCTGCCAGATGGCCAGTCCGGGCCTGGAGCTGGCTGATTAAACACTGCTGATGATGAGTGGGCTGATGCTAATGCTAATGGGCAGTGTGACTGACTGAGCCACAATGCTGCAGAAGTTTGATTTAAGACCAGAACAAACCCTATTAACCCTTTGCAGTCATTTACTCATTTTAAGTGTGCATCAGGCGCGTCAGGTCCAATTTATTTTCACACGCACAGTTTATTTTAGACGCACTGTTTAAAAGTACTGCATATCAACAGGACACTGAATATCGCATCTCCAGCCCCACCCCGCCCCCACACCTTGTTCGCTGTATTTTTCACATACCTCTTCATAGTCGTGCATACTGATAAATCATGTCCTGATCACTCAGATACGCCCCGTTTTTTTTTTTTTCAGCTTCTCGGCTGCTATCGGTCTCACTCAGCCATTGGTTTTCTCGGCTTTTTCCGGAGAAAAAACGACTAGAGACCTGTGTTTTACGTCTTTTTGATGATGGTCCGACATAGGACCGCAAAGGGTTAAATAACTTAGAAATGTCAAGTGCTGCAGGAAGTGGTGCTGATCACTCATTGGGCAATCCTGTCAGTCCCCACTGTACATGTGCTATGGCAATGTTTCATTCAAGAGCAGGTGAGGTAACATTTTAACTTTCAGTAATCTTTTATAGCTCTCTGTTTTACACACTATGAATATTCTTGTCATGAACCTGCAAGAGTACCGACACATACTGATTATGGTATCATTACAAAGTCTGAAGGGTTTGCAGAGATGCTGTTTACAAAATGGAAACAAAACTACTGAACTTTGTGTTCCTTTTACTGGAAGCCATATGGCATACTCAGAATTATATGTGCTCTACATTTGTTTATGAGAACTACAAGTATATGAAACTGAAAGAATGTTGTTTAATTTTCTTTCTCCTTGATCCCAGTTTACAATATTATTGTTAATCATCACACCTGCTACATTGACATCTAGCCACAAGACTGCTTGTGCTGCTATTATGCTGGACATAGCCGATAAGGAATGTGGCAGTATCATCAAGACTCAAAAAGGTACCATTGTATACACAACCCACTGGTGTCTTCACAAAAATCACAGATATTTAGGAACATTTGTCCTTTTTTTATCTCTATAACATATCATACGAATATTGGGAGATTACAGCAACAAAAACATTCAAGGATATGTGCATAAAGTAACCGTTGTATCAATTTTGTGGCCTAGAACACAAAAGCCTGAAATCTCATTACTCTGCTTTAAGATGAGCACTAAAGCTGATAAATAAAATACAAAGAGCAAAGTACTAGATGATCATAGTGTAACAAGCTGTGGTCTGGAAGCTATTTGTAGAGTTTTTTTTTTTTTTTGTTGTTGCTGGTAACAGCAAGGCATTATTGATCTTTAAACTTGAAATCCCCTCCAAAATAATTGACTTAGAAAAACAGTTGTTTTCCCTGTTCAGCTGAGCAACTAGATATGTTTCATTTTTTCTAAAAGTTATATTGTGATTTAGCTGAAACATAAACAACAGTTATCCTCTTAAGTTCCATAACAGTAATATTTAGAATGTTAAATGTATTATTATTATTATTATTATTATTATTATTATTATTATTATTATTATTATTATTATTATTTTGTCTTAGTAAAACATATTTGTTAATGCTGCAAAACGTTAGGTTACTTACTGTAACCCTGGTTCCCAGAAAAAGAAGACAACCACCAATGACATTACGTATGGGATATGCCTGGCCATTGGGTAGGTATTGCTGAGGTCTCTATACCAGAGCTACTGATAGGCCCCTTCCTGGGATGATGCACACGGTCCCACCCACCAAGGGGATAAAACTGTCATCCAAAGGAAGCCATTTGAGGGCGATGCGACCTTGCGGTTGGTGGTCGTCTTCTCTTTCAGGGAACCAGGGTTACGGTAAGTAACCTAACGTTCCCTTTCAATTCGAAGACGACCATCAATGACATTATGTATGGGGTAATGTATACCAGATAATGTAGCCAACCCTCTAGTGGAGTGTGCGGCTACCCTACCAAGTGGGGGCAAGCCAGCACCATTATACGCAGTCGAGACTGTATCCACAATCCAATGTGACAGACGCTGCTTAGAGAGGGGCTGTCCTAGGGTCTGTATCCCGTGACAGACAACTCGCTGGTCAGATTGACGCAGTGCTTTTGTACTATACACGTAGCATCTCAATGCCCGCACTGGGCAGAGGAAATTCAATCTCTCATCCTCTGTTGAAGCAAACAGAGGTGGATGGAAGGACTCCAGTTCCACAGACTGATTAACATGGAAGGCTGTGATCACCTTGGGGAGGAAAGCAGGGTTTGTGCGCAGAGACACCCTGCTGCCATCCTCCCAAATACGCATGCAGGAGCTGTGCAGAGACAGCGCCTGCAGCTCACTGACCCGCTTAGCGGAAGTGATAGCCACAAGGAAGTCTGTCTTCATAGACAGGTACTTCAGCTCTATGGAGTGTATGGGCTCAAAGGGGGCCTTCGTGAGAGCCTCCAGTACAATATTAAGGCTCCATTCGGGGAGAACAGTCCTCCTGAGAGAGCATAATCGCGGAGTGCCTATAAGAAAACGGGTAGCCAAAAAATGCGCTCCTGGAGACATTGAATCTGCGGGGGCATGGCAAGCAGAGATAGCCGCTAAATACACCTTCAAAGTGGAAGGTGACCTACCAGCATCAAGTTCTTGCAGAAACTGTAAGATGACTGGCACAGGGCAAGATATGGGGTCATGGCTTCTTGCCAGACACCAAGCCTGGAAATACAAGGACCTACTGGAGTTTGCCCTAGTGCTCTGCAACGTACCCACAACCACATCTGATAGCCCTAGGGCTAACCAGCGGTCCCTTTCAGGGGCCAGACCCATAGCCGGAACCTGCCAAGTTCCGGGTGCCAAAGAGAGCCTTTAGCCTGACTGAGAAGATCCATGCGCAGTGGAATTTCCCAGGGCTGGTCGTGCAACAGCTGGCACAGGGTCGAAAACCAGACTCTCCTGGGCCACTTGGGGGCCACTAGGAAAACTGATGCTTCCTCTAACCGGACCTTTTCGAGAAAGGCCGGGAGCAGCGGTATAGACGGGAAAGCATACAAAAACGCTTTGGGCCATTTGTGCGCTAGGGTGTCTATGCCGAGTGGACCACCTAAGCGGTGGAGGGAGTACCATAGGGGGCAATGCGTCGTCTCTGCCGAGGTGAAGAGATCGACCTGCGCCTTCCCGAACCATTCCCAAATGCGCTCCACTATCTGATGGTGGAGTTGCCACTCTGACGGATGCGGACCGCCGTTCCTGGAGAGGAGGTCCATTGCCCAGTTCACCGCTCCGGGAATGTGCGTCGCCCGTAGGGACAGCAAGTTCCTCTGAGTCCATCTCAATAGCCTGAAGGCCACGCAATGCAACTCCGGGGACTGTAGGCCATCCTGGTGGTTGACATACGCCACCACTGTTGTGTTGTCCGTCCGGATCAACACATGTGTACCGCTCAGCACTGGGAGAAAGTGGTAGAGAGCAAGGGATACCGCTTGCAACTCCAGCATATTTATGTGCAGGGATGTCCAGCGGTCCGGACAGGATCCGCGTACTCCTCTGCCTTCCCAGACCACTCCCCAACCCAAGTTGGAGGTGTCTGTCGTCACCACTTGGCAGTTCAACACTACTCCCACCCGCACATGTCAGAGGAGGAGGCCCCCTCCCCAGAGGCCGCTATGGAGAACGTGTCCTCTTGCGCCAGCTGGGACAGTGTGCACCTTGTGTACCCAGCACCGCGTGCACCAAGATACCTAAGTATCAAGGGATATGTGTGCACCGCAGCACCGAAGAACCGGGGGGGCCGCTACGCAAAGGTGCCTACCCTAGTCACCTGGTTGGCACTTAGCGTGTACCAGGGGGACACAAGGCCAAAGCCGCGGTGGGTGAGTTGAAGCAGACAGCAAAAACACGGTAGAAAGATAGTATAGGGGAGAGCACACTGTTTGTTTACAAGGCCCGACTCACCAAGGTGGGTGGGCCTACGCAGCGTGGCTGGAAGAGTCACTCAACAGCGGGGATGTGGCAGGCCTAGCCCTGTGGAGGAACTGTGTACTCTCAGAAAGAATAGACAACCACTTACGGATAACTGCACAGCCAGTCGCTCATACACGACAGACAGATAACAAAGAGCGGCCTACCACGTAAGCAAGGAGGCCACTAAAAGACAGAAAGGCAAAAAGGCTTGGTCTTTTCAAAGTCCTTGACTACGGGAAAGTGGCGAGCCAGTTTTCAGCACGAATGCAAGGGAAATACAATCGACTTGAGAAGCTCTTTTCTATCAACACGGTCAGCTCAACACAGAGGTCTTACAGTACTGTCTTGAGAAGGAAAAAGAGAAATGGCTTCCTTTGGATGACAGTTTTATCCCCTCGGTAGGCGGGACCGAGTGCATCATCCCAGGAAAGGGCCTATCGGCAGCTCTGATATAGAGAGCTCAGCAATACCTACCCAGTGGGCAGGCATATCCTATATGTAATGTCACTGGTGGTCGTCTTCGAATTGAAAGGGAACTGTTTTTCATATATTTACATGACTGATACAAATGTTTGAAATAAAATACATGTAGCCTGGAGGATAGTTTTTCAGCTGTCACCAAGGGGAGCTGTTTTAATTGTAAACCCCTGGTGATAATGTCTTACCTTCTATCACAATGATGTGACCTCACAGGGCAAAGGTTAATGCTTTTGTTTTGATTATGAAGGTAAGCCACATGGAATTACTCTCCACTTATATCTGTGATTAAAAAGTAGTTTAAACTAGTCACCCATTACTATTTCACTTGATATTGATTGTTAAACAATGGTTAAAATTTATTTGATGGATATTGATTGCAAAAAAAAAAAAGAATTTTTAAACACAGTTTAAAGAAAATGTGGGTTGTGATGTAGTATTTTTCGTTGACAGTGTATAAGTGTATTTTTAATTAACAAGCCTTTAAAATAATGTACAGTGTGCATTGGTATTGTGTTTTACAAGATGTGTTTTAAATACATTTTTTTAATTTATTTGATAAATGCTGATCTAAACTGCCTGTAATATGGTGTAACTATATTTTATTGTTGTGCTAAGTATACTAATGGGAATGCTTTTGTTTTGATTATGAAGATTGGGAAAGACATCACCTGTTTGACTGCTGAGATGTGAAACTGCATCCAAAGAGGAAAACAAAACAACATAAAACTGTTGTTGATAACCCACATTAAAAACGCTGTTAGGTTATTTTATTGTACATTAAAGCTGAACTAAAGAATAAAAGTGCTAAACAATAATAAAATAACACAACGCAAATCCACTATACAAACTAAGGACTGAGTACTACTGGTTACTAGTTTACTACTGTTATTGTCTTCAATATATTGGAAGGCAGAGTTAATGAGCCTCCAGTTTTAGTATGGCTAACTAAACCAGTCTTACATACACTTAGATAAATATGTCTTAATTCACAATTTATTTGTGGTGAACCAGGTTAGTATATGTTTGGTTTTCGCAAATATGTGGGAATGTAAATAATTGTAGTCTAATTCTGAAACACCTGTTTTCTTAGTAAAAACAGATATATACACCTGTATTTATTCGTGTATTTTTCCGATAATTAATCATTAACACTCAATGTACATAATTTATATCTGAAATTGTAGAAATTACATTTGTAGATATTGTCCTCATTCAGGTTAACCCTTTTCAACTCCTTGCTCCACTCCTATTCCGGTTTCTTCCTTGTCTGCTTCTCCCTCAGCTGCCTCTCTTCCCGTCTCTCTGTCCTCAGGTGCTTTCCTTTTATTTCTCTTTCCAGCACTCTTTTGTCTCTGGTTCTTCCCGTTTATATAGTGGGGAAGCCCCCCCCCCCCACTTCTAATCTCCCGACCTAAAGATAGCTCCCTTATATGGTTGGTCACATAGCTGATCCTATCACAGACTTAATTCTTACATGTCTCAATAAAAACTACACTACCCAACAGTCTCACTTCCTGTAGCTGCTGTCACGTCCTCACCACCTCATACAGCCGTGTGTCGTCTACAAAAACAAACAATACTCTCTGTGATAAAGGATGTGTAAATTATAAAGTGAAGACAACAATAATAATAGCAATAATACATTTATAAAATGTGATCCAATTGATAATACAAATCAAAAAGTGATGAAAAACAAATAAAAATATACACCCAATTAATAATGTGCCAAAATGAGTGGACAACAGTCACCCTGTGACAGAATACCATACCAATACCATTCTTTATTAGTTAAAGAAATTTAGAGATCTGAAATAAATTACTGCTAAATAAGGCTTTGTGCTCTACAGCTGAACCTTTGCCTTCGCTGATGCACTGTATGTTTTGATTAGAATGATTAATTGAAACAGAGGACACCCAGCTCGACTGGCGAGTATTTGTGACATGATACAGTATGGCAAAGTGGTTTTCACTGCACAGGTGTAGTGGTGATGTGATTACAAAACAGAAGACAGACAACAAAGTTCACAGTCCAAACAATATGTTTATTTATAATCCTGGTCTGGTGACGACAAAGAATAATCCCAGGTAATTCACAGCAATGCGTGTTGCACTGTCTAAACAACAGGTTGCAGTCCTGAAATAATAATACACAGTTACAAAGAATAAACACAGTATAACACACACAAAGACACACACACGATCACAAGTCCAGAGTGAGTGCTAAAGTGCTCATGGTGAAATACAATTTATTCGTGCACAGTTGTGCAGTGTTGTCCGGGTTTAGTGCTGGCTTTTAGCGACAGCTCCGGATCGTGTTAGTCGTCTAATAAGAACAAACAAGTAGATTTTAGACACGACAATAACAAACAAAACACTCATGGTAACTCATAGTACTCCTTTATCGGTTCAGCTTAACCATAACAAAAAGGTCACCTAGCCGCATCACCTTTTGTACCATCAGTCACGCCCCCTTGGTTAGCAAGTGCAACCATTTCTCCGCCAATCAGCGGTTGCCACATCGCTTTCCCTCTGGAGCGATGACTTGGTGTACCATAGCTCCGCCCCTTTTTTTTTAGACGGTCGACTTCCAGCTAACACTTGGAATGAATTGTCTGAACCATCCAGTCCGGGGCATTCTGTTCACTCTGTCCCCTTTACACGGCAATAGGTCGGGAGGGAGATTTATAACCAAGATTCATTCTTTCTCTGTCACATACAGTTATAGAAAATGATTTCACTTTGGAACCCCCACACATAGGAAAAATACAATATCAAATATAATTGCACATATTAAATACTATGGTCCTCATAAGCAATCAAACTTTGTTAAACATGAAGACCAGCTACAGCTCCTCAACTGAACCCGCTGGAGAGACCACTATTTACTGCCTTGATCACCAGAACCTGCAGCTCTGTCACTGGGCACCTGTTTTCTTCACTGATGAATCAAGATTTCAGCTGTCCACTAATATACAACGTGTTCGAGTATGGAGAGTTCAATGAAACTATCTGCTAAATTCAACATTGTTGAATATGACCGATTTGGAGTGGACTCACCTAAGGTGTGGAGAGAAATCTGCATTGGAGGTTGCACAGATCTTGATTTATTTAGGTTGTTGTGAAAGAGGTTTATTTTCCTCAAGTTTACTTTCAGGTTGTAAGTGTTTGTAAGATCTTTAGTAATTGTTGCTTATGGATGGAGGGTGGGGGGTTGTAAAGATTACTGAATATTACCAACAGTTCATATTCCACTCTTATTACTACAGCATAATTATCGGTGCCCTGGAGAACCTTTGTTGTGTGGGAGTATGGCACTGGAGCTTACAAACTGAGGCATGCAGAAAGTTTATCATTGCAACTTCAGCTCTGAAATTAGACAGTTGCCTTTACTGATTTGTGCATAGCTGCTAGAAAGAGATAATGTCTCCCTTGGAAATTGTAAATAAACATTTGAAAACTTTGATTCTATTTAATCTTCCCAGTACATGTCAACTTGCTTACAAAAGTCATCTATTTAGAATGTACATGTACTGGGGCACCCTGTTGTATTTATAAATAAAATACTACTATCTTGCAGGTCTGCTATATCCTAAACACGTTCTTATACTTATTCTTTTAAAATTAATTAAATTAGTTAAGTTAAGTTAGAATGCACAGCATTCCCACTAAGCTTTTTAGATACTGAGAAACTTGCCATTTTGACTGAGAAAGGGTAAATTATCAGTGAAAAACCTTTGGCCACGCATTAAAAATGGGAAGTGAGTCCACTTTCCAAGTCACTTTGATCAGTTTGTTCACAATCACTAACAGATGAAAGCAGCAAATCCTCCGTATCCATATGTTTAGGCTTCCTAAAGCGGAAGCTTAGTTTTTTCTGTGATCCATTCCATTTGTAAACTGTGCCTTTTTTTATAGTCTATCACATCTCTTAGGATTTTTTTTAGTTTATATTCTTTCACCTCATTTTGGAAATTGCCTATTGTATCCTTAATTTTCATTTCCATTTCACTATGGGCTGCAGGGTCTTTTTCTCCCTTAAGGGTTGTTCCAATGTCATTATATCTTGCAAGTTTCTCCTTCTCCAACTTTGTCTATTCTATTGCTACTAACATGAGGCCCAATGCACACTTGTTCAAAATGTGTTCCCATTTCTGTAGAAATTCAACATTTTGTATTCCAAAAGCAGGTGCTTTTTGTATATTATTATTATTTATTTCTTAGGAGACGCCCTTATCATGTAACAATTGTAAGTTGCCCTGGATATCACATTATACAGATATTTTTTTTACATACAATTACCCATTTATAAAGTTGGGTTTTTACTGGAGCAAGCTAGGTAAAGTACCTTGCTCAAGGTATTTCTTTGCTTGGAATATATATATATATATATATATATATATATATATATATATATATATATATATATATATATATATATATATATAAATAGGTGGGCTTCAGTGAGTTACAGGAAAATAATTTCATCTAGGGTTTCTGTGACGTCATAAATTACGAGACCGAAGGTGTTTTCCTGTAACTCACTGAAGAGGCTCGTCTTATTTTGTATAATACATGGATACCCTTGTGATGCTAATATTAAAGAAGACGAGGTTCAGCAGTGCAGTTCGTTTTTTTAAACATAGTGTTTCAGTGCTGTACAGACGTTCTATGTCGCTATCTGTTTAGTTTCTCTGAGATACGAATGTACCAGCTTTACATCATTTTTTTTTAACGTTCTCATTTTGTTGATCATTAATGAACATTTCTGTACTGTGGGTGTTGTCGAGTGATTGAAAATGAGACATTTTGTGTTTGAATTCAATGTGATGGCCTCGAGGATTCGAATGGGTCAAAGTTCAGGTATATTTTCCTCTATTGTGGTATTATGACTTTTTTTTTTTAGAATGGCTCAGGATGCAAATATAGCCTTCATCCATGTTATATATATATATATATATATATATATATATATATATATATATATATATATATATACAGACGTGCTCAAATTTGTTGGTACCCTTACAGCTCATTGAAATAATGCTTCATTCCTCCTGAAAAGTGATGAAATTAAAAGCTATTTTATCATGTATACTTGCATGCCTTTGGTATGTCATAGAATAAAGCAAAGAAGCTGTGAAAAGACATGAATTATTGCTTATTCTACAAAGATATTCTAAAATGGCCTGGACACATTTGTTGGTACCCCTTAGAAAAGATAATAAATAATTGGATTATAGTGATATTTCAAACTAATTAGTTTCTTTAATTAGTATCACACATGTCTCCAATCTTGTAATCAGTCATTCAGCCTATTTAAATGGAGAAAAGTAGTCACTGTGCTGTTTGGTATCATTGTGTGCACCACACTGAACATGGACCAGAGAAAGCAAAGGAGAGAGTTGTCTGAGGAGATCAGAAAGAAAATAATAGACAAGCATGGTAATGGTAAAGGCTGCAAGACCATCTCCAAGCAGCTTGATGTTCCTGTGACAACAGTTGCAAATATTATTAAGAAGTTTAATGTCCATGGAACTGTAGCCAACCTCCTTGGGCGAGACCGCAAAAGGAAAAATCGACCCCAGATTGAACAGAAGGATAGTGCGAATGGTAGAAAAAGAACCAAGGATAACTACCAAAGAGATACAAGCTGAACTCCAAGGTGAAGGTACGTCAGTTTCTGATCGCACCATCCGTCGCTTTTTGAGCGAAAGAGGGCTCCATGGAAGAAGACCCAGGAGGACTCCACTTTTGACAGAAAAACATAAAAAAGCCAGACTGGAATTTGCTAAAATGCATATTGACAAGCCACAATCCTTCTGGGAGAATGTCCTTTGGACAGATGAGTCCAAACTGGAGCTTTTTGGCAAGTCACATCAGCTCTATGTTCACAGAAGAAAGCTTTCAAAGAAAAGAACACCATACCTACAGTGAGACATGGAGGAGGCTCGGTTATGTTTTGGGGCTGCTTTGCTGCGCCTGGCACAGGGTGCCTTGAATCTCAAGACTATCAAGGCATTCTGGAGCGAAACGTACTGCCCAGTGTCAGAAAGCTCTGTCTCAGTCGCAGGTCATGGGTCCTCCAACAGGATAATGACCCAAAACACACAGCTAAAAGCACCCAAGAATGGATAAGAACAAAACATTGGACTATTCTGAAGTGGCCTTCTATGAGTCCTGATCTGAATCCTATCGAACATCTATGGAAAGCTGAAACTTGCAGTCTGGAGAAGGCACCCATCAAACCTGAGACAGCTGGAGCAGTTTGCTCAGGAAGAGTGGGCCAAACTACCTGTTAACAGGTGCAGAAGTCTCATTGAGAGCTACAGAAAACGTTTGATTGCAGTGATTGCCTCTAAAGGTTGTGCAACAAAATATTAGGTTAGCGGTCCCATCATTTTTGTCCATGCCATTTTCATTTGTTTTCTTATTAACAATATTATGTTGAATAAAAAATCAAAAGCAAAGTCTGATTTCTATTAAATATGGAATAAACAATGGTGGATGCCAATTACTTTTGTCAGTTTCAAGTTATTTCAGAGAAAATTGTGCATTCTTCGTTTTTTGTGGAGGGGTACCAACAAATTTGAGCACGTCTGTATATAGTGAGCTTGGAGCTCTGTTTTGGGGTGGCAACCTGACGAAAGACCGGACAAGAGGCAGGAAATTAAGTCTAAGTGAGGGTTTATTTACAGTGAAAAAAAAACACACTTTCAAAAGGGTTGCCAGAAAATAAAAACCTAGCCCACTCACCGGGCCCTAGTCTTAACAGTTGGGCAAGGCTACCCCCCACCCAACCCAAACACAAAACACCGCCTCACACACTCTGGGTTCAGTCATTTGCAAGTCTCCTGGCCTGCCAATTCTACCACTCGCCACCAGGAGGACTCCCAGGTAAGTTTTCCTTTCTAATCTTTGCAATTGTATTATCCGTGCTCAAGGCTGTACACAAACTTTCTTTCTGCTTCCAGGTTTCACCAACGAACAAGGGTGCCCCCAGCAGGTAAGTCCAGGGCAAAGAGGATGAAGTAATCCCAGTGTTTATAAAGAACAAATAAAGAAAACAACAAGGCTCGTTTTCCCCAGCAGAGCAAACTCAAAATACCACGTACTTGTTCCAGCCAACAAATAAAAATAAAAGTCTTGAAATTAACTGTGTTGACTCTCTCTCAAACAGTCCATTACTTGTGGTTCCAACACACAGTTATATACTGCAGGGATTTTTCATCACCGCGTGTCCTGGTGATCCTTTTAAATAGTACACAGTCCTTAAAACAAGCACGATTTGCGCAACTCTAAGCGCTACTCTAAATTAATTACCAATATAAAACAGAAAATAATTGATTGCATAAGTATTCACCCCCTTTGCTATGACACACCTAAATAAGCTCTGGTGCAACCAATTGTCTTTAGAAGTCACATAATTAGTTGTGCAATTAAGGTGTTTCACATGATTTCAGGTTAAATACACCTGTCTCTGGGAGGTCCCACAGTTGGTTAGTACATTTCCTAACAAAAACTACATCATGAAGACGAAGGAACATTCAAAGCAAATCCGGAATAAGGTTATTAAAAAGCACCAATCAGTGGTAGGATATAAGAACATTTCCAAGGCATTGAATATCCCCCGGAGCACAGTAAAGTCCATTATTAAGAAATGGAGAGAATATGGCACAACTGTGAATCTGTCTAAAACAGGCCATCCTCAAAAACTGAGTATCCGGGTGAGAAAGGCACTAGTCAGGGAGGCCAACAAGAGGCCTATGGCAACTCTAAAGGAGTTACAGTCTTCCACGGCTGAGCTGGGAGACACTGTACATATGGCAACAATAGCCCGTGTGCTTCACAAAACTGGCCTTTATGGGAGAGTGGCAAAAAGAAAGCCATTGTTGAAAAAAACTCACATCAAATCTCAGCTAGAGTTTGCCAGAAGGCATGTGGGAGACTCTGAGACCAAGTAGAAGAAGATTCTATGGTCTAATGAGACCAAAATAGAGCTTTTTGGCCTCAACGCTAAGCGCTATGTTTGGCGCAAGCTGAAAGAACACCTGAGAACACCATCCCTACCGTGAAGCATGGTGGTGGCAGCATCATGTGGGGATGCTTCTCTGCGTCAGGGCATGGAAAGCTCGTGAAGATAGAGGGCAAAATGGATGCAGCAAAGTACAGAGAAATCCTGGAGGAAAACCTGCGGAAGTCTGCAAGAGACCTGGGACTTGGGAGAAGATTCATCTTCCAGCAGGACAATGACCCCAAACATACAGCCAAAGCCACACTGGAGTGGCTTAAAAACAAAAAGGTCAATGTCCTGGAGTGGCCCAGTCAAAGCCCAGACCTCAATCCAATTGAGAATATGTGGAAAGAGTTGAAAATTGCTGTTCACCAAAGGTCCTCATCCAACTTGATGGAGCTTGAGCAATTTTGCAAAGAAGAATGGGCAAAAATTGCAGTGTCCAGATGTGCAAATCGACTCATGGCTGTAATTGCTGCCAAAGGTGCCTCTACCAAATATTGACTCAAGGGGGTGAATACTTATACAATCAATTATTTTATGTTTTGTATTTGTAATTAATTTAGAACAATTTGTAGATTTTTATTTTTCACTTTGACATTGACTTTTTTTGTGTTGATCAGTGGCAAAAACTCCTAATTCAATCCATTTTGATTCCATGTTGTAACACAATAAAATGTGGAAAAGTCCAAAGGGGGTGAATACTTGAGAGCCACTGTAACGGCCATCCTCATGAGTGAAATAACCACATTACCCACAATCAGGGCTGCACCTGTACTAGTAATTAACTTAATTCTTTAGTGTTGAAAACATCTTTGTTTTAAACTGTAGTTCTGTGATATTGTAGCTTGCAAGTCCCACAAGTAGCTGCTGCTGCCCTCTCTAGTTTCAGCACTGGCAACACCACCTGTTATAGCTCATGAATGATGCCATTTGCACAACTACCACCAGGGATTCCAGGGCAAGAAAGAACGCTACAGGATATCCTTAATTAGTTTATCAGTTTGACTCAAGGGGGTGAATACTTATGCAATCAATTATGTTTTGTAACTGTAATTAATTTAGAACAATTTGTAGTTTTTATTTTTCACTTTGACATTATGGACTTTTTTGTGTTGATCAGTGGCAAAAACTCCTAATTAAATCCATTGTGATTCCATGTTGTAACCCAATAAAATGTGGAAAAGTCTAAGGGGGGTGAATACTTTTAAGAGCCACTGTAGATATTTCTAATATAAACAAATAGTATTTTACTTGAATCTTAAAGTCTTTGAAACGTAGTACTTATTCTGGAGATGCGTTCATTGTTAAAAAACAAAGTTTGGAATGCAGTTGGTCTTCTTGGAAACATGTAGAATTGCAGGATGTAGAGGCAAGGAGTCTTCTTCAGGATGAAGATACATGCGACACTTGAAAGGGTCCCCATTCAAGCGAAGGCTTTGTGATCGCATCATGGTGAGATGTTTTTGAATCCAAGAGAGAGAGAGAGAGAGTTCATGTGTGCATGACTCCTCGGAAGTGGGGAAGTCCCAAACGGAACTGCAGCACGAAACCATTGTGCACGGAAGCGAGCACCCAGGTGTCCGAGGTGCAAGTGCGCCAGTATTGCAGCTGTTGTGCGGTGAAAGGATGGGTCTGAGGCCACAAGCCTTCAGGGCCCCTGCTGGGACGGAGCACTCCGAGGCGGCTGCCTAGGGCGACGGCCCTGGAATTGCCTCCTGGAACACTGTTGCGTGAACACACTACGCCCAGCATTCCTTGTGCTCTGTGGAGGGGCTCAATTTCCCATCACTGCTGTGGCCTGTAGGCGATGCCGTGAGCACTGGGGTAACGTATGCACCAAGACGCTATACGCACCGAGTGCACTGGGCAATGTATGCACCGAAGCACCGAAGTACCACAGGCTGAGCGTGCACCGGGGTACCGAAGCACCTGGGGGCAGCTGAAGCAGCGGTGCCTGCCCAAACCACCTGTAGTCACACACTGGTCAGTGTGTAGCGTATACCAGGGGACACAAACGCCGAAGCCACGGGGCGAATTTGTGGATGGAGTACAACACAATAATACAATAACAACAATATTACAGGGGAGCACTGAAAGGCAAGGGAACTGCAGTGGACTCAAAGCTCTTTTTCACAATACGCTCAGATACCAACACAGAGGGTATTACCTTACCATCTTTTAAGGCAAAATGAGAAATGGCTTCCTCAGTATGACGATTTTAATTCCTCGGTAGGCGGGACCGAGGGCGTCATCCCAGGAAGGGGCCTATCGGCAGCTCTGATATAGAGAGCTCAGAAAATACCAACCAATAGGCAGGCATATCCCATACGTAATGTTGTTGGTGGTCAAATTGAAAGGGAACTGTACTCTTGTCACCTTGTAAGGACACTCACATAAAACACTTTTACTTTTTACTTTTACATACCATCTTGTTCCTTGTAGGGATTAAAAGTAAAAAAAAAGCATATTATATATATATATATATATATATATATATATATATATATATATATATATATATATATATATATATATATAATTATGGGTTGGTATACACCAAAGTAATTTTCCTACAGCCAGATTAATAACTAATCATAAACAGCATGGGAATAAAAATAGAATTTAATGTAGATGCTTTGAAACGGTTTCCTGTTCACAAAAGAAAGCAGTGACATGTACCATTATTTATTGACACGGAAATAAAGTACAATCAAATTATAAAGAAAAAATAAACCAAACAGACTGTAATACAGCAGGGGATTAATAAAGGAGAGACAGAGCAGCACAGCTCAATAAATAAAATGACACTCTTTAAAGCCCCCTCTGCCTTCCTTGGGGCTATTGTAATTATGAACATCAGGTGTGACTACTACTGACAACACAGCCTGTCCAGACTAAACTCCTTTGACTTTGTAAATGTCTACATTGAAAAGTTTGCTGAGGACATACTCTTAGGTAAGATAATATATACTGTCTGGCCACTTTATTAGGATGCATCTATCCCAGATTTACATTTGGCATTGCCCTGGTGTGGGGCATGTTGGTATACTTTGCTTTCCTTCATTACTCCAGAAGGGTGAACAAATGATGTAGGTTATTCAAGCATATTTGCATATCAGATCTACCCAACAATGGTGCTGTTGTACCCTGATGGTGATTTCAATATAATAATGCCCCAATTTGAGGACTTCATCCATCTTCCGTGGTCACCACAATCCCCAGATCTCAATCAAATTGAGCAAGTTTGGGATGAACAATGGGTGCGTATCATTGTTCATCCCAATGGTACACACCCACTGCGTAGATCTTTGTAGATCTGCAACCAAGTCTGTTCTTAACAACTGTCTGCGTGACCTTAGCAGACAGGTCATGCAGGTACCTGCGCTGACGGAGCAGCTACAAAAAGTGGCTGCGAGAGAACAGATGCTCATGAAAACAAAGGAGTTCTGAAAAATCAAGAGGCATATGCAAAAATTGCAGTTATGTTTAAGCCTAGCTGTATTTTCTAACTTGATATTTAGGCTATTGTGTTGATGGAAATTCCTTGTTACAATCATTATGATTAATCTTACAGCACCAGTGTCTCTCTCAAGTAGAGAGAAATTCACAGTACTGTAATGCGAACATTTTTAATATCAGAATGATGCACCTCCCTGGCCTCCTCAAAGGAGCCTCCACTGCCTGGGAATGTTCCATACCAATGCACATTTTGAAGTTCCTTATTGAAATTATGGCCCAATTTTGTACTTACGTTTTAAAAGGTAATAAATACATATTCAGTGCTTGCAAATGTCTCACTTGGTTTGAGACTATCAGGAATTAGCTGCTTTATGACTGCATGGACACATTTAAGATTTAACAGCAATTTTGGCTGCTGAGATGACGCTTTTAAGTGTAGTACTCTCAGTGGCAGATGACATGTTTGGACCACAGGTTTTAATTGGAGGAGCCCAATTAGTTTTCTTTTTTCCCTCAGGGCAGGCAAATCTGTCATGAATTCCTATCTGCTATTAACCACAGTACTGGAAATCACATAGTCTGATCCCTTGTTTTAATTGGAGGAGCCACTCACACACTCCCAGCCCCTGCTGAAGTATGCAAGATTGGTATGACAGAGTGTATTGCCTGACCAGGGGTCTTTATTGCTGGCCCTGTACTTTTCAGTAACTGTGGTAGTTCACTCACACGGACAAAGTAAAAATCTGGATTGGGCTATAAAAGTCACAACATATCTACCTCAACAGGAAGTAGCATTCTGTGGTCACGATGAAACACCAGATTCACTTAATAGGGGAAACTACAGGGAACTTAAAGAAATAATTGCTTGCAATTGCTGCTCACACTGAACAAGCAACTATATTTACTAGGATGTCAAAAACATACAGAATTACATGATTTAATCCATCTCCATTACTGTGCTAGAAGAGATCAAGAAAGAAATGAATGAAGCTCCTTTTGTTGCATGGCAGATTGAGGAAACAACTGAAATCGCTTCAGGGCTGCACTGTAACACCTTCATACAAAGGTAGGCTCCTCTGACACAGACCTGTTTTTGCTTACATGAGTCCCAGAATGTGTAAAATTACCCTGTTTCTTAGCAAAAAAGGTTACCACCTTTGGCTTGATAAACAAGCCAAAGGTGTACCGTATGATTCACTTTTTTCATATAGTAGGGATCTTGATATATCGGCAACTGCAAAAAAAAAAAAAAAAAAACTCATTGGAGACTTGTCTTAAAGGCACTTGCATACATTTTTAAAAATGTTTTGTGGTGCTTGACATATACAGGGTGATTAGAAAGTAAGTTTACCACATCAGTGCGCCGTATCGCATGTGGTAGACTTACTTTCTAAATCAAATTTGTTGGTACCCCTCCACAAAAAATAGAAATCAGACTTTGCTTTTGATTTTTTATTCAACATAATATTGTAAATAATAAAACAAATGAAAATGGTATGGACAAAAATGATGGGACCGCTAACCTAATATTTTGTTGCACAACCTTTAGAGGCAATCACTGCAATCAAACAGGTAGTTTGGCCCACTCTTCCTGAGCAAACTGCTCCAGCTGTCTCAGGTTTGATGGGTGCCTTCTCCAGACTGCAAGTTTCAGCTCTTCCCATAGATGTTCGATAGGATTCAGATCAGGACTCATAGGAGGCCAGTTCAGAATAGTCCGATGTTTTGTTCTTATCCATTCTTGGGTGCTTTTAGCTGTGTGTTTTGGGTCATTATCCTGTTGGAGGACCCATGACCTGCGACTGAGACAGAGCTTTCTGACACTGGGCAGTACGTTTCGTTCCAGAATGCCTTGATAGTCTTGAGATTTCATTGTGCCCTGCACAGATTCAAGGCACCCTGTGTCAGGCGCAGCAAATTAGCCCCAAAATATTACCGAGCCTCCTCCATGTTTCACTGTAGGTATGGTGTTCTTTTCTTTGAAAGCTTCATTTTTTCGTCTGTGAACATAGAGCTGATGTGACTTGCCAAAAAGCTCCAGTTTTGACTCATCTGTCCAAAGGACATTCTCCCAGAAGAATTGTGGCTTGTCAATATGCATTTTAGCAAATTCCAGTCTGGCTTTTTTATGTTTTTCTTTCAAAAGTGGAGTCCTCCTGGGTCTTCTTCCATGGAGCCCACTTTCGCTCAAAAAGCGACGGATGGTGCGATCAGAAACTGACGTACCTTCACCTTGGAGTTCAGCTTGTATCTCTTTGGCAGTTATCCTTGGTTCTTTGTCTACCATTCGCACTATCCTTCTGTTCAATCTGGGGTCGATTTTTCCTCTTGCGGTCGCGCCCAGGGAGGTTGGCTACAGTTCCATGGACCTTAAACTTCTTAATAATATTTGCAACTGTTGTCACAGGAACATCAAGCTGCTTGGAGATGGTCTTGTAGCCTTTACCTTTACCATGCTTGTCTATTATTTTCTTTCTGATCTCCTCAGACAACTCTCTCCTTTGCTTTCTCTGGTCCATGTTCAGTGTGGTGCACACAATGATACCAAACAGCACAGTGACTACTTGTCTCCATTTAAATAGGCTGAATGACTGATTACAAGATTGGAGATATGTGTGATACTAATTAAATAAACTAATTAGTTTGAAATATCACTATAATCCAATTATTTATTATCTTTTCTAAGGGGTACCAACAAATGTGTCCAGGCCATTTTAGAATATCTTTGTAGAATAAGCAATAATTCATGTCTTTTCACAGCTTCTTTGCTTTATTCTATGACATACCAAAGGCATGCAAGTATACATGATAAAATAGCTTTTAATTTCATCACTTTTCAGGAGGAATGAAGCATTATTTCAATGAGCTGTAAGGGTACCAACAAATTTGAGCACGTCTGTATATACTGTATATATTAGATAGATAGATAGATAGGTAAATAGATAGATAGATAGATAGATAGATAGATAGATAGATAGATAGATAGACACAAAAAACTACATTTTACTAACGGTAGGAGCTGACAATTCCAAAAAAGACAGAAATTGTCAGGTAAGTCCACCACTGCGTCCTTACCTGACCCATGTTCTGACAAGGCTTTCCAGCACACACTGCTTAATTGGTTGACTGTGAGCAATTTATTACGTGATTTTTGTGTTCGGAAACAAACCCTCAAACATTTGGTAATATTCACATACCAAATGTGCACATCATGCACATTATATTGTTTGTAATACGTTATCGTAAATAATATATTAATATTACGACTAAAGATATTTTATGCTTATGTTTTAAAGTTTATATAATGCATATAAGCTAAATATATACTGACTAATATCTTGGCTGTACATTTTTAAAAGAGACAGTCGGAGTGGGTGGCGTCAGACCAGAAGCAGGAAATAAACAGACAGAGATGTGTGGTTTGGTGAAGCTGAGCGAATGCTTTCGCTCAGCATTTAATAAACAGAACAGAAAATAAAAGGTTGGAACACAAAACAGGACACGGCACTATACGCCAAAATAAATAGACAAACAAAACGTACTAAAACACTTAAACAGACAGACGAACAAACACGGTGAGTGAAAAACACTTATATTTACGCTTTACTTGGTTTTACTTTCTCCTTCTCTCTCTCCCGTTCTCCACTCACCGAACACCCAACCTCGAGTGAATGAAAATGTGTCTATATATACTGTTGTGCTGGGATTCAATTACTAATTAATTATTCACTTGAATCCCAGGACGTGAATTCATTACATGCAACCCCGTGCTCACATATTACATTTAACCAGCACGTGAAGTGATCTGTGCTCTCCTCGTGCCTAAATACAAATCTACATTTTTAAATCACACGTGAAACACAGACCCGTTTATATCCCGTGTACCAATCTATACACCAACATTAACACACGCACGCAACATACAACACATAACACACAATTGCACACAGGGGCGGGGCACATTGCCACAAAGAGGTACAATTTAATTCATTGCTATATCAACTTCTGGATATCCCATTGGAGATAGCGCTGTCAATCATTGAACTGCATCCAGAGTTTAGCTTCACATACTGAGTTAAGGTTTTGGATGGGACAATCCCACTTTTGGACCACCAGAACCTTTCTTGGGACGGTCATTTCGTTCCGTTTTTTCCCCTGAGCATCGTCGCTCGTAACAGAATATTGCATTTTCATGCAGGCTGCTGTGTTGCTACCATATCTAACGTATTACAGTACAATGAGACTTGCTGTGACTAAAGGGAAGATTGAACGACCAGCAGCAGTAAAAAGTGACTGCAGAGCATCGTGTAGATCTGGAGAATTACTGAACAGTCAACACTCATATTTGCAACCAATCACAGATAATTGCAGGTGGGTTTATCCACTGACTGCTACTAAAACGAACAGGCAGCTTTCCTCGTCATTATCATCACTCTCGCTGCGTGAAGAGGTTAGACTACTGTAGTCTAACAATAACGGCTGATACAGGTACCATTGTATTGTGTTGGAATTATTCTCTTTATCCATGATATTTGTATATCTGCATGCAAACGGCTTTGCTTTGTGTGTAGTTACAGGCGACAATTGCAGTAATCAACGCTGTCATGTCACATCACCGTGCCATGTTTACAATGCAGTAGAAATAAGTAGAAATAAGTCTATATTCACTTTCGGTTCACCACAGGTACCCTCTAAGAAACGTATGTTAGTGAATAATACAAAATAATTTATGAACTAGTTATTTTCACATTAGTGAAATTCTGTTGTGCATTAGTTTCATAACATTTTTTATTTCTTTAAGTATACATTTTATGTTGTTTTTAGCAATAATGAAATACAATAGTTTCAGGTCTCCAGGTGCCCATTTAATTTCTTAAAAAAATATTTACAGTGATAGTTGAGTACTGTATATGATACAAACAGGTTAAAACCATTACAAAAAAAGAATCACATCCTTGTTTCATTTTACCTTTCTTCTTTAAAAAATATCTAAATAAGCTGCTTAGAGGGGATATATCTCTTTTTAATTTGGTGACCCCTTAGTTTTATTTCTGTGTTAAATGTATTATAGAGGTATACTTTATCTTGCAAAGTTTAAGAAAAAATAGAGACAAAGATTAATGTTATGTGTTGCATATGTGTGATAGCTATATAAGGTATTTTTTTTAGTTAATAGAAGAAAAACAACACATAGATAAAAACATGTCAGGCCTCAAATTACTGGGGGCTGGAGGTGGGGTCGAGCCCTTTAAGCTTCTCCAAATAGGCTTATTTTTAAATTTCCTTTTTAACATGTTTTAAGTTGACAGGTTTTACTTAAAACAGAAAGGAACCTTTAAAAACATGTTAATTGTATGATGACATTTCCTACCTTGTCTATGCAGTTTTGCATTTCTCTTTGCATTTTACATAGGCTAATGCTTAATAAATAGTATTCCTTTCTTAAGTAAAGAAGACAAAATTTCATTTGATCAAAAATGGAATGCGATTTAATCTTATTACACCGTGATCCATGTCTCAGCATATACCGTTGACTCAAAAAAATAAACTCCAGCCAAGATCAGCACAGAAATTAGCCTTTGTAAAATGTGTACTTATCAAATTTAGATTGTCAGAAGATGCTTTCTCATGTTCATTGATTGGTAGCAAAAAATGGAACAGTTGTAAGTGATGCCTAAAAATGGCTTTAGAGAATGGGCAGAATGCTACCTGCTAAAAGCAAAAAACAATTGATTTCCATTACATGAGAGTAGGTATTATAACTTCATGCTGCTATTGGACTCAGCTCTCGCCAAGATAAGCACCAACTAAGACATAGCTTCTTTTACTGTAAACTAATGTGATCCATCTGCGTTTCCTTCCATATGATGATGTAGATATCCTTCTGCCTGGTGATGATGGATGAAGTGTAATGCTGGCTTCAGGGATCAGCCTATTTTGCCTCACTGGTGCATTAGCACACAGCAAAGTAGACAATAGTGAGTGGGAGATCTGCCTCAGAGATAAAGAATTACAAAAGAAGTCTGAACACTGTGGCTCCTCTTCTGTGTCAAAATATCTTAAGGCTCTTAAAGTAATATATTTTAAATAGTCTAACATGATAATGCATGAAATGCAGTTTAGTGGGGATTTTATTTTTTCTTGTAGTCTTCTGAATTGTACACAGAGCAACTGCTTGCCATTTAATTAATACATTTCAATTGTAATACAGATCAATTATCATTTATTTATATATTATTATTTAATTATTTAGCAGACGCTTTTTTCCAAAGCAACTTACAGAAATTAAACAAAATATAATATATAAATGAGTCTTAAATTGAAAAATAAAATAGAAAAAGAAACATATGGAAAGAAATGGCAGATGGAAAGCCACAGCAGTAATACAAAAGCAAACTAAGAATTATAAATATTTAAAACACACAACTAACTTACTAATAAAATAACACAACATAGCAACACAGAAACACCCGAGAACAGCCCCAAAACCGCCAGTGACCTTTCACCGATGTCCTTACACGATTATACTGGGTGATTTTGAAATGATATACTCCGTCTGAATAATTGGTTCTTGACATTTCTAAATTAAGGTGTATCTGTTAGCATGCTGTAAATGAGCATCAGAAATACTGTCATCATCAGATAAATTATTTTATCAATCATTAACTTCCACTGGTAAATCGCTACATGATTATAAAATGCACAAATAATTTACATGTCTCATGTCTGTAGTAGTTATAAAGAATGGTTTGAGCATTTAAAATAACACTGCATTTTGAAAGTAAACAGAAAGTTTTATTTTATTCCAGTCTGCAAATCACAATGTTGGGGAATGTAAGGGTGAGGTGAAAGGATAACAGTTGTATTAATACATTAGAAGTGTAATTACTTTATTAAACATGTTTTACTTGTTAGAGCTACTTATAGGTTATCTGAACAGTGCCAGATATCTGAATGGAGCAATATTACTGATCTCTTCGTTTCTCAGTTTGTTGCTGTTAAAAGATGCTGTGTCTGCGCTCCAGTCGAGCGGACAGGCTGTGATTGGCTGACTCGGCAGTTGCAGGTGCAGCATTGGTTGCTTTTGTCGATGCAAAGTATGATTGGCTGGTTTTAGTGGATAATAAAATCAATTTGGACCAGCTGTGTCTTTGTTTAGTATTTACTGTCCAGTAGTGAACTATGCTTAAAAATACAGCAAGAATAAAAGAAAAAGCCAGTAGTTTCGCTGATTGACTTTAAATTTGATTCAGAGGTGATGCGGTGACATTTCAGCAGGCATCTACTTAAGCAATAGAACCCAAAGAAGAGGGCTTTATCGTCTTGTCATGAAATGTCCAGAGCCAGGCAATACAGTAACCACAATAGCAGCTAGTCTCCGGTTTGAATGACGAATTGAAGAAATCAAATAACTGGAGGCTGTGTGGTCCAGTGGTTAAAGAAAAGGGCTTGTAACCAGGAGGTCCCCGGTTCAAATCCCACCTCAGCCACTGACTCATTGTGTGACCCTGAGCAAGTCACTTAACCTCCTTGTGCTTCGTCTTTCGAGTGAGACGTAGTTGTAAGTGATTCTGCAGCTGATGCATAGTTCATGCACCCTAGTCTCTGTAAGTCACCTTGGATAAAGGCGTCTGCTAAATAAACTAATAATAACTGGATGCAGTCTGATTACTTTCTGCAACTTTATTTCAGCATATCACAGTAACAACACAGGCAACGCGCTCTCTTCTCGCTAGGAAGGAGGCTTTGACTTTATGAACGCACACTGTGAACAAGTTAGTAAACAAACAGCACAATCAGGATTAACACATACTGTAGACAACTAGATATTTTTTATTTTAACTTTATTTTTTTATTTAGCTAATAAACGTTAGGACCTAACAGCAAATTAAATATTGAAACTTACACAAATAAACGAACATGCACTTGAATCTAAATTAAAAAATAATAAAAGTTAGCTGTACTTTTATTCTTCACATGTTTTACAAGCCATTTTGCTTTTTTTGTACGAGGTACCTGAACTGAAGAACAGCTCCATGTAAGTAGAAGTTTCTTTTTGTATTATTTGGCAATTTTGTGATGTAAAAAGTACAATTAATATTTGCTTAAATGAGAATATGCCCATTGAATGTATTTCTGAGATGACTCTAACAAGAGGTTACCCTTGAGAAACTCATTGATTACCAGAGAAATTTGTTTTGAGAAAATCCCCTGCTGTGAAGATCGGCTAGGCTTGACTTTGTTAAGAACATTCAGATTGTTACCAGAACTAAGTATCGACAATAAATTCCTAGCTACGAGACATTGTGTCCCTGAATGTGTATTCAATACGAAATCTGGTCAAAATGGTGTCATACTGCCATCTGGTAGATGATTGAGATGGTTCAGTTTGTAATTAAAATACATTGGCTTTGCTGGTGATTCATGTTAACTGTTATAAAAACAGTATTCTTGTGAACTCATAAATTTACATTCAAAATGTAGGGTATTAAAAGCCTTACTTAATCACAAAACATTAAGTAATTTATCATTCAGGAAATGGATTAAAATCTAATTAATTCATTAGAATGTTAATTATGGGACTTGCATGATTTATTTTGGTACTGTATAGTGTCGAATCACAGCAGGAAAATAGCAATGCGATTATTAAGTAAAGATTAATAACTTAGGAAAGTTCTTTCACAAAAGAGTGTTTTTAACTGAATGCATTTTCTGTGATTTACAACCCAGTTATTTGAATGAAGATGGGGAGGTGTCTTTTTGATGAAGTTATGATGTAATCTGCTTACATTCAAAACAACCAATAAAATGACCTGATGGAGGGTTTACCAATGGAATGACTATATGAATATATATATATATATATATATATATATATATATATATATATATATATAGTAACACAGCAGGGAGGGGGTTAAAGCCTCCCTGAGTGGAAAACATGTGCAGAATGCACATTTGTTTAATTTAATTGTTTTACTTTATTGTTTAATTGATTTGTTAATTGTTTTATTATTAATTATCCCCTGCACCTGGTAGCTATTGTTAAATTAAAACCAGGTGCAGGGTATTTAAGAGAGGCAGCTAGTCTGCTCAAGGCTGCTGTGGAGAAGGAGGCAGAAAGGTGTGCTCTGCTTCCTGGCAGTCATGAGTTAAAGTAAGTGCTGTATAAAACCAGTGTGTTTTGTAAGGACGGGGAAACAGCGTAGCTGTCCCGTGTTAGCAGCGGTGGGACCACCAAATGTAAAAGAACTTCACCCACTCGGGTTCGTTGCCCCTTTAAAAATAGACCCAACACGACAGAAATGGATTTTAAGCGCTAGTGCGCTATGTTTAATAAACACAAAAATCAAACAAAACACACAAAATAAACACCTAGCTCTGTACGAGCACTAACTAACACACAGGAACACCCTGGCTAACACGGGACAGCTACACTGTTTCCCCATCCTTACAAAACACACTGGTTTTATACAGCACTTACTTTAACTCATGACTGCCAGGAAGCAGCGCACACCTTTCTGCCTCCTTCTCCACAGCAGCCTTGAGCAGACTAGCTGCCTCTCTTAAATACCCTGCACCTGGTTTTAATTTAACAATAGCTACCAGGTGCAGGGGATAATTAATAATAAAACAATTAACAAATCAATTAAACAATAAAGTAAAACAAATTAAACAAATGTGCATTCCGCACATGTTTTCCACTCAGGGAGGCTTTAACCCCCTCCCTGCTGTGTTACAATATATATATATATATGTATATATATATATATATACACACACACACACATGTTCATCATTTAAGGTATATAAATGATGAACATTGACAAAATGTTTTTGGTTTCTTTTTAATCACTCGTTCATTCATCCTTGACCATGACACGCTTGAGTGACTATATTCACTTAATCACCTAATTAGTGAGATAGTTGATTGGACACTGGATATGGAGTGATTTCAGCTGTTGAATTGCAAGCTTGAATAAACGCAATAAAGAAAATCACAGAAAAAAAAAACCAATATGCCACGTCTATCAAGAGAGCAGCGCCTTTGTGCAATTGGCATGTTGGAGGATGGACTAGGTCAGCGTACTGTGGCTCACCGTCGTGGGTGCTCACAGCCAGCAATTTCAAACCTGGCGGAAAAGTATAACCAGACACACTCTGTCAATGACAGGCCACAAACTGGGAGACCAAGAGTCACAACACCTGCCCAAGATCGACAGATCATTTTGCAGCATCTTCGTGATGTCAGTTGTTAATCAGCACGATAAAAAGTCACTGCACCTGCTCTAAAACAGAGTTTGTTTTTGCGATTTAGTAGTTTATTTGATTACATGATGTTAAATAAAATATCGAACTTATGTTCATATAGTTTCTTTTTTTTTTTTTTAAATTATGGCTCCATCCTAACATTCTAGGTGATGCAAAACTTTTGACAATATATGTAATTGATATTCGAGTACATAAACTATGGTGTGGTACTGACAACTACTGTACTGTACCATTCAATTTTTCTACAATACTGTATACCGCTCACGTGTGCCTGTGTGCGGACTAGCGGTATCACATCGTGAAAATGCCCATCGGTGCCATGCTGCTCGTGTGTCCCTGGGTTAAGTCTGCTGTTCTAAAATAAGCAAAGAGGAGAAGAAAATAGTCCCCATTGTCTGCTCTGCTGTAGTTTCTTTGTACAAACCTAATATGGGTGGGGTAGACCTAAGTGATATGCTGACACACTTGTATAGTTAAAAAAAAACCATTAAAAAAAAAAAAAAAAACATGAAAAATGAAATAGAGTTAAAACAAATAAAAATTACAATGAACTGTGCTGTAACATTGACGTATAAAGGCAGTAAGACCCTCAACATCGGGCAATATGTATTTATAATACTTGTCTATTAATTCTGGCATAAAACATATTGTTTCATATTTTATTGCTATTGTATGAACATGTAAAGCTCAATAATATTGCGCCAGTTTTTTTTACCCTTTTTGAGCAAGGGGATACCCATTTGGCACCTATTTTTATGTATTGTTTTGCAAAATAAAAATATAAATTATGCAATGTACCTTTTTTTCACCAATCTTTCAGAACATTTTAGCATGACAGATTCAATGTGTGCCCTATAAAGGGTTAAAAAAAATCCTTGCATCTTTTTGTAAGAATAGATGTACGTTATTTTTGTTCTCTCAGCAAACATTACTTTAATGACCCATGCTAACATTGAGTTTGACACCCAAGCAGTCAAGAGGAGTATTCACACAGATCATAAATTCCTACAAATCTCCTTTAAACCAACATATGCTTGGCTTTTCTTATATTGCTTTATCTATTTCTCAAACATAGCAATCATGCAAGTCGATATCATGGACAAATTAGATGGGAATATTGAATAAAGTTATAAATAGGTTTTAACTATCCAGAATCTTTCTATTAAGGATCTAACAGTTTGAGATCATTCTGCTGTTATCTTTGATATATTATTGCCAGCATCGATAAAACAGCCCCCACACCGTATTAAAACTAGAACTTTAAATGCATCAACAGCTGATAAGTTCCTGGAAGTTTTGACTGTTCCAGTGTTCACCCATTCAGGAGAAGTTGGGGAGCTGGTGGATAGTTATAACACAACTCTTACAAATACACTCAATAGTATTGCACCTTATAAAACTAAATGATCAACAAAAAGATTTTCTCCCTGGTTTAATGAAACCACACACATACACAAATGTATTTGTTGTAAAGTAGAATGTAGATGGAGAGCTACTGGACTCCAGGTACACTATCTTAATTGGAAAGACAGTGTTTCTAAATATAGGGCTCCACTGTCTCAAGCTAGATCAGTTTAAACAGGAATGACCCAAGATTTCTCTTTGAGTCAATAGCAAAATTAACAACTACTCAAATCGGAATGTGTTACACAGAATACTCTCAGTAAGCTGTGACGAGTTTATGAAATCACTTTAATAAAAAAGTGACTGACATTAGAAATCAGATTAGTAACTCTGTATTAAATTAAGACTTGTCAGCAAACAAAATTACTGATACTGAACCGAAACAGATCCTTGAGTTTTTTCCTTGACGTCTGAAGTAGAGCTGGATTCCTTATTTAGAAAAGTGAAACCCACAACTTGCACATTTAGATCCTATTCCTACCATACTTTTAAAAGAGATATATCCAAAAATAAATACCAGTTTTAAATATTATTAACAGTTCTCTTTTATCAGGCATTGTCAGACTCCTTTAAGACTGCAGTAGTAAAACCTCTTCTTAAGAAGCCCACCCTTGATCCCACTGCTCCTAATAATTACAGACCTATTTCCAATCTCCCTTTTCTGTCCAAAGTGTTAGAGTAGTGGCTGGTCAACTCAACAACCAAACGAGCAAGATGGGCTGAATGGCCTCCTCTCGTTTGTAAACTTTCTTATGTTCTTATGTTCATAGCTTACACAGACACTCGAGCATTTTCATACTACTTTTTTAAACTAATTTATTTCAACCCTTCACATGTTTATCTTGATTTTTTTTTTACCATGATTATCATATAAATGATCATGATAACCATGGTAAAGTTTCATAAAGCACCATTAAGCAACTTGATTATCATTATAAATTATAATAATGGTAAAAGCACCACGATTATCATAATAATAATGATAAATTTACCATGGTGTTTAACACTTTACCATGATTATCATGATATACTATCATGATAACCATGGTAAAAGCACCATGGTTATCATAATAAATTATCAAGATACTCATGGTAAAGTGTTGAAAACACAATGGTAAATAATAAAAAAAAAAGTTCAACGGCAGTCTGAAGTATTTTATTTTAGTAATGTTTAGTTTTAGAGAAAGTGAGTATTTTCAATAGACTACTTGGGGAGACTACATTATATGAAAAAAGTTAAGAAATAAAATGTAAGTATTAATAAATATTTTTTTGAAGATCCAAGCCCACTTTTTTGTTTTAAAAAATAAATTAACAAGCGCGGTATTCATGTGAAGATCACAACCGAGAGTATACAGTAACATACAATCTGTACATTTACATGCTCGCTCAGCTACAAAATACAAATCTCATTCGCTGACCTACTACAGGGTAGTCGTGGTCGCTCGGGTATATTGTGAGAAGTGTTGAATTTAAATCAAGGGAAGTAATGTTAAAACTTTACAATGCATTAGTAAGACCTCACCTAGAATATTGTGTTCAGTTCTGGTCACCTCGTTACAAAAAGGATATTGCTGCTCTAGAAAGAGTGCAAAAAAGAACAACCAGAATTATCCCGGGTTTAAAAGGCATGTCGTATGCAGACAGGCTAAAAGAATTGAATCTATTCAGTCTTGAACAAAGAAGATGATGCAGCGATCTGATTCAAACATTCAAAATCCTAAAAGGTATAGACAATGTTGACCCAGGGGACTTATTTGACCTGAAAAAAGAAACAAGGACCAGGGATCACAAATGGAGATTAAAGGGGCATTCAGAACAGAAGATAGGAGGCACTTTTTTACACAGAGAATTGTAAGGGTCTGGAACCAACTCCCCAGTAATGTTGTTGAAGCCGACACCCTGGGATCCTTCAAGAAGCTGCTTGATGAGATTCTGGGATCAATAAGCTACTAACCACCAAACGAGCAAGATGGGCTGAATGGCCTCCTCTCGTTTGTAAACTTTCTTATGTTCTTACATAGCTACTCGCATATTTGTATTTTCAGTGCATGACTGTGGCAAAGTGCCCCGCCCCTGTGTGCATTTGTGTGATCTGTGTTGTATGTTGCGTGCGTGTGTGTGTTAATGTTGGTGTATAGATTGGTACACGGGATATAAACGGGTCTGTGTTTCACGTATATTTAAAGTGTAGATTTGTATTTAGGCACGAGGAGAGCACAAATCACTTCACGTGCTGGTTAAATGTAATATGTGAGCACGGGGTTGCACAGAATTAATTCACGTGCTGGGATTCAAGTGAATGATTAATTAGTAATTGAATCCCAGCACAACAGTATATATAGATGCACATTTTCACTCAGTCGTGGTTAGGTGTTCGGTGAATGGAGAACGGGTGAGAGAGAAGGAGAAATACATTTAAATATCAATTGCTATTACGTGCTGGTAGGACCAGCACGATACTTGTTTATTTAAAACTCACCGTGTTTGTTTGTGGGTCTGTCCGTTTACTGTATAGTCCGTTTTGTTTGTCTTTTTATTTTGGCGTGTAGTGCCGTGTCCTGTTTTGTGTACCGTTTAAAACCTTTTTATTTGTTAATAAACGCTGAGTGCAGCCATTGCACTCAGCTCATCACAACCACTGTCTCTGTATTCCTTCCGCTTGGGCTCCTCCCATTTGGGCTGTGGATGCTCAGGCTCCTCCCATTTGGGCTGTGGAGGCAAAACCAGCAGGCATTCACCCTCTGCTGGTGGAGATGGGGACAGCAGGTACTCACCCTCTGCTGGTGGAGATGGGGACAGCAGGTACTCACCCTCTGCTGGTGGAGATGGGGACAGCAGGTACTCACCCTCTGCTGGTGGAGATGGGGACAGCAGGTACTCACCCTCTGCTGGTGGAGATGGGGACAGCAGGTACTCCTCTGCTGGTGGTCCTGCTACCTGGGCTGCTGTTCCATTTATGGTTGCCTCCAGGTAGTTGAGGACAAACTCCACACCCTCCTCCAAGGTGTTTGGGGTGTGTTCCTGCTGATATGCCTCCCATCTCTCTCTGTCCATCATCCACAGGACCCGGACGACTATGGGCAGAGACTGGGCCTCCAGCCCAGCATTCTCCAGGACCCAGCCCCGCAGTTTGATGGCGTCTTCTGCCATTGACTTTTTTCTTCTTTTTTTTTTTTTTTCCCCCCAAAAACAATATTTGTAATCCTTTATATATATATATATATATATTTTTTAATCCAGACCCCTCCTGGTCTGACGCTTGGAGGCGCGGCTATCCCACGAAGACACCACGTGTCACAAAGACGGCCAGAGTGGGTGGCGTCAGACCGGAAGCAGGAAGGAATACAGAGACAGTGGTTGTGATGAGCTGAGTGCAATGGCTGCACTCAGCGTTTATTAACAAATAAAAAGGTTTTAAACGGTACACAAAACAGGACACGGCACTACACGCCAAAATAAAAAGACAAACAAAACGGACTATACAGTAAACGGACAGACACACAAACAAACACGGTGAGTTTTAAATAAACAAGTATCGTGCTGGTCCTACCAGCACGTAATAGCAATTGATATTTAAATGTATTTCTCCTTCTCTCTCACCCGTTCTCCATTCACCGAACACCTAACCACGACTGAGTGAAAATGTGCATCTATATATACTGTTGTGCTGGGATTCAATTACTAATTAATCATTCACTTGAATCCCAGCACGTGAATTAATTCTGTGCAACCCCGTGCTCACATATTACATTTAACCAGCACGTGAAGTGATTTGTGCTCTCCTCGTGCCTAAATACAAATCTACACTTTAAATATACGTGAAACACAGACCCGTTTATATCCCGTGTACCAATCTATACACCAACATTAACACACACACGCACGCAACATACAACACAGATCACACAAATGCACACAGGGGCGGGGCACTTTGCCACAATGACATAAAGCATTTTTAAAGAAAATAAAGGAAGTGCCTAACCAAATGTGATTTACATCCATTTCCAAGATTTCATAGACTTTTGTTCAAATTCATGTTTTTCGCGATTTCCATGACCTCCTTGACAAAATCATAGCCTTAATCATAGTATTCTGATTAAGGTTTGATAAAATAATAATGTTAATCATAATAGTAATAATTAGGCAGTCATTGTACAGAAGAAAAACTTGAGAGTCGCAAGAGACGCCAATGCCAGGTTGGCAAGTGCAATAAAAATAAAACTTCAGACAGCTGTGCCCTGTGCAGAAAGGCGGCGTGGAGAAGTGCATTATCTATGTTGATTGCGAACAGCCTTAGACTCAAGGTAAAGGAATACCCTTTTGTCAAAAAAAGAAAAAAAAAATTGACTTTGTGCTGTGCGCTTCTGTAAAATTGTTTTTTTCAAAGTTTATTTTCCTACGTTGTTCAGTTGCTTTTGCTTATCTGATAATAAACCGATTGCTGTTGAAAAGTTAAAAATGCATTGCTATCATTTCAGTTTTTTAAATATGTATGTTGTAAACCGATGTCTGTTCAGATGTTTGTTTATTTACATTTTCTTGTGTTGATTTGTAAAATAAATGTTCATTATATATAATATGTTTCACTTCAGATGTTTGTGATGTACGCAATACAGCCGTCAGAAAGACTGCTGTTGGGCTTCTAGGTATGAGTATATCTCGGGTCCTTCTAGTGTTAACAACCTTGAATGGAGAGTACCAAACTTCAGATCTCAAGTTTCTAAATTGAAATGTTTTAACCAAGCTGAGAAAGCTATATAATTCTTCCTTACACAACTGTTTCAATTTTCTTCACATATAAGGACTGGTAACTGAAATAACTTATGAATTTCCATGGTGCATAAATCGATTTGTATGATTAATTCTGTTTAAACTGAGTATCAAGTAATATTAACCTATGTTGAATATATTTAAAATCTGAATATATGGTTTACATATTTAGTATGATACTTGATTATACATTGAAAACAAATTATTAAAATCTAATACAATCTACTCTTATTTGTGTAACTTTTCAAATAAAAGGTATTTACTTTCAACAAGATTTGTCATTTTGTTTTAAACAAGCACTGATATATGATAACATTGAATTTAATCAAAGCTGAATATTGTCTAAACCTTAAATCATATGCTGAATGAGCCAATCATATTTACAGCCAGAATTCGATGATTACTGTAAAATATACTGAGCGTCAAAAGAAACTTATCACTTATATTTGAGCATCAAAAGAAACTTATCACTAATATTTGGATAAAATTGATCAACTCCATTTCCATCTCTTGAGTGCTCGCCTAGAATATTGATTTACTACTGAAAAACTCCCTTTTATTAACACACTACACTTACAGAACTGCAACTTCAATCTCATAACATTATAATGGCATGGGTAACGTGTGTTGCTGTGTGTGTGTGTTTCCAAACTACTCAGGCCAATAATGTTTTTGTTACTACACCAAGTTATTATTTTATAAAGGCAGAATAGAATGTGAATAGTTTAGAAAAAGTCCTATTTTTGTATTTACTTTTTACAGTTTACCAGTAGAACTACTAAACATGACAACTGCCAGCTGAGTTAATGTCAAACAAACAGACATTTTGTTGTATTTTACTGGAAACGCTGTGAACTGTTAGTGACCACAATACATGTTGCACCTGTAAAAATCTCTTGGGTCTAATTAAAGAACAATAAATGTTGTCAGGTGTCAACTTGTATATTAATAAACAGTAAATAAAGAAGAAACATAAAGGTTATTAAGATGTAATGTTTATTAAAATCTCTCCCTGCCACTTCCTCTGGGAATTTGGCTGTACCTTCTGGCACAATTTACATATTTTATTTAACATCATGTAATCGAAGAAACTAGAATATGATATTGCAAAAGTCTACCGGAAGCCATAATAGCAGCACAATTTCAAAATGTCACTTTTTGTTAAGCATATGGAAAACTACAAAGTGGTATGTAATTAAATGTGTTAACATAAAATTACATACATAAAACATACATACATATATATACACATACATATAGTAGTACTGTTGCTTCATAAGATCACTGTGGCAAGTCAGATATTTCTGATGTTAATAATTTCCTCAAGTGCTTAAAAGTTGGTTAAATTCATGAAATCTTTGAAATTATGACAAGACTACAATTGTAAAATGCATTCACTCATATTCACCCTAGTCCTAGGATTATATTATGGCTTCTACTGAAGGATTGTTTTTTACTCTGCAGTCTGATCTTTGAAATGAAAGCAGTTCCCACATTCCATTTTTTCTCTGTAGTTAACCAGAAGAACATGACTTTAATGTTTAGTTTGATTCTGTCACCTATTTTACATCTCAAGATTTCCTTCAAAAGAATATTTACTTTAAGATTGTCCTACATCAAGAACTTTATACACCATACTTTATAATGACAACATAAAAGCACTCAATTCTCAAAACTATATAAATTCACTCCAGGGTTTAACTCAAGCTTTGGGTTCTGACCTGGAAACTTTTGGAGGCTGGAGTATTCTCTTTGACGTTTTAATTACACATCTTTTCCCCTTAAAATAGGTAAGCAAATCCCTGTCTTTACATATTATTGGAATTTCCACATGAATAATGTTTATTGGATTCCCAGGCCCAAGTTTTAGTATAGTTGTAGTCTATATTAAATGCCACTAATGTAAACATTTAATATTATAAAAACGTAGGTTTAGTTACATCTTAAATTAAAGCAGGGTACAATATTTTAGCAATATATAAATATATATATTTTTTCCCCCTTTAAGTGGTTCATGAGACAGAAGCAAGGGCTGCATGGAGGATGAACCTCAGGAACTGAAATAGGAGAGGTGCTTTGTGACTTAGAAAGGACGACAGGGTTTCCCCATGGCTCACGATGAGCCACCTTCGCGGAGGGGAGACCGAAGTGATCGGCTTCCAAGGCTGGGAAGTAAGCGTTACTTCCCCCAAAGGGAACCTAGAATGGTCAGAGAACTGGAAACCGAAAGAGAGTTAGGATAAATTTGGCCGGGGGTCCCCTCTGGCTCGAGGAGAACCTTGCTGGCGGAGGACGAGGCCAGCGAGGCTGGGCCTCTAAGGTTGGGAAGTGAGCTTCACTTACCCCCAGAGGGAGATTGTTGCAGAGGTGGTGCAGCAAAGTGGAGGATATGAAAATGCAAGACAGAGAATAAGGGTGTGACAAGGTGTGACAGGATGGACCGAGGTTTGAGACTCAGAGACAGTTTTAAGTTCAAAAATAAAGTTTTTAATAAACAAAAATACAAAATAAATCAGCACGAGGGCCAAACAAAAAGATTTAAACATAAAATAAACACACAAAACAAAAACTTACAAAAATAAAGGTTTCCAGGCTGGGCGTTGCCTTCACTGGAACAAAAAATCACAGCACAAACAAAACACACCTTCTCCTCTGGAACTCTCCTCTACAACTCTCTCTCAGCCAGGGCCTCTCCCCTGGCTTTTATTCCCTGTGGCTGGAGCCCAATTATTCAATAATTCCTGATTAGTCAATTAGGGCTCCAGCCACATTCTCACATGTTTTTTCTGGCAGGGAGGAATTTTAACCCCCTCCCTGCCAGTCCCAACATTGATCCCCCCCCTTGTGCTAAGCACAACATGGCCTAAATGGCCACCTCCCCCCTCAGTCTCAGTCCCGGAAGAGGGGGAAGCACAGTGTCCATGGGGGTGGCCATGGTGGGACGTCCGGCACCACCCAATTCTTCGTGGCCAGCAGCTCCCTCTTCCGGGGCTCCGGCCACACACCATCTTGCCGCGAAAGTGCAGCTGGGGGAGCTGGTCTCCTGACCTCCCTCCCCCTCTTCATGGTCAGCAATTCCCCTCCGTGGGGCTCCGACCACAGTGTAGCGACCCCAGGCGACGCAGGATCCCCGAAGACCCCAAGCAACGGCAGCAGCAGCGGACCCTCGGAAGGCGACGGCGGCAGCAGCAGCGGACCCTCGGGAGGCGACGGCAGCAGCAGCGGACCCTCGGGAGGCGACGGCAGCAGCAGCGGACCCTCGGGAGGCGACGGCAGCAGCAGCGGACCCTCGGGAGGCGACGGCAGCAGCAGCGGACCCTCGGGTGGCGGAGACGGGAACGGCGGCCCGGCTCCCTCTGCTGGCGGAGACGGGAACGGCGGCCCGGCTCCCTCTGCTGGCGGAGACGGGAACGGCGGCCCGGCTCCCTCTGCTGGCGGAGACGGGAACGGCGGCCCGGCTCCCTCTGCTGGCGGAGACGGGAACGGCGGCCCGGCTCCCTCTGCTGGCGGAGGCGGGAACGGCGGCTCGTCTCCCTCTGCTGGCGGAGGCGGGAACGGCGGCTCGTCTCCCTCTGCTGGTGGAGGCGGGAACGGTGGCCCCTCTCCCTCTAGTGGCGGAGGCGGGAACGGCAACTCGTCTCCCTCTGCTGGCGGAGGCGGGAACGGCGGCTCGTCTCCCTCTGCTGGCGGAGGCGGGAACGGCGGCTCGTCTCCCTCTGCTGGCGGAGGCGGGAACGGCGGCTCGTCTCCCTCTGCTGGCGGAGGCGGGAACGGCGGCTCGTCTCCCTCTGCTGGCGGAGGAGGGAACGGCGGCTCGTCTCCCTCTGCTGGCGGAGGAGGGAACGGCGGCTCGTCTCCCTCTGCTGGCGGAGGAGGGAACAGCAACTCGTCTCCCTCTGCTGGCGGAGGCGGGAAAAGCAGCTCGTCTCCCTCTGCTGGCGGAGGCGGGAAAAGCAGCTCGTCTCCCTCTGCTGGCGGAGGCGGGAACGGCAGCTCGTCTCCCTCTGCTGGCGGAGGCGGGAACGGCAGCTCGTCTCCCTCTGCTGGCGGAGGCGGGAACGGCAGCTCGTCTCCCTCTGCTGGCGGAGGTGGGAACGGCAGCTCGTCCCATTCTGGCTCTCGGGACGGCGGCTCCTCCCCTTCCGGCTCTCGGGACGACGGCTCACCCCTCTCTGGCTCTCGGGACGGCAGCTCCTCCCCTTCTGGCTCTCGGGACGGCAGCTCCTCCCCTTCTGGCTCTCGGGACGGCAGCTCCTCCCCTTCTGGCTCTCGGGACGACGGCTCCTCCCCTTCTGGCTCTCGGGACGACGGCTCCTCCCCTTCTGGCTCTCGGGACGACGGCTCCTCCCCTTCTGGCTCTCGGGACAGCGGCTCCTCCCCTTCTGGCTCTCGGGACAGCGGCTCCTCCCCTTCTGGCTCTCGGGACAGCGGCTCCTCCCCTTCTGGCTCTCGGGACAGCGGCTCCTCCCCTTCTGGCTCTCGGGACAGCGGCTCCTCCCCTTCTGGCTCTCGGGACAGCGGCTCACCCCTCTCTGGCTCTCGGGACAGCTCCACCTTCTTTGTTGGAATGATTGGGGCGTCTCCCATATCTACCGCCAGGTAATTAATGACCATCAGGGCCAGCTCTGCGAAGGACGCCGGGTGATGCTGTTCCTCCCACTTTTCCCACCTCCCCCCATCTCGACGCCACAGCGTGTTGATAACTATGGGGAGGTCGTGGGAGAGGTCTGCCTCAGGGTGCATCAACCAGTCCCATATTTCCTGGGATGGTGGTGAAGGCGGTGATGTAGGAAGTGGTGGGGTGGCTGCCGAGGACGGGGTTTGCAGCTGCTCCTGGTCCCGATTGTGGGGGCATCCTGCCCAGTTGTGGCCATCCACCTCACAGTACCCACACCAGTCAGCTGGTAGCCCATCTGGACAGGACCTCCACTGATGATCCTCCTTCCCGCACCAGGAGCACCAGGGGAAAAGACTGGCTGGGTCCTCCAGCTGGGGTGGCTGTTGTTGCAGCAGCCTACATTTCTTCGGCTGCTGCTTCTCCTGCCTTTGCCGCTGTCTGCTCTTCCCCATTTTCCAAAAAAAAAATAAAAAATTACTGCTCTGAGCCTCCAGGTGGCGCTCTCCCGTTTCTGACACCAAATGTGACAGGATGGACCGAGGTTTGAGACTCAGACAGTTTTAAGTTCAAAAATAAAGTTTTTAATAAACAAAAATACAAAATAAATCGGCACGAGGGCCAAACAAAAAGATTTAAACATAAAATAAACACACAAAACAAAAACTTACAAAAATAAAGGTTTCCAGGCTGGGCGTTGCCTTCACTGGAACAAAAAATCACAGCACAAACAAAACACACCTTCTCCTCTGGAACTCTCCTCTACAACTCTCTCTCAGCCAGGGCCTCTCCCCTGGCCTTTATTCCCTGTGGCTGGAGCCCAATTATTCAATAATTCCTGATTAGTCAATTAGGGCTCCAGCCACATTCTCACATGTTTTTCTGGCAGGGAGGAATTTTAACCCCCTCCCTGCCAGTCCCAACATTGATCATAAAGACGGGGCAGTACCCCGTCACACAAGGTTTAAAGAGGAACATTGACAGATATTTTGGGGCGACAGCATGGAGGAGGAGCCCTATCTCCTGTCCCTTGAACCATACTCTAAGGTTACAATTAATATAAAACATTATACAAAAGTGTATTTAAAATTATTTAGTGCCATAATCTGTTCTTTCACCTCAAAGACACTGCTGAGGTAAACAGTTACAGACTACTTGACTGGAAGACATGCAGTGAGAATGTTCTTAAACCAAGTATGGTCCAAGATATATTTATTAAATAAACTATTACTTTGCTATAACACATATGTCTTTTAAAGCTACAATAGGAAATCTAGAAGTACAGTTAAGATTTATGACAATTTTTCATTAGCTGTAATCAGTTGCAGCTGGTAGCTTAACAAACTAAGGGGCTGGGCTATATTAAAACAAATAATATCATAAGCATGTTAAATGAAAGCCTCTCTTTTTTTTGTAGAGGAATAGGAATACTGCGGATAAGCTCCTTTTCAAATCAACAGTACACCCAGTGGCTATATTACCTGAAGTTCCATACATTTTCCCGCATCGACATCCAAGACTTAGTTACATAACCACTTTTAACTTTTAAAATAAGAGGAGGAATAAAAATAGTTGCTTGTATTCATTTATGTTTTCTCACAATCTTCTCTTCCTCTCTTTAGTATGTGTTAATAGAATTTGCACAACATCCAGCTTCTGATTTGCAAAACTACCTCAGGAGGTTGAGTGAAGTCGAGTGTGTGTTAATGGTGTGTGAACAAGGTCTTCTGTCAGTGACAGACAACCCATTAATTTGTTAAATTCAACCTCCAAGTGTTTTACAACCTTGGTTCTGGCAGCACCAGTTTGGTGTAATGAGTCACTGTTGGAAGGAAAATGGCGACAGAATTTACACATCTGAAATTATGGAAAAAACAAACAAAAAACAAACAGCAATCCAAAAACTTGGTTATTATTTGCGGGTAGCAGAAAGGTTTCATTTTGCTGTTTAAGATTAAATGAAATGTATAATTAATCTAGTGCTAATGTTTTTTGTTTTTTTTCTGAACTGAACTGAATATAGAGGAAGCATTAGAATAAGTAAAATTCTATGGTCATTTATAGCAATTCATGATATTTGCAGGAAAGTTCCTTGTGTTCTTTTAAAATCATTGTCTGACCTAGAATTATCAATCATTCTGCAAATTAACACCTCTTACACACACACACACACACACACACACACACACACACACACACACACACACACACACACACACACACATATATATATATATATATAATCATGGCATTGTGTGTTGACCTTTAACTCGTGAGGATAGAGGGCAAAATGGATGCAGCAAAGTACAGAGAAATCCTGGAGGAAAACCTGCTGAAGTCGGCAAGAGACCTGGGACGGGAGAAGATTCATCTTCCAGCAGGACAATGACCCCAAACATACAGCCAAACACACACACACTGGAGTTGCTTAAAAACAAAAATGGTCAATGTCCTGGAGTAGCCCAGTCAAAGCCCAGACCACAATCCAATTGAGAATATGTGGAAAGAGTTGAAAATTAATGTTCACCAAAGGTCCCCATCCAACTTGACGGAGCTTGAGCAATTTTGCAAAGAAGAAGGGGCAAGAATTGCAGTGTCCAGATGTGCAAAGCTGGTAGAGACTTATCCAAATAGACTTATGGCTGTAATTGCTGCCAAAGGTGCCTCTACCAAATATTGACTCAAGGGGGGGAATATTTATGCAATCAATTATTTTATGTTTTGTATTTGTAATTAATTTAGAACAATTTGTAGATTTTTATTTTTCACTTTGACATTGACTTTTTTTGTGTTGATCAGTGGCAAAAACTCCTAATTCAATCCATTTTGATTCCATGTTGTAACACAATAAAATGTGGAAAAGTCCAAAGGGGGTGAATACTTGAGAGCCACTGTAACTGCCATCCTCATGAGTGAAATAACCACATTACCCACAATCAGGGCTGCACCTGTACTAGTAATTAACTTAATTCTTTAGTGTTGAAAACATCTTTGTTTTAAACTGTAGTTCTGTGATATTGTAGCTTGCAAGTCCCACAAGTAGCTGCTGCTGCCCTCTCTAGTTTCAGCACTGGCAACACCACCTGTTATAGCTCATGAATGATGCCATTTGCACAACTACCACCAGGGATTCCAGGGCAAGAAAGAACGCTACAAGATATCCTTATTAGTTTATCAGTTTAAATTGCTTTGATTTGGTGATTTGTCTACCTCCACTGTTCCTAATTAAATTGTGTTTCCAGTTTAGGCTTGCTTTTATCATTTTATGTTTTATTTAATTGTAAACACCTCAGGCAATCTGTGTGCCTTTCACTCTGGCCTCATACCAGTTTTGGCTCAGGAGCATACAAACTCAGTTTGATTGCTTGAACCTGTCAAAATTAGTTCAAAGCAGGTATCCTGGATTGCCTGTATTTAATTGCCTGGTGCTACTACAGTGAAGATGAAGTCTGTTTGGTTTATGTGCATCCCTGTGGGCAGCAGTAATCTGTTCCAACGAGAATCTGGATGCATGTTGGTTTTTGTCCATTGGGGCCTGATTATGCAGCTAAGTCGGTGCCCGTTGTAAACCCACAGCAAACGTGCTTGGCTTCATACACATTCATTTTTGTTCAAGGGACTGCCACCTGTAACACATGGTTGTGGTGATTATGTGCTCTTCTTTGCCAAGCTTTGGCTTTGGTTTTTCCGATATTGACAGTACAAAAGCAAACTCTCAAAACAAGATGCAGAAGGACTTAAGGTGTCTGAGATCCAAGCCATGACATCTTACACAGGATGCTCATGGTAGCTTGGTCAACAATGCCAGGGAATACACCAGATGAAAAACACAATATTGTAAAATATCAAATGACATTAAAAAATAATACAAAAATAAGTTGTTTTTTTTGTAAACTTTTCTGATCCTGACTTCAGGTAACATCTTTGTTTCTCAGAGATTATGTCAGATATCTTCCTGGCCCTGAAAGGGGCCTAAAGCAGTTGATGTGCTTTGAGTTGGATATTTCTGTGAAGATTTCAAAGACAAGGTTGAAAGCCAAATACATACTTGTGACAGAAAAACAATGAATCTTGGTTGTAAATCTCCCTCCCAACCTGTGAGAGCACTAAGCAGCGAGAACAGAGTTCTTTGGACGGGCTGGTCTGACATTTCTTTCCCAGGGTCGGGAAGTTGGCCAGTCTGGATGAAGGTGAGACTCCGTTGCAAGAACGCATTGACCCGGAAGGGAAACGACATGGCAGCCGCAGACTGGAGAGGCGGTTGCACTCGTTTACCAAGGGGTCATGTGTGACGGCATAAAAGGGGGCGGAGAATCGCAATCTGTTCCTTCGCTTTGGTTTGTATTTTGAACTTGAAAGGACCTGTGAGAGAACAGTGATCATACGTATTGAGTGTCTTGTTTGTTATTAGACGGCTAACATGTTCCGGAGCTGTCGCCAAGGGCCAGCACCAAAACCTGGCACAGCACTGCACTATTGTCACTGTTATAAACCTGTATCACCCACCACGAGCACTACTGCACACACCCAGGACTGGTGACCGTGTTAGTATATTATGGGACGGATATTTGTGTTTATTATTTGGGACTGTAACCCTGTTGTTATTTACTCTGTGCACTACACAATGCTGTGTATTGCCGGGGATTATTATTTTGTCACCAGACCTGGATATAAATAAACATTTCCAAACTGGATTACAAACCTCTCTGTCTGCTTAATTACACACTGCATCACTCCTGCACCTGTACCCAATCAACCACTTTGCCACAATACTCCATAGATGTAACTATAAAAAGCAGTTCCTGAAAACTGGATAAAAGAATGTGGAAACATGGACAGGCTTTCACTGGGTAGGGTAAAGGGCTGTATTTCAAAATGAATGAAAGAACAGAAGCAGCTGACCAAGACAAGCTGCTTTAAGACATCACAAATCAAGACAAGTGTCAGAAATCTTTCAAAATAAAAGGGTTGCACGCATTCATATCAGGTTTATGTACTGATGCACAATGAAAACGCAACAGTCTAAGTTTTACATCAATAGCTCATTGGGCACATACATAATGTTATTTACATTTTAAATAGTCAGCAACTAGGTTTGTTGATTGTTTGAGTAGTATTGTTCCTTGGTTGGGTTGGTTTGGGATTGTTCCATGAAGGGCTGCAATGCCAGCTACCACCGAGTTATCCGGGCATTGCTGTCCTTCATTGTGCTTAACCACTTGAGTGGGGCGTGGTCTGTGACAAGATTGAATGAATGTCCCAGCAGGTAATATCGTAAAGAGTGAGTAGTCGCGCTCCCGGGGGAGCATCTTTTTGCTGAGGTACAGTATTGGCTGTTCTACTCTGTCTACCTTTTGGAATAAACAGCACCCAAAGCAACATCCAACACATCGGTGTGGCGGAGGAATCTCTTGGTGAAATCTGGTGTGGTGACAGTGGGGGCCTGGCAGTCTCTGCTTAATAGCATCAAACGCCCCCTGACATTCTAGTGAGCATTTAATCGAATTTGGTGTGCTCTTTTTGGTGAGGTCAACTAAGGGATTGACCACTGCCGCATACTCGGGATGAATCTACAGTAATAACCGGCTAACCCCAGTAGAGACCTCACCCGAGCCTTGGTTTTGGGGATTGCCACATCCACCAAAGCCTGGGCTTTGGTGACAGTGGGTTTCACCCTTCTATTCCCTATTACAAATCCCAAATATTGCATCTGTTTTGGCAAATGCACATTTTCTCAAGTTGGCTGTCAGCCGGGCTGCCCTTAGAGACTGAAGGATGGCCATGATCCTAGCCAAAATGCTCTCGCCAGATGGAGCTTTAAATATCACATTGTCAATATATGCTGCCGCATATTCATGATGTGGGCATAAGACCTGGTCCATCAGTCTCTGAAAAGGCAGTGGGCACACCATGTAGCCCAAACGGCATGGTTAAAAATGGAACAGCCCTTCAGGAGTTGAAAATGCAGTTCTCTCTAGAACTGCGGGTTAAGGGGATCTGCCAGTATCCCTTCATCAGGACCAGAGCGGAGATAAACCTAGCTGTTCCCAGTCTATCGAGAAGCTCGTTGACCCGAGGCATGGGGTAGGCATCGAACTTGGCAATAGCGTTTACCTTACGGAAATAAACGCAGAAGCGGTTGGTGTCATCCTTTTTGGCCACAAACACAATTGGACTGCACCACTTGCTCCTGGAAGGCTCCCATATTCTAGAAGTTCATCAACATCCTATCAAATTCCCAGGGGAGGCTGAGCCCCCTTTTTAAAATTCCGGCGAGCCCCCCCGTAGTCGGCGCCTATGGCAGATACTACATACACTGCAAGATATACAGGATACAGAAATAAAAACGGCAAATGTGTCTAAATGCACTATTTCTGTGCCTTATACACTTCTCCAGCTGTAAGGCTATGAATTTTTAGTTTGAACTAAACTAAAATGGAATAAGTGCAGTAAATCTTTCGTAGCTGCTGTCTTTTTTTATTTATTTTCTCCTACGCATTCTCTCCTCTCTCTTGCTTCTTTCTTGAACTCCCTCTTCTCATCCTGCTCCCTATTGGCTCCAGTTCTCCTCAGTTCTTAGCGCCAAAAGCTATTTGCTTGTCCTGCCATATGAAACTGTCTTTCACCAGAAACTATGTGCTCCGACCTCCCTGGGACTGCTTCCCATAGGCTGTGATGTCACTGAGCTATGCAGCTTGTCTCCCTAACCAGTTTACATTGCCCACCTTGCTGCCTTCTCCGGGGTATATATATATATATATATATATATATATATATATATATATATATATATATATATATATATATATATATACATATATAAAACTAGTTAATCTGTCAATCATGTTCCGATTGACTGATTAACTATCAAACAGATCTGCAGAAAGCCCAAAGTGCATCTTAAAGGGTTTTTTTTTTTAATCACTGAAATGGATTATGTAATGTTTGTAATTTATCGTCTTTGAAAAGATTTCACAGTGTCACTGTCAGTGGTCTGCTGTTCTGTGAGTCTGTGGCCTGTGATCAGACAAAATGACAAAAATGGGTATTATAGGCCATAACAGACAATTGCTAAACTAATATAAACTAATGACAGAGTATAGATACTGAAGCATATATTATTGGTAATCAAGCACATTACAATTTTGTAAATTACACTCACCATGCAGTGTTGCCGATCTGCCACAGATTTTGGAGGGTCCATAACTATTTCTTGTCGATCCCCATACTTTTGACAATGGTGGGGAAGCACAGATGTGACTCTGTGTCCTTTCCCTGGTTGGCTTTTTTTCATACCAAGTTTCCCTTGGTTTTTTGTCAACACAAGATTTGCAACCTGATTACAGGAGATAAGGAATTGTATTTCTGTCTCAGTAAGATGATGTCTTCATTTTTTCCCTTGCATTTGATGTACTTTGACCCAAGATACTATGTTAATCGTACCAAGCTGACACTTGGCAGTCCCTCGCTTGGAACGCGCATTTGCAAAATCTAGAAAACTATTACTATGTGGTATGATGATATCAATATTCTTGAAAAATAACGTTCCAGTCGGGGTACCAGATGTCGTTGTAATCGAAGTCCTTGATAGCTTCAATATGCAACATGATTTATATAACAACAATATATCAAAAACATGTTTTACAAAATATTTTTAAAACATTTGTTTATATAATTTTCAGCTAACAGTTTCATGTTTTTTTACAATTATTATTGAAAAGTATTAAATGTCCTATATTGTTATGTAGGGTAGTACTACATGATTTATGGAAATTTTTTGTGTATTGTGATACCTGTGTGTAGTAATTGGGGTAGGGTATTTTATCATACACTCATCTCTAAAAAGAAACAGGAAAGTGATTAAGCACTGAGAAATAAGCCATAATGCAGTCAGTACTGACTGTTGTGCTTAAGAAATTATTACTCTTATCTTTGGTGATGATGGCTTTGACTGATTCCGGATGGAGACCAGAAGGAATGATAAGAGTGCAATTTTAACACTTACTTGAGTTCACATAGTTCAGGGACAACTTTCAAAACCTTCATGAGATCCAAGGGACTTTCCTTGACACTGAAAACCTCACAGCTGCAAACAAAAACAATTTGCATAAGGTTAGATAGGTGAGCAAGATGGAGCTATTTTGATAAACTAAAGCCAACAAAAAGCATCACGACTCCCAGACAAGAGTCATCTTAGATGTGATAGAGTCAAGGGTGGTGACAAATAAAACAACCCTAATCTTATAGTAATGTCATTGTGATCAACTTAAATATTTATATGGAAAACAGTTTATAATAGAACAGCTGTCACTAGCAGGTAAAGGTTTTCTACACAAGTCTGTACAAATGAACCTGGGGTGAAAAATTAAGGGTCTGTGTAATTAATGTGGTACCCACTGACGGCAGAGTTCAGAAATCTCAAAAGAAACATGGACAGCTAGTCTGTTACTTCCCTGTCCTCTGTCCCATCTATATGACATATACAAAAATAGCATAGTTATGTAAAATTAAAAAATTAATGCCAGGTATTGTGATCATTCAGGCACTGCATTATGTATCATATGCAGAATACTGATTTTGTTTTTTGAATAGATTTCAGCATCGTTTTTAGGAAGTGTATAACTTTTGAAGGTTAGATAATACAACATTTAACTTAAACATTCACAATTAAGTAGGTTCACGATTTATTTACCATATGCACATATGTTTAGGTAACTTTGTTTTCTTTATTGCAACTGAAAATCCTTTGGCTGAAGAATTGAATTCACACTTCATTAATCCACATTATACAGAATGACAGCCATTCTTATCCTACTTTTAAAAGCTTAGATTATAGTCTCCTTGATTCTCTCCTGTTTCCCCTTGATGGAATATTCTTTATTTCCTATAATCCCTTGATTTCTCACTACTTTGTTCCTACTTGACCAACTGCCATTCCTTTCTTCCCTTCTTTCCAACCACAACTATATATATTACAACCAACTATATATTTTCTACCAAAATATAACTTTTTTAGGCCATGAAGAGTAAGCTTCTTGTGGACTGCCATATGAATGGTTTTCACTTCGATATTATTAGTGTTTTGCTCCGATAACTAAAACAAAAATAAATAGTAGTTTTATACCCATGACAAATTTATGGAAGGCATTTGTTTTACAAATAAAAAGGGATTTATACAAAGTCTTGTTAAAAACCATATAATTTAAATGTAAATAGACGAGTTCAAGATCTGAAGTTAGCAAAGACATGGAACTCCAGGTTTGTGTCTGTGGCTGGAGCAAGGCGACAGCGGTCAGGGGTCTGAAGATACATCAAGGGAGAATGAAATGCTTAAGGGAGAAGGAACATTGATCATTACTTCTTACAAAAAGTCAGTCAAGTCAGTCGAATGAAATCCAGTGACAGGAAGCAAACCACAGTTTGCAGGATATCAGCACCCCTGTCATAGATGAGAGGATAACTTGAGAGAAGGACTTGCATGGATACAACTAGTGATGAACCTAATGATCCTTGCGAACCCAGTCAGACAAACCAGCATAAGAGAGAAAAGAACCTCAACGGGCACAAGCCTGGAGTTAAATAGCCAAGAGCTTGTGAGAAAACTATGTGCTACACAGTAAACATGGATCTCTGTTTTGCGTTGGAAAGGTTAAGTGGAACAGTTGAAAAGAAGCTGGATAAATTTGGGGACATCATCTACGCATATGGAAGCAAAAGATTTGGAGTTGAAAACAGGAAGGAAAAAGTACAAATTATTCCTGGAAAGTCTAGACGGCAGCAGGAGATTGAATGCTTAGTTGGAGAAAGGAGGCAGCTGAGCAAGCAATGGAGAAGAGCAGAACAAAGTCAGAAGGAGGGACTCAATCTCTTACAAAGGGTCATAAAAGATAAGCTTGCAACATTGCACAGAGCTGAGCGCCTACGGAAATGCTACAAAAAGAAGGAGCGTGCAAGAACTAACTTTTATAAAGACCCATTCAAATATGTAAATAAGTTATTCACCAGTGAGAAATGGCACACTAAAAGCATCTAAGTTTGAGCTTGAGAGATATTTGGAGAAAACACATACAGATTAAAAAAGGCAGGAGCCTATGTCAATTCCTTCAGACATCCCACCTATCAATCCAACAGAATACCAAATGGAGGACTGTGCACCTAAGTGGAAAGAGGTAGAGCAAGCAAGAAGAGCAAGGGCGTCGCCATCTCCAGGGCCTAATGAAGTTCCGTACAGAGTATACAAGTTATACGAATCCTGTGGAAATTGATGAAAGTGGCATGGGAAAAACTTGTACCAAGAGCATGGCACCGAGCAGATGGAGTCTTTATACCAAAAGAAAAAGATTCTACAAGCACCAGTCAGTTTTGCCCTATTTCCCTATTAAATGTAGAAGGCAAGATTTTCTTCAGCATTATTGCTCAGAGATTGACACCTTACCTATTAAAGCTTCGTTGACACTTCAGTACAAAAAGCGGGCATTCCAGGTTTCCCAGGATGCTTAGAACACATCAGCGTGATTTGTCAACAAATTTAAATCAGCTAAAAAGGAGAGGAATGAGCTCCATGTGACATTCCTGGATTTGGCTAATGCACAGGCACCGACTAGAGGGGACGCATGCCTTGATTTAGTCTTTTCAAATAACGAAGACAGAATAACTAAAAAACAGGAGGTCAGAGAGCCATTGGCAAACTCAGACCACAAAATGGTCTCATTTGAAGTGTTTTTTAAAACCCCCAAAGTAATGACTAAAGCCAAGGTTTACAATTTTAGAAAAGCAAACTATGAAGGTATGAAACAGAGACTAACAGAAATAGATTGGAGTAAAATAAAGAAAATATCCACAGAAAAGGGATGGCAGTTTTTCAAAAGTGTAGTACTAGAGGCGCAAAACAATTACATCCCAAAAGTAGACAAATCTAAATCTAAAACAAAATGGCCAAAATGGTTTAATAGATCAATTTAAAAAAAAATATTCCGCAAAAAAAGGCACTTTACAGAGCGTTTACAGAGAGTACTTGGAACTGCAAACACAAGTCAAAAAGGAAGTTAGAAAGGCCAAGAAAGAGATAGAAATCAATATTGCTAAGGGGGCTAAAACAAATTCCAAAATGTTTTTCCAATATTATAACAGCAAGAGAACATTCAAAGAGGAGGTTAAATGTCTAAGAGACACAAATGGCAAAATCATAGACGAAGAAAAAAAAATAGCAAATATAAAGGATTACTTTTCACAGGTTTTTACAAAGGAGGACACGGACAACATGCCCCACATGTTGACCTGTTCCTATCCAGTTTTAAATAACTTCAGCATAACAGAGGCAGAAGTGTTAAAGGGACTAGGGGCTCTTAAAATAAACAAATCCCCTGGGCCGGATGAGATCCTCCCAATAGTACTCAAAGAAATGAGAGGTTATTTACAAACTGCTAACCAAGATCATGCAACAGTCTCTTGACACAGGGGTTGTACCGACAGACTGGAAAACTGCAAACGTAATACCGATACACAAAAAGGGAGACAAAACCGAACCAGGTAACTACAGACCAATAAGCTTGACTTCTATTATATGTAAACTTATGGAAACTATAATAAGATCCAACATGGAAAATTACCTATATGGTAACAATATCCTGGGAGACAATTAGCATGGTTTTAGGAAAGGGAGATCATGTCTAACTACCCTGCTTGATTTTTTTGAGGATGCAACATCGACAATGGATAATTGCAAAGCATACGACATTGTTTATTTAGATTTCCAGAAAGCTTTTGACAAAGTCCCGCATAAAAGAGTAATTCTCAAACTGAACGCAGTGGAGTAAGGAAATGCATGCACATGGATTAGGGAGTGGTTAACATGTAGAAAACAGAAAGTACTGATTAGAGGAGAAACCTCAAAATGGAGCGAAGTAACCAGTGGTGTACCACAGGGATCAGAATTAGGTCCTCTGCTATTCATAATCTACATGAATGATTTAGATTCTGGTATAGTAAGCAAACTCGTTAAATTTGCAGACGACACAAAAATAGGAGGAGTGGCAACCACTGTTGCAGCAGCAAAGGTCATTCAAAATGATCTAGACAGCATTCAGAACTGGGCAGACACATGGCAAATGACATTTAATAGAGAAAAGTGTAAAGTACTGCACGAAGGCAATAAAAATGTGCTTTATAAATATCATATGGGAGATACTGAAATTGAAGAAGGAATCTATGAAAAAGACCTAGGAGTTTATGTTGACTCAGAAATGTCTTCATCTAGACAACGTGGGGAAGCTATAAAAAAGGCCAACATGCTCGGATATATTGTGAGAAGTGTTGAATTTAAATCAAGGGAAGTAATGTTAAAACTTTACAATGCATTAGTAAGACCTCACCTAGAATATTGTGTTCAGTTCTGGTCACCTTGTTACAAAAAGGATATTGTTGCTCTAGAAAGAGTGCAAAGAAGCACAACCAGAATTATCCCAGGTTTAAAAGGCATGTCGTATGCAGACAGGCTAAAAGAAATGAATCTATTCAGTCTTGAACAAAGAAGACTACGTGGTGATCTGATTCAAACATTCAATCCAGTCGGTTGTCATGCTGATGCGCTGGGGAGACCACACTGTGGTTGATCCCCAGAGCCAGCATCGCAGCCGTTGTGTGTACTGATGCTCTGGGGGAGCAAAATAAGCTGATCCCTGGAGCCAGCATTACACTTCAGCCATCAGCACCAGGCAAAAGGATATCTACGTCATCAGATGGAAAGAAACGCAAATGGATGGAGATGCAGCTGGATCACATTAGTTTAGTGTAAAGCTACGTCTTAGTTGGCGCTTATCTTGGCAAGAGCCGAGTTCAAATCAGCATGAAGTTTTAACATCTACTCTCATGTAATGGAAATCATTAAGCAATTTAGTTCTTGTTGAATGAAGTTCTGCTCCACTTTACAATCAAAATAAAAAGCGCCCTATGTAGAGTTACTAATATTTTGTGCACATCACATCAAACGTAACCTTTTAAATTGACCAACAAATATTGAAACCACAGTATGTATTTCATCATTAATACCATTTAAAAAGAACAATTCTCACCTCAGTATTTTTGCAGCTTACAGAATGGGGCTTTGATTTGACAGCTGACAAACCTGTGCCTTTGACAATATTATGCTTGTCAATTTTTGTCTACTGAGACTGACTATGTGTTTTGCTTTTACTCTATTTGTTCTCCAAACAATTTTTACCTGATGACGGGACATATACAATGTTGAAAGCTTGTGATTGAACACACACATAGGTCCAATAAAAGATATACAATCAACATTATACAGTATTTGATCTAATTTTTGGGCAAAGTAAAAAAATCTTTCTTGTGCTCTGTCCTTTTTCAACAATCCATGAGAGGATGCTTTTGCAATAAAACATAAATAAGACAAAAAGGCAAAAAGTTACAACCTTAAATTATTTTACTTGTGCTTAAAAAATGGCATTGGGAAACCATGTAGACCTTTCCCAACAATGCATGGGGCAAAACATTAACGATATAGATGAAAGGGAGAGGATCGATAATTATTTATTAGTAAAAGCCTGTCAGAAAGTAAACAGAATGGTATACATTTAAATTGTTTTTACCAATTTCCTTGAATCTCTTTTCTTTAAAAAATAAATAAATAAAGAAAGCTCGATACGTTCGACCACATTAATTAGAAAAGCACTGTCCAATACAGCCGATAAGCAGTTTCTAAAACCAGGGTTGAGGGTGTTTGCATTGGACCTTAAAGTGAATATTTATTCAGTGTGGAAGTTTAACTAAGAGCTTACCTTTCATTTTGTTTAATATTCCCATTACTTTGAATAATTTATTTAGGCTCATACATGACATTAAGTTGAGTTTTGTGCACGCCCACATGACCGCTAAGGGGTCAATTTCCAAGTGACCACCGTGGCTTTGCTTGAGGTCAACAGAACATTACGACAGAGTAAGAAACATTGAATAGCCATGTTTAAGAAGGATATTTTGTTTACAATTTCTGAGGAGAGCTTAAAATCATTTTCATGCTAAAATTGCATATCCAAGCCTTAATGAATTAGTCAAAGTAATAGAAATATGAAACAAAACAAATTTAAGCTGTTTTGTTAAACTTTCACACCTACAGACACAGAAGTCTGTTGCGCATCTGAGAGCCGTAGGACCAGAGTAAGGGCGGATATGTAAAAAGTTGGATACATGAATCCTGTTTTAAATACCATTATACACAGCTGGCACAATTACTATATTCACACAATTATTGTTTTGACATTCAGCTTTTATAAGGAAGCTCCCCTAAATCCCTTGTTTAGAAAGATACAAAGTATTAATGCTTGTTACAGGGTAGCCGTCTGCCTAGTGGGTGCATGCATTCACTGCGGAGTGACAGGCAGGAGATGGAGATGGAGGTTGAAGTTGATACGCCCTGCAGGTGAACAGGATTTATTTATATATCAGCACACTGAAAAGCTCACATGACACTACCAGCAATGGCAGCGCATGGAGGACAACACAGTGTACAAAAACTTTGGTGGGATCTACAATCTCTGAACTAATCTTCACTGTTCAAGAATAAACAAACTCTGGCTAGTCTCCCGACTGTCTGCGATTTCAACTTGCTCATTCTTCGGTATCCAATCCTAGTTCTCTCACTCTCTCAATCACTCACTGTGCTGAAGAGCATCATGGCAAATAAACTGTTAGGGCGGATATACGACGGATTACTGTATTCAAAAAATAAAGGATTGTATAAAAAAAAACTAAAAAAAAACCCATCTATGATTCAGGTCTGTGCAGTAAGTATCCAAGTGAACAACCGTACAGTAATTGTAGACAGTGTGTATTAAAATGTAGTACAATGTTTTGCTGGTGTTGACTAGGAGTCACACCCAGCAAGTACGTATGGAGAATGTTTTGCATTGTTGAAACAATACATTCAATAAAGCTAGTTCTAATGTGTGTGTGTTTATTATTATTATTATTATTATTATTATTATTATTATTATTATTATTATTATTATTATTATTATTTTATCATTTTAAAGCCAGTACATAAACGTAACACAATATCACAAAACAGGGTGTGTAGTTGTTGTGTAATATACCTACTTTTCTGGTGTGTACAAAGCACTTTGCTTTAGATTGGACCTCACCACATGAGGTTTCCATACTGCACTTGGTTTTGAATCACTGTACTTTTTGCTTTAATTGAATTAAACCATTGTATTAAGTAAAGGCTTACAGATTAATGGGCTAATCAATAAAAAGTTACATTTTTCAAGGAACATACTGTACTGTAGTAAAGCAGTCTTTTTTTTATTTTTAAAACAGTGTTTAAATTATACACAGAGCAGGGTTTTCATCAGCTAAAGACACTGAGCAGATTAATTGGTTAATTGATTGTAGGCAGGTACCTGTAGATATTTATAAGGGTGTTGGTATCTAAGGGTAAAGGATGTTTGGTGGCAGATGTACTTGTAGATAAAGTAAACAACTAATAAGTCCCTGAGAGACATACAAGAAATGATTTAGCTGACCCTAGTCTCTGTGGAAAGGTTAAAGTTGTCAGCTCAAGAGTGCTTCGATCTTAAATACAATTCATATAATGGCCCTCCACAGGTTCCTTTAGTGGATGTTTCGTATATTTCAGGTAACAGTAGGGTGCAAGGTTTCCACCTGTTGCTCAATCAGTCTGAATATTGTTTTATATTCCCTTTTGACTGGCTCAAGGGTGCAATATCTTTAAATTGATAAAGAAACCCAAGAAGGGATTAATTGAACAAAAAATATTAATGATATTAAAAAGCAAGCTGCCACTGCTCTGTCATTTCAGTAAGTGGTGGCCAGTGCAAGCTCTGTTGTGGTGCCAGGTAATTTTGGAATAGTTTGCATTTCACAAACATACAGTAATAGAGAAAGCAGTGGCAGTTACATCTCAGAAGCCCTTGTGGACAACTACATCAACAAATTGGTGTTCAAAACCCTTGAGTCTAATGCCATATGGAACAAACAAACAAACAAACATATATTCATAGTACTGTAGTTTAAATTTAAAAAAAAACAAACCCTCTGTTGCTTGTTAGGTGTCTTGGCAGAAAGGTTTCCCTGCTATAGACCAACTGCACAGCTTGACAGTGCTCAAAATGTCAATCACAAAGACACATACTTTATGGTTGAGGAGTCTGTTATGCTTCCAACAGCATTAGAAAGCACATTCTGTGCAGACAGGTATAGAATTCCATCAGATCAGTAGATGTGAGAATTGGAAATTCATTACATTGTGGAACTGGAATGTAGTACACATTAAATCAAATTAGACGGCAAATTACAGGGGGTACACTTTTGCCTACTTTGTGTGTAAAGATACATTATAAAGCCAGATATTAAAGCCTTTCAATCAACATTGAACCTGTTTTTAACCCATAGTTTCTAAATTATTATTTTTGAAGGATAACAACATCAACAGAAAGCAACAGAGACACTAAAGCCCGGGACAGACAGGTGTGGCACAGCACCACTGGGCATTTTCATGGTGCGATACCGCTAGTCTGCACCCAGGCACACATGAATGGTATGCACTAAGCGACTGACTTTTCTTTCCAATGTGCTTGCTGTTCACATTTATGCAAGCAAAGGGACAGAGTTTGTTTGGATACCTGCTAAGGTTGTTTTTTTTGGTCCTTTTCTATTTTTTTTTTTTTTTTTTTTAGTTTTAGTTTTCAAGTGCCCTCAGTTTGTTTATCTGGTGTGTGAACCGGATGTTTACAATATCCTGCAAGGTATATTGAAAGATGGCAGCTATTGATGTGTTGCTCTGGTTTTTAATATATCATGCTTTAGATTCTTACAGATTGCTGTGGAAGAAAGCACTGGGGGAGCTGTTAATGAATACATCTCTTGAATGCCGACATTTTTTTCTTCAATTCACTGACGCCGTAGCAACTCTGAAGCCGTTTATAAAAATAACAGTATATAAAATAACACAATAATAGTTTAAATATTAATCAGGTGAATTTATTGCAGGTCATAACAAATTATTTTCTTTATATTGTCATCTTGTTAAATCATGTTACATGTACAAAAATCCTGATTTAAAAAGTAGATCAGCTATTACCATTTAAATATATGCTATACACATAATCAGAATGATTAAACAAATAATCTGTTACATTTTTATTTCTGAATGGTGCTAACACACAACCTCATACATTACTCTGCTATTAACTTGCTGAACACGCTGATACAGTTTTGTACTTTAAAAAAAAAAAAGCAATAGCAAAACCAGGACGATTAACAATTTTACTGTTTCCGACTGGGACAGCAAATTAAGGCTGAAAACTGGGACAATCCCAGTTTTCCCGGCATGTCTGGTAACCCTAATGTAGTTTCCGAGACATTTTGAAATAAATAATTGTATACATCTATTTCTTGTAACTTTAAAAACTTTTATTAAAAAAAAATAGATTGTATTAAGTAACCATTTGATAAATAGCAATACTGAGATATGTAATGTTTTCATACAGGAAGGGCCTGGTTTGCAGATTGGACACTGGAGGATAGCATAGAGATAGAGAGAAAGTGAGATGTGTGTTATATTGAACGCCACAAGTTTAAAATAAATGTTGTTTTGTGTATGGCTGTAAGCATACATAGCCAGAGCTAGCTTCTGGTGATAAATTCACCTGCGGATATAAATAAGGGTTCCCGTGTTTCTAGCAGCAGTCTGAGCTTGGCTATGAAAGCAAGAAATTCTGTTCTGGATAAAACAAAGTTGCATTGCTAATTTAAAAAAAAAAAAAAAACTAATATCTTTAGTTAAGATATAACAAGATGGAAAGTGGAAATCAAAGGAGAGAAGATGCAGTTTCTTAGGCAGAAAATGGACTAGATCTGCAGCATTAATCAGCACTACAATAGAATCTCAGGATTTGATATTATTGAATTTGCTACTGTGTAATGTAATAACTATACTTGTGTAGAAATTACATTATAAAGACAATAAGATCATTTATTCATAAAAAAAAGTTTTTGAAAGTAAAATATTCCACTCTGAATATCACAACGAATGTCTGCATTCACTTTCAATATGATATTAGATCAAAAATTGCCACAGTGAAAATAAAAATCTGAGATCTTCCCCGTAGCTTGGATGTTGGAAGTTCTGGAATCCCAGTTTAAGGACTTAAAAATCTGGTCACCTTAGGCATATAAGTAATGTCTTCAGTTTTGATGTTTTATAACCAGGGATGCTTGTAGTGTAAGGCTGGAAATTACAACTGTACTGTATACTCTTCTGCAGTCTATGCACTAGATATTTAGTGGGTTAAACAACCTATTTTATAGTCCCATCTGAAATGTTTTTTTTTCAGGACTTCTAAAGTCATTATTTTATATTGAATGGTTGAAAAACAAATGTCTCATTTTCACCCCAGTAATAAGAACACCTAATTTTTTTTTTTTGCTGCTGTTAGACCAGCCAGCCAAATTTTACGTTGGTGTTCAGATAAATGAAGATCAGAGTCATCATTAAAGTAGCAAATGTAGTGGTTCTAAAGGTAGGTCCCTGCTGATCAGATTAGATAAAGTGGAAGCCACCCGACCCGAGAACACAAAAACATCTGGGCATTCCCATAAAACATGTAATAAGGTACCAGGGACACCAAGAGAGCAAAGCCCAGTGTGGATTCGGAATAATACCCATAAGAAACTTGACCGGGGGGTTAAATAAGATCTATGGCAAATCTTGAAATGAATTAACTGGTGATTAGGGTTTTTTGAAGCTCCAAATATGTTGTCCCAAACTGCTTCCCATTCAATTGGTCTATCAACTACAGCCAAATTTCTTTCCCATAAAGCAGTTAAGGGTAAAGACTTGTAAGAGGGTTTAAGTAAATGTAAATAAATCTCATACACCATCCCCCTAGAGGAGCCCCCTGTGGAAACCCATTTTATCATAGGGTGTACTTGTAGTTCGGACCACCAGGGAACCCCATGAGCTCGCAGGGCAGATCGAAGTCTTAGATAGAACTGAACATATATCCTGGGAACTGAGAAGACCATCCCCATTAAATATATAATTTAAGGTATTGATACCTTTTTTAGACCATGACATTGAGAAGAAAGGCTGTACCAGACAAAAGATCTGTATTATGCCAAATAGGAGAGTGTAGATGCCATTTAATTTTGATTCCCATATGCTTTCCAGCCGATTTCCAGCTTGCAACAGAGTAAGCTACACTAGGGCCATGAAGTAAAATGCTCTTTTTGGGCATAAACCCTGCAAATAAAGCATCTTGTAATCTAGTAGGGGATACTAAAGCTTCTTCGATTGCTCACCAGGGCACAGTAGACAGTGGGTCATGCCAGGTTTTAAGGAAACATATTTGAAAAGCTAAATGATAGAATTTAAAATTTGGAACTGCTAAACCTCCAGCTGATTTGGCTCGTTGTAATGTAGTATATTTAATCCGAGGTTGTTTATCCCCCCATATGAATTTCTTGATAAAAGAATCAATTTTAACCCAATAATCTGAAGGAGGTGGTAATGGTATCATGGAGCTTAAAATTAATACGAGGGAGGATGTTCATTTTAACAGTAGAGGTCCGTGCAAGTAAAGAGGTAGGCATCTGCAAGTCTTTAAAAACTTCTTGTAAAGTTCCCAGATATTTCTCGCAATTGTTTGTACGGAGGGATAAATGTTGATACCCAAATAAGTCAACTGCTTTTTTTACAGGAATGACTGATGGCAATTGGACTCTGACAGCTGCAGGATTAAGGGGTAGGGCAGATTTAGACCAATTAATTTCATAACCAGACCAGGCACTAAATTCACCAAAAGCTGACAGAATTGAGAGTGTTGAATAGCAGCGACATGGAGCAGAATATCATCAGCATACAGGGAAATGGCATGCTTTGACTGTTTAAATTCAATTGGGGACGTTATTATATTTTGACGAATATTCTGTGCTAAGGGTTCCAGAGAGAGAGAGAGAGAGAAAGAGCAAATAAAAGCGGGGAAAGTGGGCAGCCCTGTCTGGTACCTCTATGAACAGTAAAGGTTTCAGAGTGAGTAGTACCAGTCGATACTATGGCAGAGGGGCTGGCATACATAATAAGTATATGTGGCAGGGCAGGGCCCTGCCTGTAAATAATATTATTGTTGTGTGGTGATTTGGTGGTGGTTGGCAGGGATGGGGTTAATTTCCTATCCCTGCCAAAAATACATGTGAGAATGTGGCTGGAGCTAATTGAGTAATTGATAATTAGGCTCCAGCCACATGGTATAAAAAAGGGGAAATGCCTTTGCTTGGTGTTTTGGGTGTTTGTTTGCGCTTTGTTTATATTTTTTGAAAAAAGAAAACGTGTAGTGAAGGCTAATGCCCTGCCTACATTTTTGTATTTTGTTTAAACCTTTTGTTTTGGCCCTTGCGCCAGTTATTTTGTGATTGTTTTACTGTTAAAGTTTTGTTTTTGTTTAGCGGTTTTATTTTTGCTCTGTGAGCAGTGTTTTGTTCGACTTTTTGATTTCCTTTTGTTTATTAAACCGCGCAGAAGCGCTTTAACTGCAGTTTCCTTGCCTCTGAGTCTCTTGGCCTGCCCACAACGCTACCCTGTCACAGTGTCATATTAATAAAATTTGTTCCTAGACCAAAGCGTTCTCGTATGAGCCATAAATAGTCCCATTGACTCCCGTTTCAGTTGAGGACTGCAGTATTTCAGGTATAATTGGTCCTAGCAATTCCCAAAATGTTAGTAGTAATTCAGGTGGGATACCATCTATGCCTGGAGCTTTGCCTTTCTTTACACTTTGAAGTGCAGATTTTAATTCAGCAAGAGAAATGGGCTTGCCCAGGTCTGAAGCTTCTTCAGTGGATAATTGTAGGCGGTCTAGATTTTCTAAAAAGCAAGAGCAAGCTGCAGTGTTTAATGAGGCAGAAGTATACAAGTCAGAATAAAACAAACAAAAAGCTGTGTTAATTTCTTTAGGGTCAGACACCTGACCTTTTAAGGGTGATTGAATAACTTGAATAGATGAACGGGCTTCATTTTATTTTTATTTAAGTGCTAACAAACGACTTGGTCTACTGCTATAAAAATAATATTTCATAATAATGATTGCATAATAAATTCTGCTCTATGTCGTAACAAATCATTAAGTTCAGCCCTAGTTGTTCACAAATTGTCTTCTCCTGCCTGCGTACAATTGTATTTTAATGCAGATTCCAGTATGTGACAGTGCTTTTCTAAACCATTAAATTTTCTGAAGTCTTGTTTTGTTTAGGTGAGAAGCAAAAGCTGTACTGTTACCCTGTATAAACCTTCAGTAGCTTCCCATACCATGGCAGGGTCCTTAACAGAACCTTTGCTGATTTCTAAAAATTCTGTTTCATTTTAAATTGGGTGACAAATTCTGAGTTTTGAAATAAAGTAATGTTAAATCGCCATCGTACAGCTCTGTGTTGTACTAAGGTGAAATTGAAATTCGCATTGCAATGAATTATCTGAAAGAACTGCAGCAAGTATGCTCACTGTATTGGCACTAGAAACTAAATTCAGGAGAAACTAAAATATAATAAATTCTGGAGTGTGTTTTATGTCTAACCGAGAGACAAGTATAATCTCTAGCTGTGGGATTTTGTAGTCGCCAGAGATCCAGGATATTCAAATTTTGAGCGAAATGTTCCAGTGCGCATTTGTTTGTGTGCTACAAAAGTTGGAACCTGAACAAAGTATCAAACACTGCATTGATATCAGAACCGACTACTAAAAGAATAAATCAGACAGTGCAAGCAAATCTCCAGTTATACAAGGGAAGAAATCAGCGTCAAACGTACTCGGTGCGTATATTTAAATAAGCTATTTTTCACCCTACAATGTAGTACAAATATATACCAATCTACCGGTTCCGTCTTTGCCGTTTTTTCCTTTTGTTAACTGAAGATTACGTCTCACTAACACACCTTTCGATTTTGTTGTAGAACACGAGGCTGCGGCTAGTTTATAGTATTTGTTTTGCATTCTGTGTACATCAGAATCTCCTAAGTGTGTTGTAGTAAGGCAATATCAACCTTTTTTTCTATGTAACGTATCCAAACATTTAACACGTTTATTTGGAATGTTTAGTCCTCTCAGATTCCAGGAAACGACCGATATATTAGCCATAAATGAAGAATTAGATTGGAAAGTGTAAACCAAAAAGACAAGAAACAAAACAAAAAACCCTGTTAGTCGGAACGCCATTGGGTTTTCAGTATTTGTTAGAATAGGCCTATATATGTGCTTAGGTAAAGGTTGTACAAGTCTAAAAAGTACTCATAAATATATCAATAAAACAAGCTCTAGAGGTCATACATGCTTTTTGAAATCTAAAACATCCCCACAGGTTTCCGTCCCTTCTCAAATACACATATTGAAAACACAAATCAAATAGTATCCAAATCCCCCCTCCAAACCCCAGGACAGGGTGGCGCTTCCTCTGCCGCTCCTCCCTCCCTGTCGTTCACCCGCACACTTATTAGGATCCGTTGTAAACACGTAGCGGTGTCTATCACTAGACCACAATCCCCCACCCCAGCCATAGAACAGTAAGTAATCACCTTCCAAATCTTATCAATAATATTCTTATACTAGTAAAACATCCCTCCCTAATTCTAAACGTGCCCCAGATATATGCATTATAAAATAACAATTCAAGGCCCCCATTTTTCCCATAAAACAAGCATATAAGTGAAAATGCGTAACACATTATCTACTTATCCAACAGAGATGGCAGAATGAACATTGAGCTGGGGTGCCGCATGGAAAAAAAAATGTCTCAAGAAAGTTTATTCCAGTAATAAAGCAAACAGTAATTCCAAATGTGTAAATCATATTCCAGAGTTATTTTGAAGACAACCGCCAGTATTAATCAGAGCTGCTGCAGTCAGAAGTATGTATTTGCTTACGATTGTAAGTCGCCCTGGATAAGGGCGTCTGCTAAGAAAGAAAGAAAGAAATAAATAATAATAATAATAATAATAATAATAATAATAATAATAATAATAATAATAATAATGTAGCTACAGTATATCCAAACTTTCATGCTGGTTCTTCCATAGGCGAACTACGTGAGCTTGCAGGCTCACTGGTACTAAAAAGCAAGCTGTCGTCTGCTGCAGAGTGTGTAGAGGAGCTCACGTTGATCTCCATCAGAAATGTTTTGACCTCTTGGGCTCTAATGTCTTTCGAACCTCGGTGAAGGCTTTACGACGCTAAGAGGTAACAGTACTGTAATCGGCAAAGAAGCGGAGCTCCCTATTCGCACAGTAAATCGTGCTTCTTTCTCTTGCCACCCGAAGAATGGCTTGACGATCACTGTAGCGGAAAACTTTAAAAAACAAGGTCCGAGTTTTTTCCGTAGGCTACAAACGTGATTTATACGCTTTCCAACCAGTAAGTAGCCTATCCTGTTAAGACGAATTAACAATGAAATGTAATGTATGCATTACAATTATCAAAATACTTAAATCCCCTAATTATTGGATAATTAAGCAGACTTTTTATTATTATTATTGGCATAAATATAGTTCCTAAACGGAGAAATTATGCTAGGAAATTACTTATTTAAGACACATCTCATTCTCCGTCTGGTCTGAGACAGTAAGTTAATGAATAATTTCCACCTGCAGCATACTACAGCAGGCCTTCACTGGATGTATTTATTTCTTAAATGCTCAGACTGGCAATTTTCTATTTAAAGTGGGCAAAAGGATATGAAAGCCATTTTCATTTTCACCTTACTAATGGGCAGCAGTGTGGAGTAGTGGTTAGGACTCTTGACCGGAGGGTCGTGGGTTCAATACCAGGTGGGGGACACTGCTGCTGTACCCTTGAGCAAGGTACTTTACCTAGATTGCTCCAGTAAAAAAAAACAAACCCAACTGTATAAATGGGTAATTGTATGTAAAAATAATAGTCTTGTAACAATTGTAAGTCTGCTAAGAAATAAATAATAATAATAATACTATAACAGTCAGTGGAAACACATGCTGATGTTGAATTGCCGTTTTAGTATGATCCCCACCTTCTTCTAAAGCTGACAATGTAAAGGTTTTTGAAGTTTTCTGATATCACATTGCATGTAACTGTTCCAAAATACTATTCACAATGCATTGCGTAGACATTTGTTCAAGAAGAAAAAAAATTGCCAGGACATTAGTTTTATCTTTTGAGAGTCAACACTGTCCTATCTACAGAGTGGTATTGTATCAAGAAGGTTATTATTATTATTATTTGGTAATTTTCTTGGTTTGTAATTTAAAACACACACACACCACACACACACACACACACACACATATATATATTCTGGCAAGTATACTAACCTGTGTTATCAGGGATATTTTGTTGGTAAGGAACTATTTCCCCATAAAATTAATTTGTACCATACTAGTTTATTTGTTATTTAATTGGAAAATTAACATGGTGCTCAATGATGCTGTAAACTATTTAAACAGCTATTGGATTATGCAATGCCTGGTGCCTACCAGCAGTGAGAAAATAAGACTGACCCGTTGACTCTGAAGCACACAAATATTCTTTAGAAAGGGTTAGCCTCATTAGGTGCTAAAACCAGCTGATACAGATACGTTGACACAAACAGCAGTCTCATAAATGACATATGAGATATTCAGGCCTTATTAATTGTAATCTTCTGTGAGCTTAAGAACATTGGGCAAATATGTTTCAAATTGAGTAAGTGGGGAGTTAGCTGAGCCTGTGGGTTTTCCAGTCTCTAATGTTTAGGATCCAAGATAAACTGCTACTAATTAAATAAACTGCTACATTTTTTTATTGATTTAATTCTGCAGTAGCAACAATGGCATAAATAAATCATACTTTTATTCCAATATTAATTGTAGGTAATTATATACTGTAGGGTGATTGTAAAGTCACTTGGCCACTTTTCACTCTTGTCGCAGAGAAACTAATGTGTTCACAACAGAGCAAAAATGTTTTATCAGCGTTGTGTATTTTTCGAGTTAAAGGGGAGTGTCTAAAATATGTCTAAAATATGTTAAATTTCTATGTTTCAGACCATTGCCATCTAGCACAGACACGGTCCTAAAACAGGAATCAACCCAGGTACGTGGTTTCACACTACGCGGGTAGGAGTGCCAGTGTGAAAGGGGCTTAAGAGGATCTAAAGGCCTTTTCACACTTGTGCCGTTCCGTCATTTACAATAAAGAGTTAATTAAAATTGGCACTTGAATATTCATTATTTAATAAAATGAGGGGGATTTTTTCACATGTAGAGTGCAGTAAATATATTTTACATTGGGTATATAGCTGAGCTCACTTCTTTATTTTTCATAGTTGTACCATAGCAATTAAAAATATTATTTATTATTAAATGAAACAAACAATACCATTTAAATGTATTTGATATTGGACACTAAATTAACAGGAAAACCATCTGCTTAACAGCTGGGGCTTCTTTATCCTGACATTAATTATTTAACAAAACTTTAACAGCTAATGGATCATAAAATACTTCCTTCCAAAGTGGCAGAAAACAGGCAGTAATATGAAACAGTAGTCAATAAATTAGCCATCCTGTTTTCTTTATAATGTTACTCTATTTTTCTACTTTGACCTAGCAAAATATGTCAAGCATTCACACAATACTGTGATTTATTCATCATTGAAAAAATGTAGAAAATGCTTGTGTTTCCAAGCAGTTTATAAACTCCTAATTCTCTCTCCATTGTCGTGAGAATGTGATGTAGCCTGCAAATATCACGCACATTCCTTACACTATAGGTGCTGTGTGGCAAAGAAAAGTGGTACTAATTAAAATGGTGGGTAAATTGCCTTGTCGCGCTAAAAAGCAGGCAAATTGACCAAGTTATATTTGCATGGAACCATGTCTGAAAGCCGTACCTTATAAGACTCCAGCTGTGAAGATCCTGTTTGTGACGTAACCTGCAATTTTTTACTATAACTAAAGGCTGTACCAATCAATTATTTATTAACAACTGAGATCTGCTGGAAGTTGCCACCAAATTAAGAATACATCAGCTGCAGAGAAAAATGAATGGAGTACACATACCAACATAAACTTTCTTTAGTAAGGGCCTATCCCTTGACCCTTCTGATGAGCAGTTTTCAGAAGATACTGTCTGCTCTCCTGGGTAAGCAACTGAATGTCTGTTTGGATTGGCACCTTGTGTCCCTGTAAAGGTAACTGCTACCATCTGTGCCTTGAATTCTTAAAAAATATGAGGACATCAGTTTTTAACATCCAAACAAGCATGATGCTATGATCTTTCTTGAAAAAGCTGCAGTCTATGTTTGATAAATAGAGCACAAGCTTGCTTTACTAGAGATATATTTACTTATGAAGTCACTGAATTCCCCTTATTATAACTTGTCTGGCATTAATTTGAACATGGAGGGCTTTGAGGTGTCTTGGTAGGTTGTTCAATGTTTGTGTGTGTGTGTATTTTTTTATATGTTCATATAACTAAGCTGCTGAACATTGTTTATTTTTGTGTGCCTGTGCATATACTGTAATTGTAGTAAATATCCTCTATGGACAAGGATCCAGACACCTTTCTAAAATCCTGAACCAGAAATATGATACAATAATGTGCTCCACTCAACACAATCAGACATTAAATGCACTACTGGTGCTGAAATGCAGTTTGAATATCC